>NC_055991.1:68075879-68388189 GCF_018446385.1 Zingiber officinale
CGCCCGTAGAGAGCCTCGTAGGGTGCCATACCGATAGTGGCCTGATAGCTGTTGTTGTATGCAAATTCTGCTAAACTCAGATATTTGCACCAACTTCCCTTGAAGTCTAGGGCACATGCTCGGAGCATATCTTGGAGTACCTGATTTACTCGCTCCGTCTGACCATCTGTCTGAGGATGGAAAGCTGTATTGAATCTTAACTTAGTGCCCAATGCTGATTGTACATACTCCCAGAAGTGTGATGTGAATCTACTGTCTCTGTTTGAAATGATGGTCTGTGGGACTCCATGTAGTCTGACAATCTCATTAAGATACAACTGAGCTAGCTACTCCATGGAGTAGGATATCCTGATAGCTAAGAAGTGGGCTGATTTAGTCAATCTGTCGACTATTACCTAGATGACATCAAAACCATTCGTGGTTTTGGGTACTCCCACTATGAAATCCATAGAAATATCCTCCCACTTCCATTCTGGGATCTGAATGGGCTGCAGAACTCCTCCTGGTCTCTGATGTTCTGCCTTGACCCTCTGGCAGGTCAGACAGGTACTAATATATGTAACGATGTCTCTTTTCATCCCCGGCCACCAAAAATGTTTCTTTAAATCTTGATACATCTTGGTGGAACCCGGATGCATCGCATAGGGAGTCCTGTGAGCCTCGTCTAAAATCTTTCTCTTTAGTTCCTCCTGATCTGTAACACAAAGTCTGTCACCAAAATGTAATGCCCCACTATCGGATATTCTGAACTCTCCACTTCCTGATTCTGCTAACCCTTGCTTGATTTTCTGAATTTCAGGATCCCGTCCCTAAGCTGTCTGGATGTCACCAAGCAAGGTGGATTCTAATGTCATAGTAGAGAGCTGTCCCACTATAAGTTTGAGGCTGAAATCCGTGATCTCCTTCTGTAGGGGCGGTGACATGGCTGCTAGTGATAGTAAGGTGGCGCTGGACTTCCTGCTAAGTGCGTCTGCCACCTTATTGGCTTTTCCTGGATGGTAGAGGATGTCTACATCATAATCTTTGACTAGTTCGAGCCATCTACGCTGTCGCATATTCAGATCCTTCTGAGTAAAGAAGTACTTTAGGCTTTGATGATCTGTATTCACTCTACACTGAGCACCATACAGGTAATGTCTCCAAATTTTGAGAGCGAACACGACTGCTACAAGCTTGAGGTCATGAGTAAGGTAGTTCCTCTCATAATCCTTGAGTTGTCTGGAGGCATAGGCGATCACCTTACCTTCTTGCATCAGTACTGCTCCTAGTCCCAATTTAGAGGTGTCACTGTAAATATCAAAGCTATCAGTATTTTCTGGTAGAGTCAGAATAGGTGCACTGGTCAATCTCCTTTTTAACTCGCTGAAGCTATTCTCACAGTCCTCTATCCACTAAAATTTTCTGTTCTTTCTGGTAAGAACTGTCAGTGGGAAGGCTATCCTGGAGAAGTCCTCTACAAACTTTCTGTAATATCCTGCTAGTCCCAAAAAGCTTATGATCTCACTGACGTTCTTGGGTCTTTTCCAGTTACTCACAGCTTCTATTTTACTGGGGTCTACCATAATACCATCCTTGGAGATAATGTGACCCAGGAAGGCTACCTGATCGAGCCAGAATTCACATTTCGTGAACTTGGCGTACAGCTGGTTCTGTTGAAGGGTCTGTAGTACTATCTTCAGGTGATCTGCGTGTTCTTCCTGAGTTCTGGAATAGATATGGATGTCATTGATGAATACGATAACGAACTTATCTAAGTATTCTCTGAATACCCTGTTCATGAGATACATGAAGGTAGCTAGAGCATTTGTCACGCCAAAGGGCATGACTACGAACTCATAATGTCCGTATCTGGTCCTGAAAGACGTCTTGGGCATATCGCCCTCTTTAACCTTCACTTGGTGATACCCCGATCTGAGGTCTATTTTAGAGAACACTACTGCTCCCTTTAGCTGATCAAACAGATCATCTATTCTGGAAAGAGGATACCTGTTCATGATTGTGACTTGCTTCAGTGCTCTGTAATCTATACACAGGCGCATGCTCCCGTCATTCTTCTTTACGAACAATACAGGCGCTCCCCATGGTGAGTGACTAGAGCGTATGAAGCCCTTGTCGAGCAGCTCCTGTAGTTGCTCATGGAGTTCCTTCAGTTCTGCTGGAGCCATGCGGTATGGTGCTTTGGAGATGGGATTTGTACCTGGAATAAGTTCTATCTCAAATTCTATCTCCCTGTCTGGTGCTAGGCCTGGTAACTCCTCAGGAAAGACTGCTGGGTAGTCACATATGACTCGGACCTCCTCTAGTTTTCGGTCCTTGTCATGGATGGTACTGACTACATGTGCTAAGAATCCCATACATCCTGAATCCAGTAGTTTCTGTGCTTTCAGAGCTGAGAGAAACTTCTTGGCTCTTCTCTTTGGCTCTCCGCTGTACTCAAACTGCACTCCTGCTTCGGGTTGAAATATAACTTTCTGTTTACGGCACTCTATGGAAGCACTGTACTTGATCAGAAAGTCTATTCCCATGATGATATCGTAGTCAGCCATATCTAGCACTATCAGATCGCCAAAAAGCTCTCTGTCTGCTATAATGACTAGCACTACTCTAAGCCAGTGCGTAGATGCCATAATTTCTCCCGAAGGTAGTGTCGTCAAAAACTGACCACTGAATAACTCTGGGGGTATTGCTATCATTTCGGTGAATGCCCTGGATATATAAGAATGAGTTGCCCCAGTATCGAATAAGACAGTTGCACTTTGCTGTAAAATACTAATCTGACCTGTAACAACTGTCGAGGCATTCGCTACGTCCTCTCTGGTGAGTGAGTAGATCCTCGCATTCGTCGTGGCTGAGGGGGCTTCTAGTCTTCCCTGGCTGATGTGTGGACCATCTAAAGCAGCCGGCATCTGGTGCAACTGTGCTGGCTTGACTTCGTACTGAATCGGCTGTGGTGGAGGAAAGCTGGTCTTGTTTGGGCATTGTTTAGCCATATGCCCTTCCTGACCACATTCGAAACATCCTCAAGTGCCCTTGCGACAAACCCCTGGGTGAAATTTTCCACAAGTAGAGCACTTGGGATAGCTGGGTTGTTTACTAGCTGGTCCTCCTTTTGGGTAACTCTCTGGTTTGCGTTTGTTGCTGGAGTTCCCTTTCCAGTTAGAGCCGTGGGAGCTGTGGCCCTGGTGTTTCTGAGTACCTGAGCCTCCTTGGCCTTTGGACTCGGAGAGGACTTGCTTCTGCTGCTTGATGTTGTTCAGATAATGCTCGGTGGTCAAAGCACTGCTCACTAGTTCTTCTGTAGTTTGCGGCCTACGGACACTGCTGGCCACATTCATTGCTATTTCCGGCCTTAACATCTTGAGCATTGAACGGACTCGTTCTCTTTCAGTGTTGACTAGTTCAGGGCATAGACGAGCCAATCATTTGAATTTCCTCACGGCCTCCTCTACTGAAAGGTTGCCCTGATAAATTCGATGAACTCGTCATAGTGGCGGTTTGTGACCCGCATGTGGAAAAACTCCTCGAAGAATTCCCTCTCGAAGTCAGCGCATGTCATCTGATTCACTGGGCGCTTCGCTTTAATTTTCTCCCACCACATACGTGCGTCTCCTGTCAGGCAGAAAGAGGCGCATTTCACTTTCTCATATTCTGGCCAGTCCAGAAGCTCCATCATACTCTCCAGTGTTTTGAACTAGGCTTGAGCATCCCATGGTTCACTGGTGCCTGAGAACTTCTCTGGCTTGATCTTCTGCCACTGGATCATATAGGCTTCCCTCATTGCCCCTGCTGCTGGGGCTACTGGTGCTGCAGGTTGAACTAGTGGAACCTCTATCACTACTGGAGTTGCTAAGTTAGGCTCTGGGTGATAGTGGGAGTATTCTGCTGGTTAGCCCTTAAATTGGCTATCACCTGTTGCTGTTCAGCTAGCTGCTACTGTAACTGAGCCACTACCTCTGTAAGATCTGGAGGAGGCACTGAACTGCCTGTCTCATGCTGGGGCTCAGTAGCTGGTGTCTTTCTAGTTGGGCGTCCTCGTACCATTTTCTAAAGACACAAAGGACATACATAACTAACAGGATGATGTTGCATAAATACTATTATCACGTTTAATTAGCTACCATAATCGTGTTAGAGGCTATGATACATAAGCATGCTTTAGTTATCTATAAACACGAAAGCAAAACATAAATGAAGTGAGAGATGTTCTTACTTGGAAGCTGCAGGTTCAATGCTGATGTGTGTGTGAGGAAGTATGGAACTTTGCTCTGATACCACTCTGTAACGACCCGCCTTCTACTGGCTATGCTGTAAGGCCAGACCGTCACATTATGCTGTGCTAAGCTACGAGTTGTGAAGAAGCGAACTAATTTAAAGCTTATTTCATGCTAATGACCGTTACAAGATGTAGCTTCTGTTCATAATGTCTTTTCGTTATAGTACATATGCTAAGGGATGGAACCTAATCTTCCGAATGGCCTAACGACTGTACACAGAGCTCCCTAGCCAACATCAGGCATTCCAATTGATCGGTGGATCGATTGGAGTTATTTGATCGATCCACTGATCGATTCAGTGCGCTACTGTGCACGGGGTAATATTCTGGATCGATCAACTAATCGATCCAGACTTGCTAATCGATCCAGTGATCGATTCGGAAGCTCTCTGTTCGTGAGAACTAATTCCTCGATCGATCGGTTAATCGATCCCTTAACCTTCTGTTCGTAACAGAATGCGACTGGATCGATCTACGGAGTGATCCAGAAGCTTACTGTTCACGAAAACAAGCTCCCCAATCGATCAGCTGATTGATTGAGGACCCCCAATCGATCAGCTGATCGATCGGGGTTTCTGATTTCATATCAGAAATCTGATTTCAGCACTATTTCGTGCCCAATTCACATACATAGGTTTTAAAGTGGCAGAAAACATACCAATGACCATTAACTAGCATTCTAAACATGATCACTAACAGTCTAAGCAGATCTTTCATGATTCAAAATGTTAAAATAACTAGAAGAGCGGAAAAGTAATAACATAAGAAAATGCTAAAGGTTTCTAATTTCGCTAGTTTCTCCAAGATCTTTATTCCATGTCCCCATCCACACACATCTTCATTGCATTGACCTCCAGCCTCCGCTAGTCCATCTTTCCTTTACCTTTATCTACAATATAAGGGAAAGAAGTATCTGTAAGCTTACGCTTAGTAAGAAACCATCTACCTCACAAAACCATGCATACGATGCAATTTATGCTTTGGAAACATGCTATTTGAAATATGTGTTGAACATGCTAAAACATGGCATTCTGGCATACAAAACATAGAAAGCAAAAGTTAATCATAGCAATATCTTCTGGTATCAACAAGATAGAACTAAACTGATACAACAACTAACTAAACAAATGCTAAGCTGATATAAATCCTGAACTGTAATCACACACCAAATTATGAGGCTTTGAAAAACTATTTATCATAAATAGATGAAAATACTAGTCATACTGCTGATGGGCCCGGCAACTATACTTTCGATGCGCGCATCCCTAACTAGACCCGAGGTTGCAAGTCCCGAATTTAGTAGAGTTACTAGGTTATCTAAACCTAGGGATGACTATGGGAGCCCAGCTCATGGACAACTGAAGTCCAGTACAGTGCCACTGAAAAGTAAAATACTGATTTGTAGCTGATATACTTTACCTTGATCTTACTAGGTTATCTGAACCTAGAACTAGGTTGTCTGAACCTAGAGGTGACTGTGGGAGCCTACCCATTGGACCGTAGTCCCATAAAAGCTATAGCAAGACTAATGTGTCATAAAATGCTTCTACTGCATTTATCTAAACTATTGAAATGCCTATGGTGGCATTTTACTGAACTAAGCATTAAAGCAAACACTTGGTGTGCGCTAATTCACACCTTATATACTGAAAATTCTGCATATGACTAAACTAATGCATAAAACGTGCGAAAAGCTACTTATACTGCAGGTGAGGGGTTTCTTACATCCTGCGCTAGTTTTCCTTACGATCTGATCGCTAGGTTTTTCCGGAAAGACGATCTTCTCGATGATCCTCCTACGTCTACGTGTTTTTCTCACGGAGGAAAGCGTCCTCATACCGGAGTTGTCGTCGGAAAATGCTCTTGGAGCATTTGGAACGGAACCCTAGCCCTTGGGGCTTGGTGCACCGAGAGAAGAAGAGAAGGAGAGGGGCGGTGTGACTAGGGTTGAGGGAAAAAGAATTGTCGTTAAAAAAAATTCTCCACTTAATGATTTTCCTATTTATTTTATGTGGTTAATTCACCCAACCTAAATATATATACAATTGATTCTCTTTTCTTTTAGCACGGCCCTGCTGGGTTCACTTGGTCACTAGAGTCATCACTAAAGCATAAGGTCTAGTAGGTCTCGGGTTCAATACCCACGTAAGTCATTTTACGGTTCTATTTGTTTCTGCTACTTCCACTACTGAAAACTTTTTCTTATGAAGCTTACTAGATTAACCCAAAGCTAAATTTGAATCTAACATGGGTTCAACAACCTTTTTCAAAATAAATAATTAATACAAAACTTAATTAAAAAAATTAGCTAAAATTAATTAATACAAAACTCAATTAAAAATTTAACTAAAATTAATTAATACAAAACTTAATTAAAAAATTTAACTAAAATTAATTAATACAAAACTTAATTAAAAATATAACTAAAATTTAATTAATACAATACTTAATTAAAGATTTAACTAAAATTTAATTGTTAAAAATTATTTTAAAAAAAACTTAATTTAAAAATTAATTAAAATATATTTTAAAACTTAATTAAAAAATTATTTTAAAACTTAATTAAAAACTACTTTAAAACTTAATTAAAAATTATTTTTTAAAAAACTTAATTAAAAATTACTTTAAAACTTAATTTAAAATATGATTAAAGATTATTTTTAAAACTTAATTCAAAACTACTTTAAAATTTAATTTAAAACTTAATTAAAAATTATTTTAAAACTTAATTTAAAACTTAACTTAAAAATTATTAACGAACATTAATTAAACTTTAAACTTAATCCAAACTTAACTTAATTCCTAAACCCAAGTATTAAATTAATAAACTTAACTTTAAATAAACCTATATTCAAACTTAAAATTAAATCAACATTATAACTGAAACCTTAAATTTTAAAATTCAACCTAATAACTAAACTCACACCATTTGAAAAATCCTTTAACCAAACTTTGGTTTAACTCCTACGTTATGTGTAGGAATCTAAATCTCTGGATAAATAGATCTTGGACAGTGGTTGCTCCAGACATATGACTGGGGACCAACACAAATTCACCAATATTAAGTTCAAAAACCTTGGATCAGTTGCCTTTGAAAACAACTGCTCAGTATAAATTAACTATGCAATTCTGGATTTAAAGTCAAATTTTTATCTTTTGAATGTCTAATAAGTTACACTAAATCAACCAATATATTGCTAAAAGGATTTAGAGATAAAAATATTTACTCAATTAATTCACCAAAAATATTACCCAAGTGCTTTTTAACACATCATGAAGAAACATGGTTGTGGCATAGGAGATTAGCTCACACCCATTTAGGAATTTATTAAAATTAAACAAAAATGGATTAGTTAGAGGTCTACCAAAATTAGAAAATCCTGAAAATATAATATGTAACCCTTGTCAACAAGGAAAACAAATTAAATCAACTCATAAATTAACTAATCAAAATAGAACTAATAAAATACTTGAATTATTACATTTAGACTTATTCGGCTCTCATGGAATAAAATCACTAAATAGAAGTCTTTACTACTTAGTAATAATAGATGACTACTCTAAATTCTTAACACATAAATATGAAACTTTTGAAATATTTAGTCATTTCTACAAATAAATAGAAAATGAAAAAGAAATAAAAATTAAGAAAAATAAAAGTGATAATGGAGGAGAATTCAAGAATCAAAATTTTACAAACTTTTTCTTAGAAAATGGTTATCATAATGAATTTTCATACCCAAAAACTCCATAATAAAATGGTCTAGTAGAACATAAAAATAGAACTTTATAGGAAGTTACATGAACAATGTTGAATGAATATAATTTAACTAAATATTTTTGGGCTGAAGCTATTAATACAGCTTGTTATGTCCAAAATAGAATTATAATTAACAAATTTCTGAATAAAATATCTTATGAAATTTATTTTAATAAAATTCCAAACATAAAATATTTTAAAGTATTTTAATGTAATATGCATATTTTAAACCTTAAAGATTACTTAGGAAAATTCACCTCAAAAACTCAACAGGGAATTTTTATTAGTTATTCATCTACAAGTAGAGCCTATAGAGTTTACAATAAAGCCACTTTAAAAATTGAAGAAACTACTAATATAACTTTTCATGAAAATATTAATAATATCATAACTAATAATCAACATAGTTCCATAAATCAAGAATAAAACGAACAATTAACACAAACCAAGGAACTTGAAAAGTCTAACCCACAAACAATAAAATCAAACCCCAAGCATCCAATTGAACAAATCATAGGTAATCCTGAATTAAGGGTTCAAACCAGAACAACCTTTAGGAACTTAAGTTAAATAGCACTAATATCTAAAATTGAACCTAAACCCATAGATGATGCATTGTCTGAGCCCGACTAAGTAATTACAATTGAAGAAGAGTTAGGACAATTTGAAAGAAATCAGGATTAGGATCTAGTACCACCACCAAAAGGGAAGACAGTTATTGACACCAAATTGGTATTTAGGAATAAGTTAGATGATCAAGGAGAAATCATAAGGAATAAAGATCAACTAGTTGCCAAAGGATTTAGTCAAATCGAAGGCCTAGATTATGATGAGACTTATGCCTTGGTAGCTAGAGTTGAATCAATTAGGATTTTGGTAGCCTTTACAGCATACAAAAGATTCAAATTATATCAAATGGATGTTAAATCCACATTCCTAAATGGATAAATTAAAGAAGAGGTTTGGAAGATCTAGAAAACCCAAATCATGTCTTTAAGCTAAAAAAGGTACTATAAGGATTAAAACAAGCACCTAGGGCTTGGTATGAAAGACTATCTAGCTTTCCAAATTCAAAAGGGTTTAAAGAGGGTCAAATTGACCCTACACGTTTCATAAAAACCCCTTAATTCTGATATTTTCATAGCCCAGATTTATGTCGACGGCATAGTGTTTAGGTTAACTAATTCAAAATTTTTAAAAGAATTTATAACTTTAATGGAAACCGAATTTGAAATGAGGTTAATTGGAGAATTAAATTATTTCCAATGACTTCAAATTAAATAAACTAAAGAAGGCAACTATGTACATCAAACTAAATATACAAAAGAATTACTTAAAAAATTTAGTTTGGAAAACACAAAAGAACTAAAAACACCTATGACTAGTACATTAATCTAGATAGTGACTCAAATGGTAAATCAGTTGACTTAAGACATTATAGAAGCATGATAGGTAGCTTACTATACTTAACTACAAGTAGACCT
Source organism: Zingiber officinale (assembly GCF_018446385.1). Classification (NCBI taxonomy): domain Eukaryota; kingdom Viridiplantae; phylum Streptophyta; class Magnoliopsida; order Zingiberales; family Zingiberaceae; genus Zingiber; species Zingiber officinale. The sequence goes on from NC_055991.1 coordinate 68,085,397, forward strand.
GACATATTATTTGCAGTAAGTATCTGTGCTGGCTATCAAATATGCGCAAAAGAATCTCATCTATCTTATGTTAAAAGAGTAATTAAATATCTAAAAAGAACAATTAATGTAGGAATGTGGTATCCTAGAACATCACATTTTGAATTAGATGACTATTCTAATTTAGATTATGCCGACTGTAAGCTAGATAGATAGAGTACAAGTGGAGGATGTCAATTACTAGGATCTACTTTAATTAGCTGATTTAATAGAAAGCAACATTGTGTTGCCTTATTTATTATTGAAGCCGAATACATGGCAATGGGTGAATGTGTTGCTCAATTGCTATACATGTCCCATACCTTAAAAAATTTTAATCTAGATTATAAAAATCTAAAAACCTATATTGATAACATAAGTTCTATAAATCTAACTAAAAATCCAATACATCACTCTAGAACTAAACACATAGAAGTTAAACATCATTTCCTTAGGGATCATGTCTCTAAAAGAAATATTGAACTTAACTATATTGAATCAAAATCTAACCTAGCTCACATATTTACCAAACCTTTACCTGAAGTTGAATTTAGTAACCTAAGAAGATAATTATGAATGTGTTTTATAGAATAGGTTTCTTAACACATTTTTGAAATTATTACTTAGTAGCTTTTCAAAATTACTTTTGTAAAAATTCCCCTTTTAAAATTTTATTTTCAAAAATTATTTCAAATTATTTTATCTTTTTAGAGTAGTTTAGGTCTTATTGTAATAATTGCATGATCCTATAAATTTAGCAGTCAGCATCTCACAAGCACAGTAGGATTTCTTGCTTATATATTGAGAAACTTAAAATGGTATGAGATGCTTAGGACTTAGCCTAAGATTTAAAATAATTATGTCAGTGCATCGCTATAAATCTTGACTTTAAACAACACATATTGATCAATTTGAGTTAACTAGCTAGTAACAAACTAGTTAGACCCAAACGCTCAAATTAACCAACTTGAGTCAGCAGTTGGTATCTTGTGTAGTTAGCTTTGTACTCATCATAAGGATATTTTTTTTCAAACCATGCTTAGACTTTTAGGTACCCATCAATTTTCGGGGGAGCTTCACGCATAATTTTTCATAATTTTCAAAAATTATTTATCTTTCAAAATATTTTATCTTCGAAATTTAACCTTTACTAAAATTTTCAAAATTATTCAAAAATGTTATCTTACAAATTTTTAAATTTTCTTACTAAAATTTTCAAAATTATTCAAAAATGTTTACCTTACAAATTTTCAAATTTTTCCTTAAAATTTTTTAAAATTGTGTCTTTCTAAAATAATTTTTTTCAAAAATATTTACAATATTTCCTTAGAAATTTTTCAAAATTTTTCTTTTCCTAAAAATTTTAAAAATTATTTATTTTAAATTTTTTTTAAAATTTTGCCTTTCTATATTTTTTTCAAACTATAATTTTACAAATTTTTCAGAACCTTTTCCTTTATAGTTTTTCAAATTTTTGTTTTAAACCTTTGAAAATTTAATCTTTTCAAAATCCTTAAGATTTTGTCTTAAACTTTCAAAAAAAATTTCTTTAAATTCAGATTTTTCGTATCAAATTCCTAAAATCAAATTTTCCTATGGTTTGACTGTTTCCCCTATTTTTGATGTGTGTTAAATAGAGAGAGATAGTGATTTCTGGGAGAGTTAAAAGAAAAATAAATGCTTGTTTACTTATTTGTTTGAATATATTAAGTTAACTATGAATATTGGTTGCCAAACATAAAAAAAAGGAAGATTATTGGTGCAGGGTACACCAGAATCGAACCTGAGTTTTGAAGTTGTTAAAGGTTCAAGTTAAGTCTTGTTGTGATCTAACAAATTGACCAAGTATACAGGCTGTTTACTCAACTGGAAAGTCCCAGTTGGAGGCTAAGAAGGAAAGATTTAGCAAATTGGGGAAGACAAGTGGAAAGACCAAGTGGGTCGAGAGGGTTCGACACTTGGCGGAGAAACTCGATAGGTTTGGAGGATCGTAGATCGAGAGAAAATCCACGATGATTGATCCAATGCTAAGCGGTAAAGTCCAAACATGTCTGGAGGACCATGTTTGGCAGGTAGGTTGAGGTATGTAACTGGAGGAGTGACAGTGAGGTCATATTCCTGAAAGCAACAACCTAAGGTCACTGATCCAACTGAAGAAATCGGGAAGGTTTCCAAGTTGAGATCAAGACAGTTCTATAATATTACTGTGCTAATCTCTATTTTGCAGAAATGTTCTGTATAACTCTATTTTGTAGGTCTGACCTAATCGATCAACCAAATAGGAGGATCGGTCGACCGAACAAGGCTAACTCGGATCAGAGATAAGTTCAGACCAAAGCAGAGCAACATCCGATTAAGGCCTGATCGATCGACCAAACTAGATGATCGATCGATTGAATCCTGATGACGTGGCACCTATCAAATTGATCAGAAACACATATGAAAGATTAGGTGATCGATCGACCGAACCAAGGGATCGGTCGATCGAACGATCATCGCATTAAAGGTGCATTAATGAAGAATCTTGACGAACGAGGAAAGCTCACCGTTTGGTCGATCGAACAATGGGATTGGTCAACCGAACCATTAAGTGTCATCATTGATCGAAGATTGGATCTAATTGGAGCTCAGTGAAGAAGGAAGGGAGCAGGTTCGGTCGACCGAACCCAATGATCGGTCGACCGAACGTTGACCATTCTTATAAAAGTGAAGCTCGAGGTCCGAGTCTTTACAACAAATCTATTCAAAGTTGATCTCTGTGCAAGATGTTGTTCATAATACAACTACTCGTCTTCATAGGCAAGCTACTACTCCAAGAAGTGCCAACAAGTTGCATCCCTAATCTTCTGTCGGTATATTTTTATTAGCTTGCATTGTACGTATGTGTAACACCCATGAAATTATAGGATATGTATATGAATATTATTTTTCCTTAGAGCATAGAAATGAAAAGAATAAGAGAAAAAGGGAAAATAAGAACAAAAATATAGAATAAGAAGAGGTGAGGTCAAGGATTGAACCTTGAACCTCCCACATATGATGGAGATAAATTGATGCATGATAACCACTAGGATAAGGAGTAATATTTGGATGGAAAGAGATGAGAAATTTAATTAAAGGTGAGAAGGAAATAAAAGAAAACTAAACAAAAGAGCAAGAGAAAACCAAGTGGCTTACCTTCTTTTCCTCTTGGTTAAGAAAAGGAGCAAGCAAAAGAGGAATTGCTTACTTCCCTCCCTCTCTCAATTTTCGTGGGAATTAAAGGAATAATGGAGAAGAAGAGTTAAGGGAATGAATGAAGACATGTTTCATTTAACAAAGGAATAAATATATTTAGGAGAAGGAAAAACAAGAGAGTAAGTCCTTTTCTTTCTTCCTCCTTCTTCCTTCTTCATTCTTCACCAAACCAAGAAACCCTTCCCTCTCCTCATTCCAATAGCTAAGTTAAGTTCTTCTCCAAGAAAGATAATTTCCGAGAAGAAACCTTCAAGTTCTAGCCCTTCCAAGAAAAGGAAACAAAAGGAGGTACAAGAAGAAGAAGCTTCCTCCTTCCTTGGCACCTAGAACACTTTTCTCTCTAAGGAAAACCACAAGCGAAAGGATGTAAGTTTCCCTCACCTGTGGTTCAATAGCTCTTGTTTGTTCTATGAAGATTCGGTTACATAAAAATCTAAGCAAACCTCATGAAGAATTTCGGCCAAGATAAGACCAAAGGAAGGACCTAGGAATTATAAAGATCTAAATTTCGACATGCTTGATATGTTCTTGAAATATGTAATTTATGGTAGGGATTTATCCCATGTTTCTATGCTAGAATGTTTAGTAGAACTTAGATCCATGGTCCTAGATTTTCGGCCAAGCAAGAATAAAAGGATTAGGTAAGTTTAAGCCTCAAATTAAAACATGCTCCTTTGTTCTTATGATAGATGCCCTATGATAATGGTATTGTTAACATTTTCTCCTACTTGTTATGTGGATTGGAACTTCATCTCAAGCTCATGAATATTCGGCCATGATAGAACTAAGGGCTTAGAAGAGCTTTAACTTAAAACTAAGCATGCCATGTTTTCCCTAAGATAAGATATGAAGCTATTATGATATGCCCATGATTGTATGTTAAGTTGAACTCTATTTCATGTCTATGAAGGTTTGGCCATGTTTAGATTTGAAACCTAGGAGAGTTTAAACAAGTCTAAGATACTCATGACCTTCTTGATGAAATGATACGAAAATGTTTTATGTTTATTTGTTGCATGGAAATTTGGTTATATGCTGATAAGTTTCGGCCACATCATGATTTAGGGCCTAGGAAACTTAGAACCTAACTCAACTATACTCATGTTATTCCTTGAAATATTTGCTATGAAAGTTGTTTAAGGTTCTCATGCTTTTAGGACACCTGAACCCTAACTTTAAGTCCTATAAGTTTCGGCCACATCATGTTTAAGGGCCTAGGAAACTTAGAACCTAACTCAACTATGCTCATGTTATTCCTTGAAATATTTGCTATGAAAGTTGTTTAAGGTTCTCATGCTTTTAGGACACTTGAACCCTAGCTTTAAGTCCTACAAGTTTCGGCCACATCATGTTTAAGGGCTTAGGAAACTTAGAACCTAACTCAACTATGCTCATGTTATTCCTTGATTTAATTGCTATAAAAGTTGTTTAAGGTTCTCATTCTTTTAGGACACTTGAACCCTATCTTTAAGTCCTACAAGTTTCGGCCATATCATGCTTAAGGGCCTAGGAAACTTAGAACCTAACTCAACTATGCTCATGTTATTCCTTGAAATATTTGCTATGAAAGTTGTTTAAGGTTCTCATGCTTTTAGGACACTTGAACCCTAGCTTTAAGTCCTACAAGTTTCGGCCACATCATGTTTAAGGGCTTAGGAAACTTAGAACCTAACTCAACTATGCTCATGTTATTCCTTGATGTAACTGCTATAAAAGTTGTTTAAGGTTCTCATGCTTTTAGGACACTTGAACCCTAGCTTTAAGTCCTACAAGTTTCGGCCATATCATGCTTAAGGGCCTAGGAAACTTAGAACCTAACTTAACTATGCTCATGTTATTTCCTTGAAATGTTTGCTATGGAAGTTGTTTAGGGTTCACAAGCTTGAAGGATAAATTTTTAACCCAATGTATGCTTGATAAGATTCGGCCATGATAAGCTGTAAGCTTAAGAAACCTAGAACTCTACCTAAACATGCTCATGATGTTTTCTTATGGTATATGGAATAATACTTGTTTAGGGTTCACATGTTGGTATGGAGGTTTTTACCTAAAACCTAATTTATAGGTTTCGGCCATTATAAGACATTAGGGTATGAAAGCTAATTATGTTTCCCATGTACCTTGTATACCATGTTTATAAGATTGCTATGCTTGTATGTTTAATTATGCACACTTATGATCTATACATGATGGAAACTCTTATGCTATGCTGCGTGTTATTTATGATAAGTTGTGTGCCCAATTTATACATGATATATGTGATGAGCTGTGTGCCCAAGTTTACATGCTATTTATGATGAGTTGTGTGCCCAATTTATGCATGATATATGTGATGAGCTGTGTACCCAAGTTTACATGCTATTTATGATGAGATGCGTGCCCAAACTATGCATGTATTTATGATGTGTTGTGTGCCCAAATTTTACATAACATTATGATGAGCTGTGTGCCCAAAATTCTATATGGTATGATATGATAAGAAATACGATGTGCAAGAAATGATAAGAACCATGATATGTATGACATGCTACTTTACTTTATATGGCTTGTACCAAGGGTGGGCTCCATAAGCGCCCCGTGGTCGATGGACTAAGAAACGGGCCTCGTTAGAGATGGGCTCCTAAGTGCCCCTAGGTCAATGGACTAAGAAACGGGCCTAGTATATATGCCTTGTAGGGTTCAAGACTTGCTACCTTGGACCTACATAGGACGCGCGCATTTATGTATGTGGTACAAGCCGGGGCCCTAACTATGTTATGATTATGTTTAAGTATGTATGAAATAAGTTTTTAAAGGACATGTTGCATATACTATTGCATGAATCATGTTTTTGAAAGTCATCTTGCATAACACATTATGATTATGTTACGATATACCATGATGCCTATGATTATGTTATGTTATGTTAGGATGAACCTTATGATTACATTTTGATATGCTATGATCATGATCATGTTATGATAGAATGCACTTTATGACTTTATGAGGATATGCCATGATACCATATGATTATGTTATGATATGATGCTTCTATACATGATATGATGATTTGTCTTTATGCTTTATGCATTGAAACATTATTTATGATATACGGTTTTTGTGAGTAGGAAAGGATCTTTGTAACACCCACTAAGCTTTTAAGATAAATATGAGAATGATGAACTTGCCTTAGAAAAATATTAGTAGAATGTTGAACCAAAAAGAAATAAAAAGAAATAAAAATAGGGAGTGGTCAAGGATTGAACCTTGAACCTCTCATGATGTAAATGATAGGATTAATGGGTAATAACCAGTTGGGATAGGAATAATATATAAGCAAAGGAGGGAAACTCATGATAAGGGTGAGAGTAAAAGCTAGCCAAAAGAAAACAAGAAAAGAGCAAGAGAAAGGCAACTTGCCTTCCTTCTTTTCTCTCCCTCTTCTTCTTCTTTTGCCGTGACTTAAAGAGGGGAATTAAGGGGATTCATTCCCCCTTGTTTCATCATGAATGATGAGAACATATAAATAAATAAAATAAAAAGAAAAATGAAAAAAAAGGGGCTAAGGGAGAAGGAAAGCAAAAAACCAATTTTGCTACCTCTTTCCCCTTAACATAAAAGAGAGTATGTAAAGAGAAGATTTTATTTTTTCTCTCATTTCTCTCATTCTCTCCTCTCCATCACCGAGAACCTCAGCCCCCTCTCCTCCATTTTCGGCCCCCAAAAACAAGGTTCCTCCTAGAATACAAGGAAGGCTACCAAGGGAAATCAAAGGAGGAGAACAAGAAGAAGAGACCTCTTCTTCCATCACCACACTTTAGAACCACAAGAGAAAAGGATGTAAGCTTCCCCTCACCTGTGGTACAAGGGATTTTAATGTGTTTTTGGATTTTATGAGGATTTTAAAACCTAGAAACAAAGTTGTGAAAACTCGGCCAAAGAAAGGACTTGTTGATCCTAGGAATGTTTAATATAAGCTTTGATTCGTGATAATTTTTCTATGCTTTGTAAGAAGGTTTTCTCTCATATTTTTATATATATGTGATGTTGGATTAGGGATGTATCTAACCCTAGAGTTTCGGCCAAAAAGGTTTTGTAAGGGCTAGGGAATTTAATTGTTTACCTAACTTGCACAAAACCCTCTAAATAAATGGTTAAGGATCCATTATCGTTTTCATACTTGAAGGTTACTTGGAACCAAAAGTATCCCACTCACAAGTTTCGGCCAAGGAAGGGTTTAGGGTTGGAAGACTTGAATTTAAACTCACCATGTTTATATGGTAGAATATAGAGTTTCTTAAAGAGTTGCATGCTTGTATATTGATAGAAACTCATGAACATCACTTCTAATGTTTCGGACATGGTAAGGTGGATGATTTAGAATAGCTTAAACAGATTTTTAACATGCTCAAAACTTCCATGACAATAAGATATGAAAGTTGTTTGATGCTCCCATGCTTAATTAGAGTATAGGAAAATTGGTTGCATGATATATGTTAATTAAGACCACAAGGGTCCTAGCTTGTTTGTGAACCAAACTTGTAGGTATAGTTTCTTTGATATTTTTACCATAAAACTTGTTTAGGTTTTCCATACTTTAGGCCACCTTAAACCTAGTTTAAAGACTTGGAAGGTTTCGGCCAAACATATGCTATGAGATAAAGAAAGGAAAAACCTAGGAAAACTAAGACACAACTTGAATGTATGCTTATAGTGCTTGACTTTTATACATGTTATGAAATGTGTTATGACTTTCTATGCTTTTATGCCATTTGAAAACATTCCATGCTTCATGAGGTTCGGCCATGTAGGGTTTAAAGACCTAGAAACCTTAAAATTTAGACCTCATGTGTTAAAGATGCTTCTTATGAAATTGAGATAACATGTTGATTGTGTTCACATGCTTATATATTTAACTATGATTCAAATGGACACCTTTGAGTCTCGGCCATGAAGGGAATGCATGCTTTAGAAACCCTAGAACTTACATTGAACATGCTCATGACACTCTCCATGAAATATGAAATGTAGAAAGCTAAAATTTACATGTTATATGTTGTTAGTGACCTAAATTGATGCTAAGGGAAGTTTCGGTCATGACCACTTGTATGAGGCCACTTATGAACTTATACATGATGTTAGAGTAAGTTCACATGCTTGTATGCTTGCTTGAAAACCTAAATGAGTACTTGTAAATTTCGGCCATGACATAATTTTAAGGGCTTAAAGAATTTAGGAACTAACTCAATTGTGCTTACCATATTCCTTGAAATAAATGCTATAAATATGGTTAAGGTTTCCATGCTTTATGTCATTTAGAACCTTGTTTCACACTTGTTAAGGTTCGGCCAAATGAGGTTTGAGGACTTGGAGAACCTGGAGTCCAAGTAAATCTTGTTTATAATACTTCCTATGAGATTGATATGTGGATGAACTAGGTTCTACATGCTTGGATGTTGTTTAAAACCTAGATTGGCACCTAAGAGGGTTTCGGCCAAGATAAGAACCTAAGGGATTAGGAAGCTTAGTACCCAAGTTAATCATGTTACATTGTTTCTTATGATTGGATGGGCACATGATACATTTTTATGCTTAGACATGTATGCTTGTGAGCTATACAAAATGAGAATTTCTACAATATGTTATGAGTTCAAAAGATGCATGTTTTATGTTATGATATGTGGGTAAATTTTACATGCTTTGATGATATGATATGAGCTGAAAATATGCATGCTTATGTTATGATATGTGGTTAAATTATGCATGCTTTGATGCTATGTTCAGTGCTTAAAATATGCATGCTTCCATGATATGCTATGTGGTTAAACTATGCATGCTTTGATGCTATGTTTAGTGCTTAAAATATGCATGCTTTCATGATATGCTATGTGGTTAAATTATGCATGCTATGATACTATGTTAAGTGCATAAAATATGCATGCTTTCATGATATGCTATGTGGTTAAATTATGCATGCTTGATGATATGCCTTATGCTTAAAATATGCATGTTTTTATGATCTATGCCTAAGTGATGCATATTGTTATGATATGATGTATGCCTCAGTGATGCATATTGTTATGATATGATGTATGCCTAAGTGATGCATATTGTTATGATACGATGTATGCCTAAGTGATGCATATTTTTATGGTATGATGTATGCCAAAGTGATGCATACCTTTATGACATGATGTATGCCTAAGTGATGCATACCTTTATGATATTATGTATGCCTAAGTGATGCATACTTTTTTGACATGATGTATGCCTAAGTGATGCATACTTTTATGATATGATGTGTGCCTAAGTGATGCATGCTTTTATGATGTATGATATGTATAAGTATGACATGTACTTTACTTTATATGGCTTGTACCAAGGGTGGGCTCCATAAGCACCCCGGGGTCGATGGAATAAGACTCAGGCCTCGTTAGGGATGGGCTCCTAAGTGCCCCTAGGTCGATGGAGTAAGACTCGGGCCTAGTATGTTTGCCTTGTAGGGTTCAAGACTTGCTACCTCGGACCTACATAGGTTGCGCGCAATATGTAAGTGGTACATAGCCGGGATCCCCTTTAAGTTGATATTATGTTCAAGTATATATGTAAGAAGAAATGGTTTTAAAGGTCATGAGACATACACATGTTTTTCGGATACATGTTTTCCAAAATCATATTGCATATACCTTATGATGATTTATGATATGTCATGGTTAGATATGATTATGTTATGTTCCATGATATGTCCATGTGTATGATATGCCATGACTCTTTATGATGATATGTCATGATTAGATAAGATTATGTTATGCTTCATGCTATGATTACGCTATGATATGCCATGACTAGTTATGATTTCTTCATGTTGTATGATATGCTTAAAGGAGTATGTTACATTATGTCATGACTAATTGAAATGATGTCATGTTGAGACATTCTTTGATTATACTATGATTTTCAGTTTTAGTGAGTAGGAAAGGAACTTACTGAGCCATGAGTGCTCACAGCTTACTGTCCTTGTACCACAGATAAAAGAAAAAGCTGGGTGAGCTAGAGGAGCAGCAGGAGAGGCAAGGAGATGTGTGTGGCAGTGGCTAGGCAACCAAATAAGAATCTGCTTTAAAAACTTTTAAAGAACTATGCTTTGTTATCATGAATTGTAGTACCGTATGTGTGATTTGATGTTATGTTTCTACTAAATTTGATATCATGTTATTAAGGTCATGATAGTGTAGTTCGGATTTGATGAAAAGGAAACAAAAGAAAAGTTTTTATTAAACTAAGAAAATCATTTTAAGTCTTCCGCTGTTTTAAAAAGAAAAATTTGTACATAGAGTATCGTAGCCCCGTCCCTTAGGGTTAGCAGGGAGGGCGGGCGTTACAGGTTGGTATTGTAGGACCGTTGGGCCGGCTAGAAGGGGGGGTTGAATAGTCCTGCAGAAATCAAAACACAAACCAACCCTTCTCGAACTCTTAAACTGACACTTGTAAAATAATCAAAGCAATAAACTAAGATCAGAACAGAAAACGAGGCACCAGGTTTTGACTTGGTTACAACCGGGGAGGTTGTTAATCCAAGAAAGATGATCGCACTAGAATTTCTCCTTCAGGCGGAGAAGCCTCTTACAAAGTTGAAGCGCACAATAGAAGCTAACTACAGAAAGCGTACAAGTGTTTGAAAGAAATGCGTGAGTTCTGAATTGATGAAAAGCTTCTGGACCAAGGCTATATTTATAGCCTTGGTCGGGGCGCCTGGAAGGGTTCCGGGCGCCCTGGGGGGGATAAATTTTATCCCCCAACGGTCGGATCGAGTCAAAACTCGATCCTGTTGAAAAGTCGATTGCGGGCGCCCGGAAGGGTTCCGGGTGCCCCGGTTGGTTCCGGGCGCCCGAAGCCCTAAGGTCAACATAAGTTGACTTTTCGACTCCGGTTCAACTCGTCTCAGTTCGGCTCATCTTGGTCCGGGTCTGTTCGCTCCGGCTCTGCTAGCTTGGGTGATCTCGGCCTTCCGGAATAGGGTGCACCCGAACCCATCTTCCGGTCTTCTCGAGCGTGCTTCCCTCCGGCTTCTCGTCCCTCGGAATTGCCGCGTGTTCCTTCTCGTCCACCAGGGTACTCATCCGCAGACTTCATGCTAGCTGCGTCTCTTGCTCCCCGAGCAATCTTCCGCTCCGGCTTTCGTACCTCGGAACCACCGAAAGCACTTCCTTCTCGTCCGCCGGTGTACTCTTCCGCAGCACCTCGTCCCTCGGACGCACAGCGTGCCGTCCTTCTCGCTAGCTGCGTCTTCCGCTCGAGTACCTGTGCTCCTAAGCTCCTGCACACTTAGACACAAGGTTAGAAACACACAGGACCTAACTTAACATGTTGATCACACCAAAACAACCTTGGGGTTCCAACAGTCTCCCCCTTTTTGGTGTGATCAACCCAAGTTAAGATAGGGTAAAATAGACTTTAAATAAAATTAAGTAACTTAACTTAATTTGCAATTTAAGTACAAAAAGACAGAAAAAAATTAAATCTATCTACCTCCCCCTAGACTTATACTTTCCCTTCTCCCCCTTTGATCACAAAAAATGGGGTTCCAAGAAAAACAATCTAAGGATTAAAGAAAAAATATTTAAAATAAATTCATGAAAATAATTTTAAGTTTTTGCAAGAATTATTTTGAAAAATATTTCAAACTTAAAAAAAAATTCTAAGTTTCTGACTTAGGAAAAAAATTTCTAAGTAATTTGAGCATAAATTTATAATTTCATTAAATCTTTTAACTTAAGAAGGAATGATTTTTGAGAATTTTTAAGCACATTTTTTTTTAAAAAAACAAATGACTAAGTAAAAAAAATTCTAAGTAAATTTCTAAATTAAAATAAAATGTTTTGAATAACCCTTTTTAAAGCACTAAATAATTCTTGTATTAATGCTTTATTAGTAAGTTAATTAAACATTTATTTCAATATTTTGGCTTTCAGGTCGTGGCGAGGCACTAGGCCTTCTTGGTTATTGAAGCAACAACCACTTCCTTGACAAAACTGTTAGTTAGAGCCCTAGAGCCAATCATTTGATGATTGTATGGACTCATGTATATCATATTCTTGTATATTAATAAAGGCATTTGTTTGGTTATTATACTTAATTGTATTAGTGTCAAATAGACTAAGTATAATAGCGTCCTTGAGTAGAAGGTTCATACCTATATCAATCGATTAGTTGAATCGATAGTGAGATGATATAGGGAACACTACTCTAAATCATTCCTAGTCAAGTATTAACATTCAGGGACAATGTTAATGCAATAAGACTAGCATGTAGGTCAGCTCGATGACTTGATTTCACAAGTCATGGATATAGAGATATCAAGCTGACACATGGGTATACATTGGAGAATGTATACTGAATGACCCGCCATGAGAAAGTATCATGGATCGTTATATGAGTGTCATATACTTTCTCATGTGGCTATTAGTATAACTATTAGTCCTTAGACCTGAAGTCACCATGGATCCCTACATAAGGAGTTATGTACTTTGGTTTCGTCAAAAGTCACCCGTAACTGGGTGGACTATAAAGGCGATTACTGGGTATATAACGAATTATGTAGAGGGATGTGAGTGATGTAGATGGGATCTATCCCTCCCATATGACGGGAGCGACATCGGTATTCTTGATAGAGTGAGACCACTAAGTGCATGGCCATGCCCAAATGAGTCAACATTAGATGTTGAGCTCATTTGATCGAGTGAGTCTACTTGAAGTTCAAGATTTTGATTGAATAGAGGATGACACGGTCTATGCCTCACATTGATCAATCTAGATGTCTAGGATAGAAGGACATTTGTCACATATTTTGTGAGGAGTCACAATTGGTAGTCGCAAGGTGATGTCGGATCTCGACATTCTTGTAACTTGGGTAGTAATGATGTGTTGCTAGATACCGCTCATTACTTATGCTCCTAAATGGGTTTAGGGCATTGCCAACATTACAAGAACCTATAGGGTCACACACTAAGGACAATTAGATGGAGATTTGGTTCATATGATGAACCAAGAGGATTAGATTCATTTGATGAATCATATTGGATTAAGAGTAATCCAAATTGGGCTAATTGAGTTGGACTCAAGTTGATTCATGTTCGATAATTTTGTTTAAGAATCTTTGCACGAGATCCATGGCTTTGGGTGACTCGGGGTTTCCGCGACGCGAAAAAATGGTTTTCGCGGCCCGAAGAACCCAACAGTGGTATCAGAGCCACGTGCAAAGACTTGTACGAGTTCGTTTGTATTTTTTTGAAAAATATACCTTCTGTGATTTTCTGTAAAAATTGAGTTTTTAGAGTTTTTATGATTAATTTTTCCGTAGAAGCGAAGCACAAGTGTCTCGGCACTTGTAGGCTTCGGCTACCGGAAAGTTTTCTTTTAAACGGCTTCATTTTGCCCCAAATCCGTTTGGGACAGCGGGGTCGGGTGCCATTAGATCGCAAAGGAGAAACTCACGATGGTTAGATCGTGGGTAGGGCCATCGCCCCTAACCCCGCAATGGAATTTGCTCCGCGATTGCACCCGAAATCGCTAAAAACGAACCCGCCGGGAAGATTTTTCTGAAACGGCAATGTCTCGACCGAAATCGTTTTGGGACAGCAGGTTTAGGCACTGTTGGATCGCAAAGGAACCCTCGCGATGGTTAGATCGCGGGTAGGGGCGCTGCCCCTGGGCCCCGCAAGGGGATCCGTTCAGCGATTGAGCATGAAACCGCTAAACGGGACCGCTGGGAAATTTTACTCATAAAAATTGTAAAAATTATTTTTAAAATTATAGAAAATTATGAAAAAATATATAATTTTGAATTATATATTAATTTGTGATAGTCATGGCCCAAAATACCCAATAAGATTGGATTTGTGTTGTAATTCATAATACGGCTTGCGTGCCGTCATATGATTGTGTGTGCTGTATTTTTATTTTTTTTTCCCACGGCCTGCGCGTCGTGCCTTTCTCTTATTCTGGTTGTAAATTAGATTTTGACTCGAATGTAACTCGAGTTTCAAATTGTAATGTACAAATTGGAGCGGTGGAGGGTCCACACGAGACGGAGTTCCGAGGCGGGCACGAGCAACACAAGGTGGTCAAAGGGAGGAGCTTGGAGAAGTTGTTGACCCTTGGTTGACCATTCGATCTTCTCATTGGCTTGAGAAGATCGTAGTAGGGCCATGACTAAATCACAAATAGATTAATTAATTAATTGTTATGTATCTGATGCATTTTTAATAATTAATTAATTAATTAGTGCCTTAACGATTAGATTAGATCTAAGTCGTGCACATGATGCACCCTTGCGATTAGATTAGATCTAAGTCGTGCACAAGATGCATCCTTCTTGATTAGATTAGATCTAGATCGAACCAACTCTAAATGCCTAACCGTGCCGTGATACCTATCACTACCTCGATCACATGTATTGTTGAATCTGCCAAAGCAGAGCAATACATATTATCTTGGTAGGGTACGGAGGGACAATGTTGGTCCCGCCTATCAACGCATGGGTGAATACAAACTCAATTAGATTGAGTATTCCTAGTTACTCGGTTGGATCGAGTCAACTATAGGCATTCTTCCAATAGTTGGAAAGGTAGGACAAAATCACGTTTATATTAACTCGGATTAGCCAAAGCTAACTCGAGTTTTAATATAAATGCGGATATTGATTCTATAAACAAGAGTTGCATAGAGATGTAATTGGTAATCGTTACCTACCGATCATACTAAGCCTTGGGTGTATTAGCCAAAGCTACCTCAAGGGTTAGTATGATGTGGATCTTGTCCCACAACAATTATAGAATTCAGTGGGAGCATCATTTAATTAAAGGCCTAATTAAATGATTTTAAAAGAATATGATATTTATTTCTGTAAATTTTCTGTTGTAGATAACCATGACGTCGAACACGAATTCCTTCTCCCTGCGATCTATCCTTGAGAAGGACAAGCTCAACGGAGCGAATTTCCTGGACTGGTACAGGAACTTGAGAATAGTTCTCACTCAGGAACGTAAACTGTACATTCTGGAGCAGCCCATTCTGGAGGCTCCTCCTGCCACTGCCACGCAAGCTGACCGGGATGCTTACAAAAAGCATCAAGATGACGCATTAGATGTGTCCTATCTTATGCTCGCGACCATGAACTCTGAGCTTCAGAAGCAACATGAGTTGATGGGTTCTTACGACATGGTTGCACATCTTCGTCAACTATATCAAGGACAAGCAGGGCACTTGAAGAGGAACTTCACAGGATACCTGGAAGATCTTAAGAAGAAGAGAAATAAGATTTCTACTTCAGGTATAAATGTTATAGAAGTCAACCTCTCTATTTCTTCGTCGTGGGTATTAGATACCGGATGTGCTTCGCACATTTGTACTAATGTACAGGCGCTGAGAAATAGTAGAGCATTGGCAAAGGGCGAGGTGGACCTACGAGTAGGCAATGGAGCACGGGTTGCTGCTGTTGCTGTAGGAACTTATCAGCTATCTCTGCCCTCTGGGCTTGTACTAGATTTAGATGATTGTTGTTATGTGCCTGCTCTTACTAAGAACATAGTTTCAGTTTCTTGTTTAGACAAGAAAGGATACTCTTTTATAATAAAAGACAAATGTTGTTCTGTTTATTTGAAAGATATATTCTATTGTAGTGCACTACTAATAAAGGGACTCTATATTCTAGACCTTGAGAGCCCTATCTATAACATTAGTACCAAGAGGTTCAAGTCAAATGACATGAACCAAACATACCTCTGGCACTGTCGCTTAGGTCATATAAATGACAAGCGCTTATCCCAGCTCCATAAGGATGGTTTGCTGGACTCATTTGATTTAGAATCATATGAGATATGCGAGTCATGCCTACGAGGCAAGATGACCAAGACCCCCTTTAGTGGGCATAGCGAGAGAGCAACTGATTTGTTAGGACTCATACATAGTGATGTATGTGGCCCTTTCAATGTTGCTGCTAGAGGCGGTTATAGATACTTCATCACATTTACTGATGACTTCAGTAGATACGGTTATGTGTACCTGATGACACATAAATCTGAATCCTTTGAAAAGTTCAAAGAATTCAAGAATGAAGTACAGAACCAGCTTGGCAAGAGTATTAAGATACTTCGATCAGATCGAGGTGGAGAATACCTTAGCCATGAGTTTCGTGACTACCTAGCTGAGTGTGGGATTCTATCCCAACTCACTCCTCCTGGAACACCACAGTGGAATGGTGTATCCGAAAGGAGGAATCGTACCCTATTAGATATGGTACGATCTATGATGAGTCACACAGATCTTCCGACATATCTATGGGGATATGCTCTAGACACGGCAGCTTTAATTCTCAACCGAGTTCCATCCAAGGCCGTGATAAAAACACCATATAGGATATGGACTGGGAGAGATGCCCAGGTGTCTTTCATGAGGATTTGGGGCTGTGAGGCTTACGTACGACGTCAAGTCTCAGACAAATTAGGACCCAAATCCGACAAGTGCTATTTCATCGGATATCCCAAGGAAACTAAGGGATATTACTTCTACATTCCCAGTCAGCACAAGGTAGTTGTGGCAAAGACTGGAGTCTTTCTAGAAAGGGACTTTGTTTCTAGAAAGACTAGTGGGAGCGCGTTCTATCTTGAAGAAGTTCAAGATGCGAATAATAGCACTAATGCCACGATGGAAATTGAACTGGAACCACAAAGTGTTGTGGATGATGTTGTTCCACAAGGAGTTGAGGAACAACAACTGGTTCAAATAGACATACCTCTTCGCAGGTCTGATAGGGTACGTCGTCAGCCTGAGAGATACTCTTTTCTCTTGTTTGACCATGATGACATTGTGCTCATAGAGGATGAGCCTACCACCTATCAGGAAGCTGTGATGAGACTAGATTCCGAGAAATGGCTAGAAGCAATGAGATCCGAGATGGAATCCATGTACACCAACCAAGTATGGACTTTGGTTGATCCACCTGAAGGGGTAAAACCCATTGGGTGTAAGTGGGTCTTTAAGAGAAAGACTGACATGGATGGACTTATCTATAAGGGCCGCTTGGTAGCTAAAGGTTTCAAGCAGATTCATGGTATTGACTATGATGAAACCTTTTCTCCAGTGGCGATGTTTAAGTCCATTCGGATCATGCTTACTATTGTAGCCTACCATGACTATGAGATATGGTAGATGGATGTCAAAACCGCGTTTCTGAATGGAAACCTACTCGAGGATGTGTACATGACACAACCTGAGGGTTTTGTAGATCCACAGCATACTAGTAGAGTATGCAAGCTGCATAGGTCCATTTATGGACTAAAGCAAGCTTCTCGGAGCTGGAATCTTAGATTCGATGATGCGATCAAACAGTTTGGTTTCATCAAGAATGAAGATGAGCCTTGTGTCTACAAGAAGGTTGTAGGGGACATAGTTGTCTTCCTCATATTGTATGTGGATGACATACTACTCATTGGGAAGGACATCCCTATGCTTCAGTCTGTCAAGACCTGGCTAGGGAGTTGCTTCTCAATGAAGGACTTAGGTGAGGCATCCCGCATTCTAGGGATACAGATCTATAGAGATAGATCTAAGAGATTGCTTGGCCTAAGTCAGAGTACATACATTGACAAGGTACTCCTTCGGTTTGCCATGCAGAATTCCAAGAAGGGATTTCTGCCGATGTCACATGGCGTGAGTCTTTCGAAGACTCAAGGTCCCTCTTCTAGAGAGGAGAGAGATCGCATGGATCAGATCCCTTATGCCTCAGCCATAGGATCGATCATGTACGCCATGCTATGTACTCGACCTGATGTCTCGTATGCTTTGAGCATGACGAGCAGATACCAGTCAGATCTAGGTGAAAGTCACTGGATAGCGGTCAAGAATATTCTTAAGTACTTACGAAGGACTAAAGAATATTTCTTGATATATGGAGGCAATGATGAGCTAACTGTAAAGGGTTACAGTGATGCCAGCTTCCAGACCGATCAGGATGATTACCGATCGCAGTCAGGGTTCGTGTTTTGCTTAAATGGTGGTGCAGGACACAGTAGCTGATTCTACAACAGAGGCCGAGTATATTGCTGCATCAGAGGCAGCAAAGGAGGCAGTTTGGATCCGCAAGTTCATCACTGAACTTGGGGTGGTTCCTAGCATCGCTGACCCAGTTGAGCTCTATTGTGACAACAATAGAGCTATAGCACAGGCGAAGGAACCTCGCTCACACCAGCGGACCAAGCACATACTACGGCGCTTCCATCTCATTCGAGAGATTATCGATAGAGGAGATGTGAAGATTTGCAGAGTACCTACAGAGGCTAACATCGCAGATCCCTTGACCAAGGCTTTGGCACAGAGGAAGCATGATGGTCACACTAGGTCTTTAGGCCTTAGAGCCTATACTGATTGGCACTAGTGCTAGTGGGAGATTGTTAGTTAGAGCCCTAGAGCCAATCATTTGATGATTGTATGGACTCATGTATATCATATTCTTGTATATTAATAAAGGCATTTGTTTGGTTATTATACTTAATTGTATTAGTGTCAAATAGACTAAGTATAATAGCGTCCTTGAGTAGAAGGTTCATACCTATATCAATCGATTAGTTGAATCGATAGTGAGATGATATAGGGAACACTACTCTAAATCATTCCTAGTCGAGTATTAACATTCAGGGACAATGTTAATGCAATAAGACTAGCATGTAGGTCAACTCGATGACTTGATTTCACAAGTCATGGATATAGAGATATCAAGCTGACACATGGGTATACATTGGAGAATGTATACTGAATGACCCGCCATGAGAAAGTATCATGGATCGTTATATGAGTGTCATATACTTTCTCATGTGGCTATTAGTATAACTATTAGTCCTTAGACCTGAAGTCACCATGGATCCCTACATAAGGAGTTATGTACTTTGGTTTCGTCAAAAGTCACCCGTAACTGGGTGGACTATAAAGGCGATTACTGGGTATATAACGAATTATGTAGAGGGATGTGAGTGATGTAGATGGGATCTATCCCTCCCATATGACGGGAGCGACATCGGTATTCTTGATAGAGTGAGACCACTAAGTGCATGGCCATGCCCAAATGAGTCAACATTAGATGTTGAGCTCATTTGATCGAGTGAGTCTACTTGGAGTTCAAGATTTAGATTGATTAGAGGATGACACGGTCTATGCCTCACATTCATTAATCTAGATGTCTAGGATAGAAGGACATTTGTCACATATTTTGTGAGGAGTCACAATTGGTAGTCACAAGGTGATGTCGGATCTCGACATTCTTGTTACTTGGGTAGTAATGATGTGTTGCTAGATACCGCTCATTACTTATGCTCCTAAATGGGTTTAGGGCATTGCCAACATTACAAGAACCTATAGGGTCACACACTAAGGACAATTAGATGGAGATTTGGTTCATATGATGAACCAAGAGGATTAGATTCATTTGATGAATCATATTGGATTAAGAGTAATCCAAATTGGGCTAATTGAGTTGGACTCAAGTTGATTCATGTATTCAATGAGTCTAATTTAGATTATGACTCATTAAATCAACTTAATTTAATGAATTAGATTCATTATATTAAGTTGGCTTGAATCATATGGTTGGATTAGATCAACCATGAGAGAGATTTGATCAAGTTTGACTTGATTTGAGAGGAAGAGAAAAAGTCATGTTTGACTTGACTTTTTGCCACATCACTAGTGAGTTGGCAAGATGTGGACCAATAGGATTGCTCCACATCATCAATGTGTGCCACCTCATGGAGGTTACAAGCCTCCATAGAATTTAATGTGGCCGGCCCACATTAAATGAGGAGGTTACACTTGTTGCCGTGTCATTTAGTGAGGTGGCAAGATGTGGACCAATAGTATTGATCCACATCATCCTAGAGTGCCACCTCATGGGGGTTACAACTCTTAATGGTCTCCACATTAATTGGAATTAATGTGGGGGTTTTACATCTCCTAGAGTGGCCGGCCACTTGATGGCTAAGGGGTTTTTTTTTTTTTTTTTGATTTTCCTCTCATTGATTCATTCACTCTTCTTCTCCCTTGGGTGCTCTCTCTTCTCCTTCTCCCATTCCTTGGCCGAACACTCCATTGGTGCTAGCACACCTTGTGTTTTGGTCATCTCCTTCTACTTGTGTCCGTGTGGATACATATAGAGGTTGTCTACTTTGACAACTAGAGATCCGGCGACATCTTGGACAAGCGGGAATGTGAAGGGCTTCGCTACAAGGGTAATGATCTTAACTTTAGTGTAGATCTAAAGTTTTTACAAACTCGTACAAGAAACAGGTTTTTCAATAATTTTGTTTACGAATCTTTGCACGAGATCCATGACTTTGGGTGACTCGGGGTTTCCGCGACGCGAAAAAGCGGTTTTCGCGGCCCGTAGAACCCAACAAAACCTCATAAAGAAATTCTTTGTTTAATTTTATCACTGAAAAGTGCTAATTTTAATTATAAAATTTAGATTAAGCAAGATTTAGGAACCCAATAAAGGTTCCAGCCTTCTGGATTAATTAAAAATTTCTTAGGGACATATTTTCTAGAGATATTTTTAATTTGTCCCGGGTGATATCTATAATACCAATTTAAATTTTTTATTTTTCTAGAATTAGATGAACAAGCATAATTTTTCAAATTATCTACTTGAATTTTCAATCATTATTTTCAAGTTTCAATTTTTCATTTTCCAAATTTGATTTATCTAATTCCTCTAGAGGGCAAGTTTTAGCTAAAATTATTTTTAAATTTTTTATTTCTCTTTCTAATTTACAGCAGTCTTCAGTTAATAACTTAACAAATTTATAAAGTTTATCCGGAGGAAGAGAACGTACCTGACTTACCTTGTCGAGTTCGTTGTCCGTATCTCCCCCTGAACTGCTGCTTTCTTCTGACGAAGCTCCCCCTTCATCGATGCTCTCGATGCTCATTTCAGAAGAGGTCGACTCGCAGTCTTCGTCTTGATGACTTGCCATTAGAGCAAGTCCGGAGAATGCCTCAACTTCCGACTCCGACGACGTATCGTCCCACGTCACCTTCAGGGCTTTTCGCTTCTGGATAGGCTTCTTACCCTTCTCCTTGTCCTTGTTCTTCAGCTTGGGGCAGTTGTCCTTGACGTGCCCTTCTTCGTTGCAGTGGTAGCAGCGGATCGTTCTTCTCTTCTTTCCCTGCGGATGGTTAGTAGATCTGGATTTACAAAGTTTCTTGAATCTTCTTACCATCATTACCATTTCCTCGTCGTCGAGAGAGGATTCAGATTCTGGTTCGTCTCTCGAGGCTTTGAGGGCGACGTTGTTTTTAGGCTCCTTCATTCCTGCACTTCTTGACTCATGCACTTCAAATGTTGAAAAGAATTCTTCTAATGAAGTCTTTTCTAAATCTTTAGAAATGTAAAATGCATCTACTAGTGATGCCCATTTTGAATATCTAGGGAAGAAATTTAAAGCGTACCTGAGCGAATCTCGGTTACTTACCTCTTCTCCGAGATTCGTGAGTCCGGTGATGATTTCTTTTATTCTGGAGTGTAGATGTACGACTGTCTCGTCTTCCCTAAGTCGTAGGCTGGTGAGCTGATTGCGAAGCAGATCTCGTCTAGCGAGCTTGGCTTCGGACGTACCTTCATGCAGCTCGAGGAACTTCTCCCAAAGTTCCTTTGCGGAGTTATATTTACCGATCCTGTTGACTTCTTGAGGCGGAAGGACACTTAGCAGATGGTACTCTGCTTTGCCGTTCGCCACGAAGTCGGTCTGCTCCTTTTTTGTCCATTTATCTATTTCCTTGTCCTCTGGAGCTTCAAAGCCAAATTTCATTGTTAAAAATAATTCAATATCCGTAGTAAGAAATACCTGCATCAGTTTTTTCCAGGAAGCGAAGTCCCCTTCATATTTCGGCGGGTGGATGCTTGGTCCGGCCATCGCGTTGCTTCGTTCGGCGGTTAGTCCTCCTGAAGCGTCTCGGCTCTGATACCACTTGTAGGACCGTTGGGCCGGCTAGAAGGGGGGTTGAATTGTAACGACCCGGCCCTCTTGGCCCATTTGGCGACCCTCGGGTCGTCGACCGTCGGCCCTTATGTCGTCGGCCCATTTGGTCATCTCACTGCCGTTACTCACTAGGACTTTCCACCCCTAGCCAGTGGATTTTTACCTCCCCCAGGATTCGAACTCTAAACCTCTAGGCTTAAGTATTAGAGTTTATGAATCCGTTACTCTAAATCTTGGTTACCAGGATTCATAAACTCTAATACTTAAGCCTGGAGGTTTAGAGTTCGAATCCTGGGGGAGGCAAAAATCCACTGGCCAGGGGTGGAAAGTCCTAGTGAGTAACGGCACGGCCAAGGGTCGTCGGTCGACGACATGAGAGGTCGCCAAATGGGCCGACGACATAAGGGCCGACGGTCGACGACCTGAGGGTCGCCAAATGGGCCAAGAGGGTCGGGTCGTTACAATAAAAAAGGCGCCTTTTTATTGTAACGACCCGGCCCTCTTGGCCCATTTGGCGACCCTCGGGTCGTCGACCGTCGGCCCTTATGTCGTCGGCCCATTTGGCGACCTCTCATGTCGTCGGCCGACGACCCTTGGCCGTGTCGTTACTCACTAGGTCTTTCCACCCCTGGCAGTGGATTTTTGCCTCCCCCAGGATTCGAACTCTAAACCTCCAGGCTTAAGTATTAGAGTTTATGAATCCTGGTTTAGAGTTCGAATCATCTCACTTGGTTACCAGGATTTATAAACTCTAATACTTAAGCCTGGAGGTTTAGAGTTCGAATCCTGGGGGAGCCAAAAATCCACTGGCCAGGGGTGGAAAGTCCTAGTGAGTAACGGCACGACCAAGGGTCATCGGTCGACGACATGAGAGGTCGCCAAATGGGCCGATGACATAAGGGCCGACGGTCGACGACCCGAGGGTCGCCAAATGGGCCGCCAAATGGGCCAAGAGGGCCGGGTCGTTACAATAAAAAGGCGCCTTTTTATTGTAACGACCCGACCCTCTTGGCCCATTTGGCGGCCCATTTGGCGACCCTCGGGTCGTCGACCGTCGGCCCTTTTTGCCTCCCCCAGGATTCGAACTCTAAACCTCCAAGCTTAAGTATTAGAGTTTATGAATCCAGGTAACCAAGTGAGATCATCTCACTTGGTTACCAGGATTCATAAACTCTAATACTTAAGCCTGGAGGTTTAGAGTTCGAATCCTGGGGGAGGCAAAAATCCACTGCCAGGGGTGGAAAGTCCTAATGAGTAACGGCACGGCCAAGGGTCGTCGGTCGACGACATGAGAGGTCGCCAAATGGGCCGACGACATAAGGGCCGACGGTCGACGACCTGAGGGTGGCCAAATGGGCCGCCAAATGGGCCAAGAGGGCCGGGTCGTTATATGAATAGCCCTGCAGAAATCAAAACACAAACCAACCCTTCTCGAACTCTTAAACTGACACTTGTAAAATAATCAAAGCAATAAACTAAGATTAGAACAGAAAACGAGGCACCAGGTTTTGACTTGGTTACAACCGGGGAGGTTGTTAATCCAAGAAAGATGATCGCACTAGAATTTCTCCTTCAGGCGGAGAAGCATCTTACAAAGTTGAAGCGCACAATAGAAGCTAACTACAGAAAGCGTACAAGTGTTTGAAAGAAATGCGTGAGTTCTGAATTGATGAAAAGCTTCTGGACCAAGGCTATATTTATAGTCTTGGTCGGGGAGCTTGGAAGGGTTCCGGGCGCCCTGGGGGGGATAAATTTTATCCCCCAACGGTCGGATCAAGTCAAAACTCGATCCTGTTGAAAAGTTGATTGCGGGCGCCCGGAAGGGTTCCGGGCGCGCCGGTTGGTTCCGGGCGCCCGGAGCCCTAAGGTCAACATAAGTTGATTTTTCGACTCCGGTTCAACTCGTCTCAGTTCGGCTCGTCTTGGTCCGGGTCTGTTCGCTCCGGCTCCGCTAGCTTGGGTGATCTCGGCCTTCCGGAATAGGGCTCACCCGAACCCATCTTCCGGTCTTCTCGAGCGTGCTTCCCTCTAGCTT
Source organism: Zingiber officinale (assembly GCF_018446385.1). Lineage (NCBI taxonomy): Eukaryota > Viridiplantae > Streptophyta > Magnoliopsida > Zingiberales > Zingiberaceae > Zingiber > Zingiber officinale. The sequence goes on from NC_055991.1 coordinate 68,109,691, forward strand.
CTCGTCCCTCGGAATTGCCGCGTGTTCCTTCTCGTCCACCAGGGTACTCATCCGCAGACTTCGTGCTAGCTGCGTCTCTTGCTCCCCGAGCAATCTTCCGCTCCGGCTTTCGTACCTTGGAACCACCGCGCGCACTTCCTTCTCGTCCGCCGGTGTACTCTTCCGCAGCCCCTCGTCCCTCGGACGCACAGCGTGCCGTCCTTCTCGCTAGCTGCGTCTTCCGCCCGAGTACCTGTGCTCCTAAGCTCCTGCACACTTAGACACAAGGTTAGAAACACACAGGACCTAACTTAACATGTTGATCACACCAAAACAACCTTGGGGTTCCAACAGGTATCAGAGCCAAGTTTTTGCCAGCTCACTACACACACATCAAGCCTCCGACCTGCCGCTCCAAGTAAGAATGTTTATGCTTAATTTTCTTGTTATATGCTTATGCTTAGTTTCATGTTATATGACTTATGCTTTATTTTTCTTCCTTGTTATATTGCCTATGCTTTATTTTCTTTGCTATATTGCTTATGCTTTATTTCCTTAGGTTATATTGTTTGTCACTCTATACTTTATTTTTTTTCTTATGTTGCTTATGCTTTAGTTTCATGTGTTGCTTGCTTATGTTTGATGCTTTATTCTATGCTTTTAGTTATAATTTAGATTAGGATTACATATTAGTAGGTGAGGAATAATACCAGAACATATAGATAGAAACAAAACAGTACGATAGATTGGCTAAAAACGATAACCACTTACACTAGTCTATTTGTCATTATTTAGATAAACATGGTTAGGACACGCAATGGCCGAACCGAGGGGACAGTGACTCCACCAGACCTGACACAGGTAGTCACAGACCTCCAGCGTCAGATCACAGAACAACAGCAGCTGATCACTACCTTAATGGGTTAGCAAGGCAACCCAGTTACCCCACCGGCAAATCAGAATACACTACCGATTATACCTACAGCCGCGCCAGTGCCCCCGGCAGCCCCTACTCCGATGGTCCGACAAGAGGCCTATCTGATTCAGTGGCAAAGGCTTAAGCCGGAAGCCTTCTCGGGAAACTGCGAACCATGGGATGCGCAAGCCTGGCTCAAGACCGTGGAGAGCATAATGGAACTACTGGACTGGCGTGAACACGAGAAGGTCAAATGCGCGTCGTTCTGCCTTACCGGAGATGCCCGGATGTGGTGACACCTAGTAAAGGCGAAAAGACAAATAAACCAAATGTAGTGGACAGATTTTGAGATAGAGTTCTTAGAAGAATTCTTCCATATGCAAGTGACCAACAAGCACTATGACGAGTTCACTGAGTTCCAGCAAGGTGATCTGTCAGTTAACGAAGCCGTCAAGAAATTCAACCGCCTAGCACGTCTGTGCCCATAACTGATCCGTACCGAAAAAGAAAGGGTCCGGTTAATGTTGAAGATGCTCCGACCCGAGATAGCTCTGAACGTAGCCGGCGGAGTTAATAAACAGCAGACTGTAGAAGAGCTAGTCAGCAGTGCCCTGATTACCGAGCACTATCAGAAAGCAATGAACGAGGGCAAGAACCAAGCACTGACCGGAGGACAAAAATCGCACAATACCAGAACCGGCTGGAAAGGAAACTCAAGTGGAAAGAGGAAACAGTGGAATAACACAAAAGGTGGTCCAGCCAATAAGCAAACCAAGTACCCTCAGTGTGCCACATGTGGAAAGATGCATTCTGGAGTATGTCTCCTAAGCACCAGAAAGTGCTGCAACTGCGGAAAGGAAGGTCATTTTGGTAAGAAATTGTCCTACTCAGTCTCAGGCACTACCTCCGCAGAACAACCAGAATAGGAGTACCCCTGCACAGCTTCACCAGATGCATACTGCCATAGAAGGGACTTCAATCAACCAAGTAAGATTGGAGGCCCCTCCCACTATGACCAATGCCAGAGTCTACTCTCTCGCTCAGGATGACATGGCGAACGCCTCTGCCATCATCTCATGTCAACTACCAAATTTCAATAAATATGCTAAAGTTTTACTTAATGCTGGAAACGAACCAATATGGGAATCCATCGAGGAACCGAGACGTGTTTCGTATCCTTGGGTCGAAACTATGTCCGGGCGACTTTCTACCCTCACCATAACACCGACGTTATTTGAGAGTATACTGGAAAAGCAAACCAGTGACCAAAACCTCCAGAGAATCAAACAAGAGACTTTGGAAGGAAAGAATGATGGGTTCCGTATCGCGGACAACGGGATATTATACCTCAGGGATCGGTTATGCATTCTAGAGGACCCGGAGTTGCGAAGGAAAATACTGGAAGAAGCTCATACAACACCCTATGTAATACACCCGGGCTCCACTAAGATGTACCAGGACCTGAAAAAGAAATTTTGGTGGTCTGGTATGAAAAGAGAAGTGGCTCAGTATGTCAGTACTTGCCTAACCTGCCAAAGGGTAAAAGTTGAACACCAGAGACCGGGTGGATTACTACAGCCTGTCCAAATTCCAGAATGGAAATGGGAAGAAATCTCTATGGATTTCATTTCGGGTCTTCCCAGGACGACAAATGGATATGACACTATATGGGTGATTGTAGACAGATTGACGAAGTCCGCACACTTTTTGGCGATCAAAATGACTTATCAACTGAACAGCTAGCTCAGTTATATGTTAAGGAAATCATTCGGCTACATGGTATTCCTAAGACCATTATTTCTGATAGAGACGGTCGTTTTGTTTCACACTTTTGGGAGTGCGTTCAGAAAACCCTCGGCACGAAGTTGTTATTTAGTATAGCTTTCCACCCTCAGACCGATGGGCAAACTGAAAGAGTGAACCAAATATTAGAAGATATGTTAAGAGCTTGTGCCTTGGACTTCAAGGGAAGCTGGTGCCGATATCTATACCTGGCATAATTCGCCTACAATAATAGTTACCAAGCTACTATTGGAATGACACCTTACGAAGCTCTTTATGGGAGGAAATGTAGATCCCCTATATGCTGGTATGAAAGTGGTGAAAAGAAGGAAATGGGGTTCCGAACGGAACTTATTGATGACACCACCCGAGCTATACAGAAGATTCGCCAACGAATAGAAACTGCTCAGAGTCGGCATAAGAATTATGTCGATAAACGGCGCAGGCCGCTAGAATTCAACATCGGAGATTTGGTATTCCTTAAGGTATCCCCCATGAAAGGGATAATGAGGCTCGAAAAGAGGAGCAAGTTAAGCCCACGATACGTAGGACCCTACCGGATTTTAGAAAGAGTGGGCCAAGTCGCATACAGACTAGAACTACCTCCAGACATGGCAGCCATTCACAATGTGTTCCATGTATCGATGCTCAAGAAGTGTACTCCCAGCACAGATCAAGTAATTGAGCCACAGTCGGTACAGGTTCAAGAGGACCTAAGTTACAAAAGTAGACCTATTCAGATCTTGGACCGAGAAGTCAAGAGGTTAAGGAACAAAGAAATACCCTTAGTAAAGGTTCTATGGCGGAATCAACGATTTGAAGAAGCCACCTGGGAACGCGAGGACGATATGAAACAAAAGTACCCGGAGCTATTTTAAAGTTCGAGGACGAACATTTTATGAGGTACGGGGTACTGTAACACCCACTAAGCTTTTAAGATAAATATGAGAACGATGAACTTGCCTTAGAAATATATTAGTAGAATGTTGAACCAAAAAGAAATAAAAAGAAATAAAAATAGGGAGTGGTCAAGGATTGAACCTTGAACCTCTCATGATGTAAATGATAGGATTAATGGGTAATAACCAGTTGGGATAGGAATAATATATTGATAGCAAAGGAGGGAAACTCATGATAAGGGTGAGAGTAAAAGCTAGCCAAAAGAAAACAAGAAAAGAGCAAGAGAAAGGCAACTTGCCTTCCTTCTTTTCTCTCCCTCTTATTCTTCTTTTGCCGTGACTTAAAGAGGGGAATTAAGGGGATTCATTCTCCCTTGTTTCATCATGAATGATGAGAACAAATAAATAAATAAAATAAAAATAAAAATGAAAAAAAAGGGGCTAAGGGAGAAGGAAAGCAAAAACCAATTTTGCTATCTCTTTCCCCTTAACATAAAAGAGAGTATGTAAAGAGAAGATTTTATTTTTTCTCTCATTTCTCTCATTCTCTCCTCTCCATCACCGAGAACCTCAGCCCCCTCTCCTCCATTTTCGGCCCCCAAAAACAAGGTTCCTCCTAGAATACAAGGAAGGCTACCAAGGGAAATCAAAGGAGGAGAACAAGAAGAAGAGACCTCTTCTTCCATCACCACACTATAGAACCACAAGCGAAAAGGATGTAAGCTTCCCCTCACCTGTGGTACAAGGTATTTTAATGTGTTTTTTGATTTTATGATGATTTTAAAACCTAGAAACAAAGTTGTGAAAACTCGGCCAAAGAAAGGACTTGTTGATCCTAGGAATGTTTAATATATGCTTTGATTCATGATAATTTTTCTATGCTTTGTAAGAAGGTTTTCTCTCATATTTTTATATATATGTGATGTTGGATTAGGGATGTATCTAACCCTAGAGTTTCGGCTAAAAAGGTTTTGTAAGGGCTAGGGAATTTAATTGTTTACCTAACTTGCACAAAACCCTCTAAATAAATGGTTAAGGATCCATTATCGTTTTCATACTTGAAGGTTACTTGGAACCAAAAGTATCCCACTCACAAGTTTCGGCCAAGGAAGGGTTTAGGGTTAGGAAGACTTGAATTTAAACTCACCATGTTTATATGATAGAATATAGAGTTTCTTAAAGAGTAGCATGCTTGTATGTTGATAGAAACTCATGAACATCACTTCTATTGTTTCGGCCATGGTAAGGTGGATGCTTTAGAATAGCTTAAACATATTTTTAACATGCTCAAAACTTCCATGAAAATAAGATATGAAAGTTGTTTGATGCTCCCATGCTTAATTAGAGTATAGGAAAATTGGTTGCATGATATATGTTAATTAAGACCACAAGGGTCCTAGCTTGTTTGTGAACCAAACTTGTAGGTATAGTTTCTTTGATATTTTTACCATAAAACTTGTTTAGGTTTTCCATACTTTAGGCCACCTAAAACCTATTTTAAAGACTTGGAAGGTTTCGGCCAAACATATGCTATGAGATAAAGAAAGGAAAAACCTAGGAAAACTAAGACACAACTTGAATGTATGCTTATAGTGCTTGACTTTTATACATGTTATGAAATGTGTTATGACTTTCTATGCTTTTATGCCATTTGAATAAATTCCATGCTTGATGAGGTTCGGCCATGTAGGGTTTAAAGACCTAGAAACCTTAAAATTTAGACCTCATGTGTTAAAGATGCTTCTTATGAAATTGAGATAACATGTTGATTGTGTTCACATGCTTATATATTTAACTATGATTCAAATGGACACCTTTGAGTCTCGGCCATGAAGGGAATACATGCTTTAGAAACCCTAGAACTTACATTGAACATGCTCATGACACTCTCCATGAAATATGAAATGTAGAAAGCTAAAATTTACATGCTATATGTTGTTAGTGACCTAAATTGATGCTAAGGGAAGTTTCGGTCATGACCACTTGTATGAGGCCACTTATGAACTTATACATGATGTTAGAGTAAGTTCACATGCTTGGATGCTTGCTTGAAAACCTAAATGAGTACTTGTAAATTTCGGCCATGACATAATTTTAAGGGCTTAAAGAATTTAGGAACTAACTCAATTGTGCTTACCATATTCCTTGAAATAAATGCTATAAATATGGTTAAGGTTTCCATGCTTTATGTCATTTAGAACCTTGTTTCACACTTGTTAAGGTTCGGCCAAATGAGGTTTAAGGACTTGGAGAACTTGGAGTCCAAGTAAATCTTGTTTATAATACTTCCTATGAGATTGATATGTGGATGAACTAGGTTCTACATGCTTGGATGTTGTTTAAAACCTAGATTGGCACCTAAGAGGGTTTCGGCCAAGATAAGAACCTAAGGGATTAGAAAGCTTAGTACCCAAGTTAATCATGTTACATTGTTTCTTATGATTGGATGAGCACATAATACATTTTTATGCTTAGACATGTATGCTTGTGAGCTATACAAAATGAGAATTTCTACAATATGTTATGAGTTCAAAAGATGCATGTTTTATGTTATGATATGTGGGTAAATTTTACATGCTTTGATGATATGATATGAGCTGAAAATATGCATGCTTATGTTATGATATGTGGTTAAATTATGCATGCTTTGATGCTATGTTCAGTGCTTAAAATATGCATGCTTCCATCATATGCTATGTGGTTAAACTATGCATGCTTTGATGCTATGTTTAGTGCTTAAAATATGCATGCTTTCATGATATGCTATGTGGTTAAATTATGCATGCTATGATACTATGTTAAGTGCTTAAAATATGCATGCTTTCATGATATGCTATGTGGTTAAATTATGCATGCTTGATGATATGCCTTATGCTTAAAATATGCATGTTTTTATAATCTATGCCTAAGTGATGCATATTGTTATGATATGATGTATGCCTAAGTGATGCATATTGTTATGATACGATGTATGCCTAAGTGATGCATATTTTTATGGTATGATGTATGCCTAAGTGATGCATACCTTTATGACATGATGTATGCCTAAGTGATGCATACCTTTATGATATGATGTATGCCCAAGTGATGCATACTTTTATGACATGATGTATGCGTAAGTGATGCATACTTTTATGATATGATGTGTGCCTAAGTGATGCATGCTTTTATGATATATGATATGTATAAGTATGACATGTACTTTAATTTATATGGCTTGTACCAAGGGTGGACTCCATAAGCGACCCGAGGTCGATGGAATAAGACTCGGGCCTCGTTAGGGATGGGCTCCTAAGTGCCCCTAGGTCGATGGAGTAAGACTCGGGCCTAGTATATTTGCCTTGTAGGGTTCAAGACTTGCTACCTTGGACCTACATAGGTTGCGCGCAATATGTAAGTGGTACATAGCCGGGATCCCCTTTAAGATGAGATTATGTTCAAATATATATGTAAGAAGAAATGGTTTTAAAGGTCATAAGACATACACATGTTTTTCGGATACATGTTTTCCAAAATCATATTGCATATACCTTATGATGATTTATGATATGCCATGGTTAGATATGATTATGTTATGTTCCATGATATGTCCATGTGTATGATATGCCATGACTCTTTATGATGATATGCCATGATTAGATAAGATTATGTTATGCTTCATGCTATGCTTACGCTATGATATGCCATGACTAGTTATGATTTCTTCATGTTGTATGATATGCTTAAAGGAGTATGTTACATTATGTCATGACTAATTGAAATGATGTCATGTTGAGACATTCTTTGATTATACTATGATTTTCGGTTTTAGTGAGTAGGAAAGGAACTTACTGAGCCATGAGTGCTCACAACTTACTGTCCTTGTACCACAGATAAAGGAAAAAGCTGGATGAGCTAGAGGAGCAGCAGGAGAGGCAAGGAGATGTGTGTGGCAGTGGCTAGGCAACCAAATAAGAACCTGCTTTAAAAACTTTTAAAGAACTATGCTTTGTTATCATGAATTGTAGTACCGTATGTGTGATTTGATGTTATGTTTCTACTAAATTTGATATCATGTTATTAAGGCCATGATAGTGTAGTTCGGATTTGATGAAAAGGAAACAAAAGAAAAGTTTTTATTAAACTAAGAAAATCATTTTAAGTCTTCCGCTGTTTTAAAAAGAAAAATTTGTACATAGAGTATCGTAGCCCCATCCCTTAGGGTTAGCAGGGAGGGCGGGCGTTACAATCTTACTGAGCCTTGAGTGCTCACAGCTTACTTTCCTTGTACCACAGATAAGGGCAAAGAATGGATGTACTAAGGGAGCAGCGGGAGGGGGCAAGAAGGACGTGTGTAGTAGTGACTTGGCTAAAGAGGAAACCCTGCTTTTAATTAATAAGAATTATGTTCATGTTGTTTCCTTTACAACTCTATGACACTTCATCATGCTCTTTAGTATTATGGTTTAAGTTATGTTAAGCATGTTATGTGACTCATATGATATGTAGTTGATGATGATGTGTTAAAAAATAAAAGAAAGGTTTAATATATATATATATATATATATATGCTATTGATAAGACTTCCGCTGTTTTAAGAAGAAAAGATAAGTAACCCCCGTCAGCTTAAGCATGAAGGGGCGGGGCGTTACAGTATGTACTTGTAAGATAGTAGGTTGTTACTATCTTACTCATCTATTTGTACGCACTACTTCTTTCCAAGGATTTCAAAAAGAAGAGTTTTAGTGGATTACCTAATGGTGCGATCAAGGATCGCGGGTCTTGGAGTAGGAGTCGACGTTGGCTCCGAACTAAGTAACCGACTTGAGTCTTTTGTATTGTTTTCCACTGCTGCTTTGATATTCGTGTTACAAATCTATACGAGAAAAGAAAGAGTTTTTTATATTACCCCCCCCCCCCCTCTATCACTAGTTTTCGATCCTTCACCCTTCACGTGCGTCATTAATGTTGTCGCCATCATTACGTCGGTTACCGCGAGAGCCACTATCGGCATTGTGTGTCCTCCCCACCGTGGGTCCATTCTAGGATGCCATCTCTCCCTACTTGATTTGTAGCCACCCCTCTCTAAATGTGCTCAGTCCTCTTTTCCTAATCCAACCGCTGGCCATGTGAGAGCCTTCCATGGCCACCTCACCTCTGCTTCGGCCATCATAGCCACCCACCACTGCCAGACATGGCCAAATGCAATTAGCTTGTGACTACAGTCGGCTGTTGTTTCTGTCGGTAGCTAGATCATGTACATCACAACTGACCTTCTGAATCCAAATTCAATGGGCTCGTTGATCGCTATGAGGGAAGGAGCAATAGGTTAATGAAAATCTTACCTCTAATTCAACTTACCTTAATGGTCTTGTTGTTGGTTTCGGTTAGGGTAATTTGGGTTAACAATGGCATGATGGGTTAAGTTTCCTACAATTATTACTATAAATTTATCTGATTATGATCCTATTGAGTTAATTACAAAGTGATTAGCTAAAAATGTAAAGGGGGTGAGATGGTTTAGGATTTCCTAATTGGATTTGAATTTAGGTTAGCTAATTGACATTTTGACGTGCGATTTATTTGACATGAGCTACATATTAAAGGGAAATACTTTTTACTTAGCCTCTATAGTTCATTGAACTTGGTGCATGGATTATCTGATAGATTAGGTTATTTTATCTTGACTCCACTCGTATTTTATTTGTGTTTGATACTTATATATTTGATCTTTAAGATGATATCTTTATTGTCTATATAGTCTCACTGTTTGATATTCCTATTATGTAAGGTACACATGTGTATGGTAAGTACGATAGGAATTTACATTAAGATTGTTTATATGTAGTAGCGTACACACGTATATGGTGTGTACTATAGAAGTCATGTTGATTATGCATATGTTAGTATGCACATGTGCATAGGTGTTGCTACATATTGTATATGTTGTTAGACACTTGTTGGATCTTTATATACATATAGATATCTGTGGTTGATGGATCATAGTTCTGGGTATACCCTTGTTGTATATATGTAACACTCATTTGACATGTTTTATTGGAAGTATCTTGTTGATTATATTCATGTTGTATGTTCGTACATATCTAATGAGTATTATTAGAGGTATCATATTGAATATACCTATGTTGTCTGTGCATATGGGTCGGGTGTGTACTATTGAAGGTATCATGTTGATTATATCGGTGTCGGGTGTGTGTGGGTGTATACTGTTGGAGATATCATGTTGATTATACTTGTGTGTGTGTCAGGTATGTACTATTAGAGGTAACATATTTATTTACCTATGTTGTGTGTGTACACACGTCTGGTGTGTACTATTGGAGGTTTCATATTAATTATACTCATGTGGGGTGTGCACACATGTATGGTGTGTACCATTGGAGGATCATGTTAATTATATGTATGTTGTAGTGTGTACACATGTCTGGTATGTACTATAGGTGTTGCTACTTACTATATATGTTGTCTGGTGGGCACTTGAATTTTTTTCATACATATAGATATATGTGAGTATGAGATCATATTGTGGATATAAAGTTGATTATCATGCTAGGTGTGACTGTGTACCATTGTATAGAGTCATATACTCCTATAATGTAGTTGGTTACTATGTTAGTAACACTCCACTATGTCATTGTCTGTATATTCTGTCGGCCAGGCTCTCTCGCATTGTAGGTTGAGTTCTAAGCCAGTCGACAATGATTGTTATGCATATAGATTTGCATGTATCTTATTAGCCAAGGTTCTCTCCCATTGTAGGTTAAGGTCTAAGCTAGTCGATAGTGATTGTTATACATCTAGACTTGCATGTATCATGTTGGCCAGTGCTCCCACCCCATTATAGGTTAAGATTAGAGCCAGTCGACAGTGATTATCATACATCAGGATTTGCTTGTATCCTATCGACTAGGGCTCTCTTTTATTGCAGGTTGAGGTCAGAGCCAGTAGACGGTTAGTGTTCTATCCTGGGCTGCCCACAATGATCTATGATAGAGTGATCTCACTCAGCCCGTAGCTAGATAGCTATTTCCTGTCCGCTCACAGTGATTTGTAATAGAGTGATCTTGCAAAGATAGAGACCTTGACATTTTAGACTGCCCATAGTGATATGTGGTAGAGTGATATCGTGCAGTCCCTAGCTAGATAGCTAGATGTCTTGGTCATTTGTATTGCTTGTGGTGGAGCATTGCTCCTACATACGACAGATTACTTATAGTAGAGCGTTGCTTCCAGATATGATGTATTCTTGTGATAGAGCGTTGCTCTCATATTTGATGATCTATTACTAATATATGTACTGGCACATCCTTAGGATTTGCAAATATATGTTGCTTATGTTGTAGACGCATGTTGTATATATTTGAGTCTTGCCATGATTCACACATATGCATTTATCATACATGGATATATTGCTCAGGTATTATGAGCAGATCTGTTGTTAATCCCTAGTGATTTACTAATCGTTATACCATGTGTGTTAGACCTGTACTAGTATGTGTGTTTATCATATCATATATGCTAATGTTTTTATTTTCCTATTGAGACTATATATTTTGATCGCCTTACACATTTATCCATGCACTACCATTTATGTATTATCCACTGAGTTACCTAGATTCACTACCCCTTTTACTAATTTTCCTTTCGCCAGGGAGTAGGTAGAGAATTTATGGAGTTACTTGGAGGATCCTGGCTACCAGTATCATGTCGTATATGAGATCAATTTTCCATTGCTATTTCATTATGTGTTATTTGTATTTTGTATTTGGATTTAGTATTGAGTTATATTATTTTATTTATGGTTTTCAGTCTTGTGATGACTTTTATTCATTTTGAATTTTATTATGGTGTAAGTCATGCTAGCATACAGCCAGTCTATTATCTTATATGATTTGTGTTTGTACTAGCCGTGTAGATTGTGTACTTTTATTATCTTCCATTGTATTCCTGTTTCCGCCATGTGGGTTGTATATACAACTGCACGGTTGTGTTTATTTTCTAGTCATGTGGGCTATCATTTATTATACTTATATAGCGAGTGCCTATATATCCAGGTTTTATTTGTCGCCATTATAGAGGAGATATTGTTAGTTTACCGAGCAGGGACTTCCCTCTGGGCACGACACTCTATATACATGTTCACAACTTCAAGTGTTGTAATTCAATACAAACCAACCTCAAAGTTACTCATCCCCCAACGTGAAACTAAAATCTTACTCCGCAACAAAAATAATTACATTTAGTGACAAAATTATTCGTCGCTAATTTTCCTATAAATTTGGGCAGCATTCTCTTTATTTTTCTTATTTATAGGACCGACCCTAGATTTTGAAGGGTCCAATGTAAAAAAAAAACACTTTTTATTCATATAAAAATAATAAAATTGATGTTATAATAATAATTTTATTAAGATAACACATAAACTAAATTTATGTTTAGAGATTTTAGGATTTAGGGATATAGAAATAGGAAAAGGCCTAGAGGAGTAAATGTCTTTCTTTTTCTTTTTTTTTTTTTTTGACACTTTTACAAAAAAAAAAAATTAATTTAGAATTTATAATTAGATTTTTATAATTTAGGACAGTGTTTTGTTAACATTTATTTTTAAAAATATATAAAAATTACAAAAAACAAATATGCCCCGTTGAAGGTGTGGCCCTATGCACCGGCCCCACCTTGACAACACTAGGGTTGACTTTGCTTGTTTACATCAAAATATACAATCAACCAATACCACAAACCATTCACAAACAATATCCATATCACAACCCTAAACTATATCACAAATAATATTCAAACAATATCCAAGATACAAATCATATCCAAATTTCAATGTCACATCATATTCATGATACAAACCATAACCAAACCTCTATGACAAACATGTCATCAGGCTAAAAATAAAATAGCTTCATCATCCAATCCTACATCAAGTAGAATATGATAGATTATTAAATAAAACAAGCATTGGATATAATATCAGAATAAGACATAAATCATAAAGCTAATGTAAAATAGATATACACATTTAAAATAATTATCAAAAAATGTACACACTGAATCACTAACATGAATTTAACATGACTTTCTAAATATATTATCAAATCATCGATGATTCAAAGTGTTGAAGTTTTATAATTAAAATTACATATAGTATCAAAATTAACATAACTAATTTTAATATTTAATGATTGATAACTACAAAATGGAGTTAAAAGTCAACACACCTCTAAATTTCTACTTATTAGGAGGGTTTGGATTAACTTATTGCACATCCAATCTTTATTCATATACATTATAATATAAAGAGGAATAAATTTATAACATTATTAAATATGTAAAGCTAAAATGCATATAGTTATAACATAAACTTAATTAAATCATTAAAACATAATACTATCAATAGCACTTAAATTAAACATGAAGTTTGAACCTCAAAAGAAATAGTACCACTGAAATATTTGATAGGGCAAACGGGCGGGAGATAAGTGCTCAAAAACTATAGTATACCTAAGATAACAAAAAACAATAAAAAATTAGCATCACTCACATTACATAACGCCTTAAATACAATAATGAAATTCTTTCAATATACCATGTATTCTCTTGGACATAATTATGAAACAAGGATCTAGAAATCAAAATGCATGTCATGCATCATAAGCAAAGGTATTATGATGATGACGAGAAGTGGCATTTATGTATGATCCGGACTGAAATCTGCGAATATGAGCGCTGGCTCTGATGAATGACGATGACCTCCGATGAAGATGAACTCCAAAGATTCGAAGAAACTCCTCAACGCTCCTACGCAGAGTGAGACGAGCCAACAAAGCATTAGTGACCTACGACCGAGGTGGGGATCCCTGGCTAGGCCCTCCTACGCTCAAGTCAGTTCCTCTCATAGATGGAAGAAGAAGAAGAAGAACAGTAACTGATGTGGAACTGAGTTTAGATGCTAGAACTTGCGTACCTTGCCAACGGAGAGGATCCCCCTTTTTATACTACCTCACGTGACCTCCGTAATCGTGAAGTGGTCCCTGGTTCATTAGAGTTTGTTAGGACATGAAGTTATCTTATATACTTCATGTAATAATACTTTAAAGAAACTTTTCTGTACCCCAGATGTACCCATTTTATTGTTTATGAATTGTATTTATAATGGGGGCACATCATTATAATTGAAAAAGTTTCTAGAAGATATCTCCCACCAAATATTTAGTTAAGCATGTTCAAGTCGATCGTATATATTGTTTAGGAATACCTCCTGTTGAATATATCTCGGTTGGTCGTTCAAGCCGGCCGTATGTTAGGTAGGACTACCTTTTTCTGAATATATCTCAGTCGGTTGTTCGAGCCCGTCGTATGTTAAGACTACCTTCCGTTGAACCTATCTTCATGCTCGGGCGAGCTTTGCCCGGCCGAGCATATATAAGTGCATGGACACTCGCTCGGCCTATGGTTGACCGATAATATGTTGAGAGTTATATATAAGGATAAATGTCTTTATGCTCAGGAAGCTTTGCCCGACCGAGCATATATGAGCACGTGAGTGCTCGCTCTGCCCGTGGTCAGCTGATAATATGCTGAGAGTTATATATAAGGCAAAATGTCTTTATGCTCGGGTGGGCATCGCCCGACCGAGCATATATGAGTATGTGGATGCTCGCTCGACCTACAATCAGCCAATAATATGCTGAGAGTTATATATAAGGATAAATGCTTTTATGCTCGGGCGGGCTTTGTCCGATCGAGCATATATGAGCATCTGGGTGCTCGCTCAACCTTCGGTCGGCCGGTAATATGCTTAGAGTTATATATATGGAAAAATATCTTTATGCTCGGGCGGGCTTCGCCTAGCCAAGCATATATGAGCACGTGAGCAATCACTCATCCTATGGTTGACCGGTAATATATAGAGAGTTATATATAAGGCTAAATATCTTTATGCTCGTGCGGGCTTTGCCTGACCTAGCATATATGAGCATGTGGGTGCTCCCTCATCACGGTCAGCCGGTAATATGCTGAGAGTTATATATAAGGCAAAATGTCTTTATTCTCGGTAGGTAACGATTTACCAATTACATCTCTATGCAACTCTTGTTTATAGGATCATTATCCGAAGTTATATTAAAACTTAAGTTAGCTTTGGCTATTACGCCCAAGAATTAATATAAATGTGATTTATGTCCTATCTTTCCACCCATTGGAAGAATGCCTATAGTTGTACTCGATCCAACTGAGTTAACTAGGAATACTCAATCTAATTGAGTTTGTACTCGCCCATGCGTTGATAAGCGGGACCAAGATTGTCCCTCCGTACCCTACCAAGATAATATGTGTTGCTCTGCTTTGACAGATTCAACAACACATGTGATCGAGGTAGTGATAGGTATCATGTCACAGTAGGCATTAGAGTTGATGCGATTGAGATCTAATCTAATCGAGAGGGGGCATCTTGTACATGATTTAGATCTAATCTAATCGTTAGACACTAATTCATTACTAATCATGCATCACATACACACAAGAAACTAATTAAATTATTTGTGATTAGTCATGGCCCTACTACGATCTTCTCAAGCCAATGAGAAGATCGGATAGTCAACCTAGGGTCAACAGCTTCTCAAGCTCCTCCCTTTGACCACCTTATGTTGCTCGTGCCCTCCTCATAACTCCGTCTCGAGTGGACCTTCCACGGCTCACATTTTTTTACATTACAATTTTGAAACTCGAGTTACATTCGAGTCTAAACTAATTTTACAACAAGAATAAATGGAGAAAGGCACGACGCACAGGTCACGTATCAAGTATACAGCACACACAACACAAATGACGGCACGCAGGCCGTAATATGAATTACAACACATTTCCAATCAGATTGGGTCTTTTTGGGCCATGACTATCACAAAATAATACAAATAATACATAATTATAAATTATGTAATTTTCTATAATTTTTCTACAATTTTTACAATTTTTGCGAGTAAAAATTCCCGGCGATCCCGTTTAGCGGTTTTCGGACGCATTCGCGGAACGAATCCCCTTGCGGGACCAGGGGAAGAGCCTCTACCCGGGTTCTAACCATCGCGAGTGTCCCTAAGCGATCCTACAGCACCTTAGCCCACTGTCCCAAAAAGTTTTGGGGCGAAACCTTGCCGTTTCGGAAAAATCTTCTCGATAGTCGAAGCCTACAAGTGTCGAAACACTTGTGCTTCGGTTCTATGAAAAAAATACCCATAAAACCATAAAATTACAGAAATTTACAGAACCTATATTTTTCATAAAAAATCAAATTAAACTCGTACTCGCTTCACACGTGGCTCTGATACCACTGTTGGGTTTTTCGGGCCGCGAAAAACGCTTTTTCGCGTACCGGAAACCCCGAAACCCCCATGCCACCGGATCCGTGCGAAGTAAAACTTTCGAAAACATTACGAGTACGAGTTTTATCCTAGTTCTAAACTAGATTTACAAGGAGAAAACCTTTTACCCTTGATGCGTGCCATTTACGAATCCAGCTCTTCCAAGTGATGCCGGATCTCGAGGTTGTCAAGTGTACAACCCTCTAGAAGTATCCACATGAACTATTAGGTGGAGAAAACCTAACACAAAGGTGTGCTATCACCTTGGTAAGGTTCGGCCAAGAGCAAGAAGAGAGAGCAAGGAAGAAGACGAAGTGAATTCACTTGAATGAAAAAATCAATCTCATTCACTATGAAAAGTTGCCGGCCACAATGGGAAGTGTAACCCCCATTCTCATTTAATGTGGCCATTAAAGAGATTTGTAACCTCAATGAGGTGGCACACACATGTGCTAAACATGATGATGTGGCACTTCATCATTGGCCACTTAATGCCAACTCACAAGTGAGGTGGCAAATAGTCAAGTCAAACTTGACTCTTCCTCTTCCTATCAAGTCAAGTCAAACTTGACTTAATATCTCTCATGGTTGATCTAATCCAACCATTTAATTCTAATCAATTTAATAAAATGAATCTAATTCATTTAATTAAATTGATTCAATGAGTTATAATCTTAATTAGACTCATTGAACACATTAATCAATTTGAGTCCAACTCAATTAGTTCAATTAGAATTACTCTTAATCCAATTTAATTCATCACATGAATCTAATCCTCTTGGTTCATCATATGAACCTAATCTCCATCTAATTGTCCTTAGTGTGTGACCCTATATGTTCTTCTAACGTTGGCAATGTCCCTAAACCCATTTAGGAGCATAAGTAATGAGCGGTATCTAGCAACACATCATTACTACCCAAGTTACAAGAATGTTGAGATCCAACATCACCTTGTGACTACTAATTGTGACTCCTCACAATATATGACATTGTCCTTCTATCCTAGACATCTAGATTGATAAATGTGAGGCATAGACCGTGTTATCCTCTGACCAATCTAAATCTTGAACTCTAAGTAGACTCACTAAATCAAATGAGCTCAATATCTCATATTGACTCATTTGGGCATGGTCATGCTCTTCGTGGTCTCACTCTATCAAGAATATCGATGTCTCTCCCATCATATAGGAGGGATAGATCCCATCTACATCACTCACATCACTCTAAATAATTCGTTACATACCCAGTAATCGCCTATATAGTCCACCCAGTTACGGTTGACATTTGACGAAACCAAAGTACATAACTCCTTATGTAGGGATCCATGGTGACTTCAGGTCTAAGGACTAATAGTCATACTAATAGCCACATGAGAAAGTATATGACACTCATATAAGGATCCATGATACTTTCTCATGGCGGGTCATTCAGTATAGATTCTCCAATGCATACCCATGTGTCAACGTGATATCTTTATATCCATGACTTGTGAGATCAAGTCATCGAGTTGACCTACATGCTAGTCTCGTCGCATTAACATTGTCCCTGAATGTTAATACTCGACTAGGAATGATTAAGAGTAGTGTTCCCTATATCATCTCACTATCGATTCAACCAATCGATTGATATAGGTAAGAACCTTCTACTCAAGGATGCTATTATACTTAGTTTATTTGGCACCAATATAAGTAAGTATAATAACCAAAATAAATTCCTTTATATATATAAGAATATGATACAACAAGTCCATAATACAATCATCAAATGATTGGCTCTAAGGCTCTAATTAAGAATCTCCCACTAGCACTAGTGCCAATCAGTGTAGGCTCTAAGCCCCAATGACCTAGTCTGACCATCATGCTTCCTCTGTGACAAAGCCTTGGTCAAGGGATCTGCGATGTTAGCCTCTGTAGGTACTCTACAAATCTTCACATCTCCTCTCTCGATAATCTCTCGAATGAGATGGAAGCGCCGTAGTATGTGTTTGGTCCACTGGTGTGAGCGAGGTTCCTTAGCCTGTGCTATAGCTCCATTGTTGTCACAATAGAGCTCAATAGGGTCAGCAATACTAGGAACCACCCAAAGTTCAGTGATGAACTTGTAGATCCAAACTTCCTCCTTTGCTGCCTCTGATGCAACAATGTACTCGGACTCTGTCGTAGAATCATCTACTGTATTCTGCTTCGAACTCTTCCAGCTCACAGCACCACCATTTATGCAAAACACGAACCCTGACTACGATCGATAATCATCCTGATCGGTCTGGAAGCTAGCATCACTGTAACCCTTTAAAGCTTGCTCGTCATTGCCTCCATATATCAAGAAATATTCTTTAGTCCTTCTTAAGTACTTAAGAATATTCTTGACCGTTATCCAGTGACTTTCACCTGGATCTGACTGGTATCTTCTCATCATGCTCAAAGCATACGAGACATCTGGATGAGTACATAGCATGGCGTACATGATAGATCCTATGGCTGAGGCATAAGGGATCTGATCCATGCGATCTCTCTCCTCTCTAGAAGAGGGACCTTGAGTCTTCGAAAGACTAACGCCATGTGACATCGGCAGAAAAATCTTCTTGGAATTCTGCATGGCAAACCGAAGGAGTACCTTGTCAATGTATGTACTCTGACTTATGCCAAGCAATCTCTTAGATCTATCTCTATAGATCTGTATCCCTAGAATGCGGGATGCCTCACCTAAGTCCTTCATTGAGAAGCAACTCCCTAGCCAGGTCTTGACAGACTGAAGCATAGGGATGTCCTTCCCAATGAGTAGTATGTCATCCACATACAATATGAGGAAGACAACTATGTCCCCTACAACATTCTTGTAGACACAAGGCTCATCTTCGTTCTTGATGAAACCAAACTGTTTGATCGCATCATCGAATCGAAGATTCCAGCTCCGAGAAGCTTGCTTTAGTCCATAAATGGACCTATGCAGCTTGCATACTCTACTAGTATGCTGTGGATCTACAAAACCCTCAGGTTGTGTCATGTACACATTCTCGAGTAGGTTTCCATTCAGAAACGCAGTTTTGACATCCATCTGCCATATCTCATAGTCATGGTATGCTGCAATGGCAAGCATGATCCGAATGGACTTAAACATCGCTACTGGAGAAAAGGTTTCATCATAGTCAATACCATGAATTTGCTGGAAACCTTTAGCTACCAAGCGACCCTTATAGATAAGTCGATCCATGTCAGTCTTTCTCTTAAAGACCCACTTACACCCAATGGGCTACACCCCTTCAGGTGGATCTACCAAAGTCCATACTTGGTTGGTGTACATGGATTCCATTTTGGATCTCATGGCTTCTAGCCATTTCTCGGAATATGGTCTCATCACAGCTTTCTGATAGGTGGTAGGCTCATCCTCTATGAGCACAACGTCATCATGGTTAGACAAGAAAAATAAGTATCTCTCAGGCTGACGACGTACCCCATCAGACCTGCGAAGAGGTATGTCTACTTGAACTGGTTGTTGTTCCTCAACTCTTTGTGGAACAACATCATCCACAACACTTTGTGGGTCCAATTGAACTTCCATCGAGGCTTCAGTGCTATGGTCCGCCTCTTAAACTTCTTCAAGATCGAACGTACTCCCACTAGTCTTTCTAGAAACAAAGTCCCTTTCTAGAAAGACCTCAGTCTTTGCCACAACTACCTTGTGCTGACTGGGAATGTAGAAGTAATATCCCTTAGTTTTCTTGGGATATCCAATAAAGTAGCACTTGTCGGATTTGGGTCCTAACTTGTCTGAGACTTGACGTCGAACGTAAGCCTCACAACCCCAAATCCTTATGAAAGACACCTGGGCATCTCTCCCAATCCATATCCTATATGATGTCTTTATCACGGCCTTGGATGGAACTCGGTTGAGTATAAAAGCTGCTTTGTCTAAAGCATAGCCTCAAAGGAATGTCGGAAGATCTGTGTGACTCATCATAGATCGTACCATATCTAATAGGGTACGATTCCTCCTTTCGGATACACCATTTCACTGTGATGTTCCAGGAGGAGTGAGTTGGGATAGAATCCCACACTCAGCTAGATAGTCACGAAACTCATGGCTAAGATATTCTCCACCTCGATCTGATCGAAGTATCTTAATACTCTTGCCAAGCTGGTTCTGTACTTCATTCTTGAATTCTTTGAACTTTTCAAAGGATTCAGACTTATGTATCATCAAGTACACATAACCATATCTACTGAAGTCATCAGTAAATGTGATGAAGTACCTATAACCACCTCTAGCAGCGACATTGAAAGGGCCACATACATCACTATGTATAAGTCCTAATAAATCAGTCGCTCTTTCGCTGTGCCCACTAAAGGGAGTCTTGGTCATCTTGCCTAGTAGGCATGACTCGCACGTCTCATAAGATTCAAAATCAAATGAGTCCAGCAATCCATCCTTATGGAGCTGGGATAAGCGCTTGTCATTTATATGACCTAAGCGATAATGCCAGAGATAGGTTTGGTTGAGGTCATTTGACTTGAACCTCTTGGTATTTATGTTATAGATAGGGCTTTCAAGGTCTAGAATATAGAGTCCGTTCATCAGAGGTGCACTATAATAGAACATATCTTTTAAATTAACAGAACAACATTTGTCCATTATAATAAAAGAGAAACCTTTCTTGTCCAAACAAGAAACTGAAATTATGTTCTTAGTTAAAGCAGGCACATAACAACATTCATCTAATTCTAATACAAGCCCAGAGGGCAGAGATAGATGATAAGTTCCTATAGCAACAGCAGCAACCCATGCTCTATTGCCTACGCGTAGGTCCACCTCGCCCTTCGCCAATGCCCTGTTATTTCTCAGTGCCTGCACATTAGTACAAATGTGAGAAGCACATCCGATATCTAATACCCATGATGAAGAAATAGATAGATTGACTTCTATAACATATATACCTGAAGTGGAAGTCTCACTTTGCTTCTTCTTAAGATCTTCCAGGTACACCTTGCAGTTCCTCTTCCAGTGCCCGGTCTGACCGCAGTGGATGCAAGTAGCATCCTTGGCGACCCCTCCTTTCAGCTTCAGTGCCTTACCTTTGCCCTTAGCTTGGGACTTTCCTTTGCCTTTGGGCTTGCCCTTGCCCTAGTGTTTCTGAACCATCAGAACAAAGTGGGGCTTAGCCTTCTTAAGGTTCAGCTCAGCAGTTCTTAACATGCTAAGCAGCTCGGGCAGTGGCTTGTCAATTTCGTTCATATTGTAGTTTAGAACGAATTGACTATAGCTATCCGGTAAGGATTACAAGATCAGGTCAGTGGTCAGCTCTTGGCCAAGCGAGAATCCCAACCTCTGTAGGTTTTCTATATACCCAATCATTTTGAGTACATATGGGCCTACGAGAGCCCCATCTGACATCTTGCACTGAAATAGTACCCTTGAGATCTCAAATCTCTCATGCCACACTTGTCCTTGATACAGTTGACGAAGATGTTCAACCATATCATAAGCGCCCATCAACTCATGTTGCTTCTGAAGCTCAGAGTTCATGGTCGTGAGCATTAGACAGGACACATCTAATGCATCATCTTGATGCTTCTTATAAGCATCTTTGTCAGCTCGCGTGGCATTGGCAGGAGGAGCCTCCAGAATGGGCTGCTCCAGAACGTACAGTTTATGTTCCTGGGTGAGAACTATTCTCAAGTTCCTGTACCAGTCCAGGAAATTTGCTCCGTTGAGCTTGTCCTTCTCAAGGACAGAACGTAGGGAGAAAGAGTTCATATTCGACGTCATGGTTATCTACAACAGAAAAATACAGAAAATAAATATCATATTCTTTTAAATCATTTAATTAAACCTTTAACTAAATGATACTCCCCCTGAATTCTATAATTCATGTGGGATAAGATCCAAATCATATTAACTCTTGAGTTAGCTTTGGCTAATACGCCCAAGATTTAGTATGATCGGTAGGTAACGATTTACCAATTACATCTCTATGCAACTCTTGTTTATAGGATCATTATCCGCAATTATATTAAAAATTGAGTTTGCTTTGGCTAATACACCCAAGAATTAATATAAATGTGATTTATGTCCTATATTTCCAACCATTGGAAGAATGCCTATAGTTGTACTCGATCCAACCGAGTTAACTAGGAATACTCAATCTAATTGAGTTTGTACTCGCCCATGCGTTGATAAGCGGGACCAAGATTGTCCCTCCGTACCCTACCAAGATAATATGTGTTGCTCTGCTTTGACAGATTCAACAACACATGTGATCGAGGTAGTGATAGGTATCATGGCACGGTAGGCATTAGAGTTGATGCGATTGAGATCTAATCTAATCGAGAGGGTACATCTAGTACACAATTTAGATCTAATCTAATCGTTAGGCACTAATTAATTATTAATCATGCATCACATACACACAAGCAATTAATTAAATTATTTGTGATTAGTCATGGCCCTACTACGATCTTCTCAAGCCAATGAGAAGATCAGATGGTCAACCTAGGGTCAACAGCTTTTCAAGCTCCTCCCTTTGACCACCTTGTGTTTCTCGCGCCCTCCTCGTAACTCCGTCTCGAGTGGACGTTCCACGGGTCCAATTTTTGTACATTACAATTTTGAAACTCGAGTTACATTCGAGTCTAAACTAATTTTACAACAAGAATAAATGGAGAAAGGCATGACGCGCAGGTCGCGTATCAAGTATACAACACACACAACATAAATGACGGCGCGCAGGCCGTAATATGAATTACAACACATTTCCAATCAGATTGGGTCTTTTTGGGCTATGACTATCGCAAAATAATACAAATTATACATAATTCTAAATTATGTATTTTTCTATAATTTTCTGTAATTTTTCTTTAATTTTTACAATTTTTACGAGTACAAATTCCCGATGATCCCATTTAGCGGTTTTCGAACGCAATCACGGAACGAATCCCCTTGCGGGGTGAGGGGCAGTGCCCCTACCCGCGATCTAACCATCGCGAGTGTCCCTAAGAAATCCTACAGCGCCTTAGCCCACTGTCCCAAAAAGTTTTGGGGTGAAACCTTGTCGTTTCAGAAAATCTTCTCGGTAGTCGAAGCCTACAAGTGTCGAAACACTTGAGCTTCTCTTCTACGAGAAAAATACCCATAAAAACCATAAAAACCATAAAATTACAGAAAGTTACAGAACCTATATTTTTCATAAAAAATCAAATTAAACTCGTACTCGCTTCGCACGTGGCTCTGATACCACTGTTGGGTTTTTCGGGCCGCGAAAACCGCTTTTTCGCGTCGCGGAAACCCTGAAACCCCCATGCCACCGGATCCGTGCGAAGTAAAACTTTCGAAAACATTACGAGTATGAGTTTTATGCTAGTTCTAAACTAGATTTACAAGGAGAAAACCTTTTACCCTTGATGCGTGCCCTTTACAAATCCCGCTCTTCCAAGTGATGTCGGATCTCGAGGTTGTCAAGTGTACAACCCTCTAGAAGTATCCACACGAACTATTAGGTGTAGAAAACCTAACACAAAGGTGTCCTAGAACCTTGGTAAGGTTCTTCCAAGAGAGGAGAGGGAAAGCAAGAAGAGAGAGCAAGGAAGAAGATGAAGTGAATTCACTTGAACGAAAAAATCAATCTCATTCTCTATGATAAGTGGCCGGCCACAATGGGAAGTGTAATCCCCATTCTCATTTAATGTGGCCATTAAAGAGATTTGTAACCTCCATGAGGTGGCACACACATGTGCTAAACATGATGATGTGGCACATCATCATTGGCCACTTAATGCCAACTCACAAGTGAGGTGGCAAATAGTCAAGTCAAACTTGACTCTTCCTCTTCCTATCAAGTCAAGTCAAACTTGACTTAATCTCTCTCATGGTTGATCTAATCCAACCATTTAATTCAAGCCAATTTAATATAATGAATCTAATTCATTTAATTAAATTGATTCAATGAGTTATAATCTAAATTAGACTCATTGAACACATGAATCAATTTGAGTCCAACTCAATTAGCTCAATTAGGATTACTCTTAATCCAATTTTATTCATCACATGAATCTAATCCTCTTGGTTCATCATATGAACCTAATCTCCATCTTATTGTCCTTAGTGTGTGACCCTATAGGTTCTTGTAACGTTGGCAATGTCCCTAAACCCATTTAGGAGCATAAGTAATGAGTGGTATCTAGCAACACATCATTACTACCCAACTTACCAGAATGTTTAGATCCAACATCAGCTTGTGACAACTAATTGTGACTCCTCACAATATATGACATTGTCCTTCTATCCTAGACATCTAGATTGATCAATGTGAGGCATATATCGTATCATCTTCTGACCAATCTAAATCTTGAACTTCAAGTAGACTCACTAAATCAAATGAGCTCAATATCTCATATTGACTCATTTGGGCATGGCCATGCACTTCGTGGTCTCACTCTATCAAGAATATCGATGTCTCTCCCGTCATATATGAGGGATAGATCCCATCTACATCACTCACATCCCTCTACATAATTCATTACATACCCAGTAATCGCCTTTATAGTACACCCAGTTACGGGTGACGTTTGACGAAACCAAAGTACATAACTCCTTATGTAGGGATCCATGGTGACTTCAGGTCTAAGGACTAATAGTCATACTAATAGCCACATGAGAAAGTATATGACACTCATATAACGATCCATGATACTTTCTCATGGCGGGTCATTCAGTATACATTCTCCAATGCATACCCATGTGTCAACTTGATATCTCTATATCCATGACTTGTGAGATCAAGTCATCGAGTTGACCTACATGCTAGTCTCGTCGCATTAACATTGTCCCTGAATGTTAATACTCGACTAGGAATGATTAAGAGTAGTGTTCCCTATATCATCTCACTATCGATTCAACCAATCGATTGATATAGGTAAGAACCTTCTACTCAAGGACGTAATTATACTTAGTTTATTTGGCACCAATACAAGTAAGTATAATAACCAAAACAAATGTCTTTATTTATATAAGAATATGATACAACAAGTCCATAATACAATCATCAAATGATTGGCTCTAGGGCTCTAACTAACAAATTATTAGTATTAATATAGCCCGACACCTATATGATCTAACTCAAGAAGTTGCCAAGCTAAACAACAAGCTTCTAGAGCATCCTCATCTCACGCCTCTGAAGAATTATCCCACCAATTACAAGAAACTCATAAGCTTCTTGAGGTAAAACTCACGAATTCAAGCAAATGGAAAGCCTGTATAGAAGGTTTTGAATCTCAAGCTAAGTTAGAGACCCTTCTTCGCACTGAACTGACATCTAAAGTAGATAACTATGCTATTGAGAATGCTTAGTTGTTAACTCAACTACAAGCGTGAAGGATGCTCACGCTCCTGAATTAGCTACTAAGGATGCTATTCTGGAATCTAAGAATTATGAGTTAACTTCCCTAAGTTCATCCTTAACCACAATTAAAGCAGAGCTTTCTTCTAAAGAGTCTGAATTGAAAGCTTCTCAAGATACTTTGGCAAAGTACATGGCGGGTGGAGATGATAGATTCGAAAGGAGAAAAAGGGTAATGCTAGAATCTCTTGAATTTAATGCTCCTACCGCTACCTCTATTGCCAAAGACATCACCAAGGGAGCTAAGGGGGTGCGAAATAACTAAAGAAGCAAGGCCACCTGGTTTCTGACCCCCACCCAACTTCTTGGATCGTCGGGAACTACTTGCTGAGATACCTCCCGACTTGTTTCCTAAGTTATTTTAATTGTAAATTAGGATATTTTTGTATTGAAGAATAATTTTTTATCTCTTAGGATATTCTAATTATTGTCAGCCTTTATTTCTGTTTCTTTGATAATCATTTTCATTTAAGTCATTTCGATCAGGCAAGCTCAGTTTTATGTTTGATTTCATTTACACTTGACATTTGGTCAACCTTTGATAATCGGTCGAGCTTACATTTATGCTCAACTTCATCCTTAACGCTCAACCGGCCTTTAGTGACCGATAGAATTTACCCTTGCTCAATTTCATCCTTAATACTCGGTCGGCTTTTAGTGACCGATTGAGTTTACGTTTTTGTTTTAGTTTCCTCTATACTTAACATTTGGTCGGTCTTTGGTGACCGATCGAGTTTATACTTGTGCTCAATTTCATCCTTAATACTTGGATGGCCTCAATTTTAAACTAACCCTGAATTTTGATCGACTAATGCTAGCCGACTGAATTTGTAATACAAAAAATATCTTTTAGGCTTCTTGAATTTGTTACACTTAACTTCAGTAATGATTCTAGTATCTTGGGAATACAACTTTTCATATTGGCTACCCATACCATTTCCTTATTGGTGGCATGCCTGCCTATGACGTTTGGTGTATACCTATTTTACTGTGTCCGCTGCCTCACTATTCCATCCAATAGCTCCTCTTCAGTCCCGCTTTCTTATAATCTCAATCCAACGTTTCTGTTTAAAATACCTTTTTCGATACCCTACCGAGGCTTTTAAAGGGAAAAGAGAGAAAAAAATCCCTAACACTTCACCTTCTTCCTCTAGTTCCTGTATCTTTTGTTCTTTGCTCTCTGCTAACTATTCTTGTTCTTCCAACCTCATTTTATTAACAATGTCAACTCCCAATGAATGGTACACCCAATGCTCTTCAGATTTTTCTACAACAGAAGCCTGTGAGCTGCGATGGAATTACAACCTCCCCACCTACATAACCTTTCCTACCCCTAGAGATCGTCCTCATCTTCCTCCTCCAAAAAATGTGGCAATTTTCTGGGAACATATTCTATGTGGTTTTAGGTTTCTCATTCATCCTTTCTTTGTTAACATTAGTAGATACTTTGACCTTCCCCTAAATCAACTTATCCTTTAATCATTTTCTATCATGGTTGGTTTTGTCGGTGTTTCCCGTTTACTAGACCTTCCCCTATCGACTCGACTTTTCCATCACTTTTTCGTTCCTCACCAAGTGGAAGATAGTATTTTTAAATTTCAATCATGCCCTAAAACTACCCTGTTCTATAGAATTCCTCCTCAAGGAAAATAGCGGGATAAGTTTTTCTTTATGCCTCTTCCTTCTCCACCACCATACCCCATAACTTGGCATCAAGAACTTTCCCATATTCCTCAATTGGGAAATATTTTAGAAGATCTTATTCTTCGTTGTTCGATGGGAAAATTAAAGGGCGTAAAATTTAACTTACCTGTCCTAATTACCGAAGGCTTATTATTCGCTTTTGGTCTTAGCACAGGCAACGCAACTTTGGATATTTCCTTTGGTAAGATTATTTTCCTTACTCATGCTTTGAACCATTTTTGTGTTGTTTCTAATATAAATTTCTTTTTCTCCAGTTGATATTATTCTTCATGCCTTTATGTACAGGAACACTGGCTTGACAAGGGCGGCCTTAACTAGAATGTGTGAAGAATTATTGAGGGATCGCCATACTAATGAACCCTCTTCTTCCCTTGGTCTACTACCTCCCTCTGAACAACCTCAGGAATCCCCAAGCTCCTTAGAGACAAAGGGTCCCTTTATGGTGAAATGTCGAAAACCTCGTACTTTAGCTCCTTGTCCCCTCTCACATACCATAGCTAATTTTGAGAAAGTTTCCATTATTCCTACCGGAATCTCCTACTCTAAAGGTAAAGAACTTGCTCCCCCTACACATGTTCGTTCTAATTTTGCATTACTTATGATGAGACCAGAACTCCTTATTCCTATGTCTCCTATTATTTCCCCAACTATTTCTTTATCAGAGGAGGTACCCATTGCTCCTGAGGATACATTGCCCCTTCTTCCAGCTTTACCTTCCTCTTCCACCAGGTCTATTGCTAAAAGAACTCCTTACAGGAGATCAGTTACTCCCGGACCTATTATAGCACCAGTTGAGCAGGATCCTACATTAGTGAGCCTCCCATCTCCTAACCCCTCTTCACAAGCCTCTAAAGCTCCTCCTTCCTGTTCTTCACCATTTACAAGTTCCCCTCACCCTCTATCTTATTCCAACAAGGCCATGCAGTACCATCTCAGCTCGGTCAAACTTCTGCCCCTGTTTCGTATGGATTACTGCAACTAAAGGGAGCATTAGCTGAATCTTGGCTACAGTCTCAGTGCATATGAAGAGAAGCACCTTATCTGAGCGTGCCGACGACCACAATCATCAAGTCACTACGGTAAATTTCTGAATCTAACTTTCTTATTTTGTACCTACAAAATGTAACCTATCATTCTATTCAGCTATATGCTTCGAGCCTGCATTTGGGCAAGCTAGTTGTAGATTTGGAGAGGACTAACCAAACTCTAAAAGACAAAGTGGAGGAATTGCAAGCTTCCACTAACCTATCCGACAACGAACTCATTCAGTTACGGGATAGGGTGAAGTCACAAGCTGAGTTTATTGCTAATTTAGAAAAGGCTTTACAAGGCATCCATCAATTGCTACAATCTCGAGAAGAGGAAAAGAGAAACTCAGAGCTACAACTACAAGGGCTTGATTCTACACTTAGCGTTGAAAGGGCTTTAAAAGATAAAGCCCTCTCAGATGTTGCCCACAAAACCACTCTGCTGAACCAATTACAACTATCACATGGTTCGGGGTCTTCTAAGTTAGCCCTAGAATTGGCCTCCAAAGACTTTACCTTGTTCCAACAATAAGAAAGATTACAAGCTCAAGATTTACAAATAAGCTCACTCTTAAAAGAACTAGCGGAGGCTAATGCAGAGAAAACTACTTTGCAAGGGAAAAAAGATAACATACAATATGAATTTCAAGCATACAAAGAAGGCGAGGAAGAGCACTGGCAAAGCAGGTACGGAGCCTATTTAAGCTCTCCTGAATTTGGTGAGGAGTAATCCAACAACTAAGAGAGAGAGAGGTTGTCTATCTGAAGACCCTACTCCCTTGTTTATAAATCGTCGACGACTCAACCAAGAACTCCCAAAAGACCTTTTGAGCAAATTTGAGTAGACTTGGCATTTTGTACTTGTATTTTATCACAATTTCATAACTGATGTATGCCATTTGTTGTTTATAAAATGTTAATGAAAATTTATACTTACTTGCTTTCCCTTATGTGATTTCCTTTTCTTCAGAACCACCCAAGCGTTTGTATAAACAACCTTTTTCAATATATTCACCATATGTAGAGAAATCCCATGAAAAAATTATAATCAAAGGAAGTAGATCCCCTAGTTATCCTCTGAGTGATATGTAATGATGAATGAACTTCTTTTCTGTTGCTCTCTAGGTTTGTATGATAAATTAAGTGCCTTGCTCATATTTAAAGCATTTCTGACTTGTCCAATGGACCAGTCAAATTTATATATCCAGGCAAGATTAATTATCTACCATACAGATGCTTCTTTGGCCTTTCCCGGCTGTATAAAGGGCCAGTCAGATTTGTACGCCTAAGTGAAATTGAATATCTACTATGTAAATGTTCCTTCGGACTTTCCCGACTATATAGAGGACCAATCGAATTTGTATGCCTGAGTGGAATTGAATAGCTACTATGTAAATGTTCTTTCAGGCTTTCCCGACTGTATAGAGGATCGGTTGGATTTGTATGCCCGAACGGAATTGAATATCTTCTATGTAAATGTTCCTTCGAGCTTTCCCGACTGTATAGAGGACCGGTCGAATTTGTACGCCCGAGCAGAATTAAATATTTGCTATGTAAATGTTCCTTCGGGCTTTTTTGACTGTATAGAGGACCGATCCGATTTGTATGCCCGAGCAGAATTGAATATCTGCTATGTAAATGTTCATTCGAGTAGAATTGAATATCTACTATATAGAGGAGTGGTCGGATTTGTGTGCCCGAGCAAAATTAAACATCAATAAGTACTGTTAATGTCAAAACCCATGGTTGATCTTGGAGAAGATTTAAAGTCTTCGGTTCCCCCTAAGGAAGCTAGGCTGGTCACTCCTTAGCGTCCCTGATTGATTGTGATAGAGGTTTAAAGTCTCCGGTTCCCACTAAGGAAGCCAGACCGATCACTCCTTAAGGTCCCCGATCGACTGTTATGGAGGTTTAAAGTCTCCGGTTCTCCCTACGAAAGCCAGGTTGGTCACTCCTTAGGGTCCCCAATCGACTGTTTTAGAGGTTTAAAGTCTCCGATTCACCCTAAGGAAGCCAGCCCAGTCACTCCTTAGGGTCCCCAATTGACTGTTATGGAGGTTTAAAGTCTCCGGCACCCCCTAAGGAAGCCAGGTCGGTCACTCACTAGGGTCCCCGATCGACTGTTATGGAGGTTTAAAGTCACCGGTTCCCCCTAAAGAAGCCAAGTTGGTCACTTCTTAGGGTCCCCGATCGACTGTTATGGAGGTTTAAAGTCTCCGTTTCCCCCTAAGGAAGCTAGGTCGAACACTCCTTAGGGTCCCCGATCGACAGTTATGGAGGTTTAAAGTCTCTGGTTCCCCCTAAAGAAGCTAGGCCAGTCACTCCTTAGGGTTCCCGATTGATTGTTATGGAGATTTAAAGTCTCTGGTTCCCCCTAAGAAAGCTAGGCTGGTCACTCCTTAGGCTCCCCCGATCGACTGTTGTGGAGGTTTAAAGTCTCCTGTTCCCCCTAAAGAAGCCAGGCCGATCACTTCTTAGGGTCCCCGATCGACTATTTTGATTCAAAGAAGAGTATATATCTTCCCCAAATAATAATGCCTGCACTTTATGTAGAAAAATATATTCTAAATGCATGATAGACGAATTAATTAAATGCGGTAAAAACTTACAGCTATCTCCCGCAGATCTGCAATCGGCAGTGGCGAAAACTCACTGTCGGAAGAGCGATCACCAGATCGGAAAGCCCTCCGCAATTTCACAAACCAAATCCCGCCGCCTTGGATGTTCTCCTCTTACTCTCGTTGCACACTCGCAATTTTCACACACAATGAGCCTTGGACGGACCCCCTTTATATAGGGAAATACACTAGGGGCATAATGGACTTTTCCATTATGTGTAGTGGGGAACATGGGTCACGTTCCCCACTATCCCCATTTCCAACATCTCCCACTCGTCCAAGGTAAGTCACTAAGACTAATTCATTCAGGTAAGTCACAAAGACTTAATAAGTCACATAGACTATTAGAGAGTTTGGTCACATAGACCATATGAGAACATCCAATCCATACTTAGAGAAAATGGTTCGTGCGACAGCAAGCACACTGAGCGATAGTTGCTAAGAAGATTATTACACCTTGACTTAGCCGCTCGTTGAGCAATCAATGCTAATAAAGTTGTTACACTTTGCTTAGCTGCTCAAATAAATTAGAGACACACTCTTCATGGCACATAGCCACTTTCCTGGTGGCACATAGCCTTTATCCAGGATCCATCCAATCTTCAAATGACACACAGCCATTATCTTGAAGATATCCATGTCTTGCTATTTACCCAGATTAAATAATTTTCATTTACATCGATATGAACATCTCTAATCCCTTATAATGACCATTATGTCATGAGCATGTTCCATATCCAATATTCACATTCATTTCTGTACATAACAGAAATGGGTCGACCAGTGAATAACAACAAAATATGTAAATATATTTAATCTTCCTTTTTAGCAAGAATTAATTCATTTTAATCAGTCGCTTTCCTAGTTATGCTCCATAGACCGAATCATCCATAGCCATAGGATACACGCTAAAGTAGCAGACACTGATTAAAACTTCAAGTAGACAGCTAAATAGTCACTAAGGCAAAAATTGAGATTAACATATAATCTCAAAGGTCTCACATAGTAGAGAAATGGGGATTCATTCTCCTACTACCTTTATTGTCGCAATAGCACATGTGGTATGAATCACAAGCTACGATGTTATTCTCTTTACTAAAAAGAGTGCATGTTGTCTTCAAATTTAACATCGTATAGATTTCGATCTAGACATACCTAACGTCTAATCCTGAATTCAACATATGAATTCTAATCTGGCTTTCAACAGGTTCAGTAAATGGTGGGTTCATTTACTTCGATCATTATTTACACATAAATGATCTCATCTTGACACAATTATCAAGGCGACCTCAACTTATGAATCTGTCTCTAATTTCATAATTTCAGCTACGTAAGCTGTTTCATAAGTAACGGTCTTACCCCTATTTGTACTTAACAAACATAGATGATTGTCCATGTGAGTGGACCAATCTTCACCTGCCAACATGCTCACCGAGATCTTACATGAATGTAACAAATACAACATATACACTGAATAAATTATGGCAAATTACACAATCATAACACAAAGTTTGATTGTTATTTCAATATTGTTACATTCTACGAAGTCCCAAAGACTTTACATGTTCTTTAAATGACTCTTTAGTCATTGGCTTAGTAAAAGGATCTGCAAGCATAACACGTATAGGGACATACTCAAGAATGATTTTTCTTTTAGCCACAATATCCCTTACAAAATTATATTTAATTTCTATATGCTTGCCTTTGCTATGATATTTGGGATCCTTGGAAAAAGCTATTGCAGCTTGACTGTCACAGTAGACAGTTACTGGACTCCCACTATCCTCAGTAATTTTCAGATGCTTCAGAAACCTTCTCAACCAGACTGCTTCTTGCACAGCTGCTGAACATGGCACATATTCAGCTTCCATAGTCGACAAAGCTACACAAGCTTGTTTCTTGCTGTTCCAGGAGATGGCACCACCATTCAGCAAGAATGCATAGTCTGATGTGAATTTCTATCATCCAGGTCTCCAGCCCAATCTGCATCTGAATAACCTTTCAGACTCATATCTGATCCTTGAAAACAGAGACAATAATCTGTTGTCGCCTTCAGATATTTGAATATCCTTTTTACTACCTTCCAGTGTCTCGGTCTTGGGTTTGACTGGAAGCGACTGACCAAGCCCACAACATAGCTGATATCGGGACGTGTACACAACATAGTGTACATCAAACTACCAATAGCACTGGCATATGGTTTTTTATTCATCTCAGCTGTTTCCTCTGGAGTTTTAGGACACATACTCTGGCTCAACACAGTACCTTTCACAATAGGTGTATGTTCTATGTTGCAATTAGACATGCTTAAATGATGTAACATCTTATTTATATAAGACTCTTGTGACAGACCCAAAAGTCTTTTAGGACGATTTCTTATGATCTTCACCCCTAAGATGTATTAAGCTTCTCCCATATCTGTTGTATCAAATTGTGATGACAGCCACTTCTTGACTTCATTCACATATCCTATGTCATTTCCAGCTATTAGCATATCATCAACATATAATGATAAAATGACATACTTTCCTTTTTCCTGTTTCATGAAAACACAATGATCCTCATTGATCATTTCAAAATCATAAGATAAAACGACTTCGTTAAATCTTATGTTCCATTGTCTTGATGCTTGTTTTAGCCCATATATAGACTTTCTAAGTCTACATACTTTTTGCTCTTGGCCTTCAGCAATGAAACCTTCTGGTTGAACCATATAGATTTCTTCGTCAAGATCACCGTTAAGGAAAGCGGTTTTTACATCCATTTGATGTAATTCTAAGTCATAATGTGCCACAAAGGCCAAAATAACTCTTATTGATACAAATTTCACTACGGGAGAAAATGTCTCTTCAAAGTCAATACCCTCCATTTGGGTATATCCTTTTGCAACTAAACGAGCTTTGTATCTATTAATCGATCCATCTGCTTTCCTCTTTATTTTGTGAATTCATTTATTCCCAATAGCCCTTCAGCCCGAAGGAAGATCAACTAAGTCCCAAACATGATTTTGAATCATGGACTCCATCTCTTCAACCATTGCAGCTTTCCATTTTTCTCTAACTCTACATCCCAATGCTTCCTCAATGGATTGAGGCTCGTCGTCGTCAATTGGAAGTGTAACCAATGCCTCATTCTCAATATCAAACCTCCTCTTAGGTTTGATCTTACGAACACTTCTCCGTAAGTTGGGCTGTTGAGAAGTCAACTCATGACTCGGCATATCACTCCCACTCGGTTGACTAGACTCAGGTATCCCTTTTGACACCTCTCTTGTTGATAATATCTCATCCTCCTCAAATAGAGGAACATTTTTATCAACATCACCTCTGATTGGGAACTCTGTTTCGAGAAAAGTCGCATCTCTCGTGTCTATTTCGGAGATGGTTCCATCTGGTTGCTCACCTATGAAAACATAACCTTTGGAGGTCTCATGATATCTTATAAAGATACATTTCTTACCTCTATGCCCTAGTTTTCCATACTTGTGAGAACTATCATGAACATAAGCAGCTGACCCCCAAGGACTCAGATTACTCAAATCTGGTTTTCTGCCTGTCCAACGTTCATATGGGGTAGATGGAACTGACTTTGAAGGCACTTTGTTAAGTATATTGGCTGCAGTTATTAATGCATCTCCCCAATAGGAGATTGGCAAATTAGCTTGCGCCATCATAGACCTAACCATTTCAAGAAGAGTCCTATTTCTTCTTTCAGCTACCCCATTTTGCTGTGGAGTTCTAGGGATTGTTAACTGTCTAATAATCCCTCTATCATTACATATTGTCTTGAACATATTAGACAAATACTCCCCTCCACGGTCAGTGCGTAAAGCCTTAACTTTACATTCTGTTTGATTCTCAACTTCGTTCATATAACGAATGAAGTAATCTAATGCTTCAGATTTGTGAGAAATCAAATACACATGACCGAACCTAGAGAAATCATCAATAAGGGTGCGTTTGGTTCAAGTCATCATGTATAACCTTGGTTATGTGATTACCAGGTAATCACATAACCAAGGTTATGGAGAATAAAACATAACCAAATGTTGTTTGGTTCAACCTAGGTAATGCAATAAAAACTTGTTTGTTTGAAGGTTTTAATGAATACCCTGGTTTAATATTTTACCGTATTACCCTCAATTACAAAACCAACTATACATAGTATTATTATTATTATTTATTTATTTATTTATTAATATACATAGAAATTTTTATTTTTAAAATTTATATTTTTTATATTTTTTATTTTTTGAAATTATTTATACCCCTATACTCAAAGGTAAGGTTTGATATTGAAATTTAAAATTTTATTTAAAGGTCTCCTGTTAATTTATTATATATTTTAAAAATACAAGTCTTTACTAAGTTTTCAATGCACTCCCTTAATAGATGTGCGGAATTTTTGACTTTTTTTTAGACCAACAAGATTTTGGAAAGAATATTTATTTTCCTTTTTTTAAATTTCAGATTACTCCCAATAATTTAGTTTGACTCCATGAGAATAGATTTTTCATAACAGATGAACAGCGTAGCATTATTCTAAAAAAGAAGGGCTCATGAAATTGTAGACTCTGGGAATTAAGGGTTGACTTTGTCAAAATCTCGAGCAAAATCAACCAGAACCAATTCACGCTGCTTCTTCAAAAGAAGACTGAAAAAGAAAACACCAGAGGACTTGTAAAAAAGACAGGAAAGTGTTTCACAGATTAGATATATTACTAGGATTAAATGAGATTATTATTTTTTAAGATTTTCCTGATAGCTGTCCACTGCATTTCAATCTCTGAAACTTGATAGTTGATACACAACTTAGAAAACTAAGAAAAGAAAAGACAGTTCAAGACAGAGATCTGTAATGCTGTAATCCAAAATAAATCTACTGAAACTTGATTGTTTATCCATCACTGAATTAGCAGTCGAAGCTTAATGGAGACAGTTGATGTTTCCTTATTGTCAAAACTGGTCTCTTTATGATGTTTGAAACAACACATAATTTAGCTTTGAACTCGATCACATGCCTCTCAGAAACCATTTGACTTCGCCTCTTTGTCCATCAACACCACCCCATCCTTCCTAGCTACGATCACGGAGGTCATCGCTGATGGCCTGTAGATCTCCGTGGATTCCATCCTCGAAGAACAGGTCCACGATTTAGTTCTTGTTATCCGTCACAAATGGCTCAATTTCGGATTCTTTTTCGGTAAAGGCGCTAGCTTTGGCGTTGATTGAAGCCGTACGGAGCTTGAGGTTGAAGCCGGGCGTGCCGTCGAAGAGGTTCTGTAGTCGGCGGAGAGTGAGGGCCCAGCCGAAGGGGATGACCTCCACGGGGATGGTGAGGCCGCTGCCTCAGAGGCGCGGAACGAGCTTGGAGTCGTCGACGATGACGACGAAGCGGCGGCTGGCGCCCTCCACCATCTTCTCCCGGAGGAGGGAGCCACCACGGCCCTTCACAAGGTTGAGCGCCGGGTCGACCTCGTCCGCGCCGTCGATGGACAGGGCGACCACCGGGTGCGCGGCAAGATCGGTGAGGGGGATGCCGGCGGCCCATTCGGAAGTGGGGATGCCGACGATGTCACGGAGGTCGCCGCCGCGCAGGAGGTCGCCGATGCGGTCAAGGGCGTGGGCGGCGGTGGAGCCGGTGCCGAGGCCAAGGACCATGCCGGACCGCACCAGCTCCACGGCGCAGAGGGCGGCGATGCGCTTCAGGTCATCCTGGGACTGGCCGGCAGCCGCCATAGCTTCTTCCGTCAGCGAGCGAGAGGGTTGGAGGAGGAATGGCGATCCCATCGCCAGATCAGAAGATCGCTCGAGAGGTTTGATTATATTAGAGGGGTAGATTGAAATTTGGTAAATCTATAAGGTTATTTTTGTCTCAAAGGGTAAATAACGAAGGATAATATTGTCTTAATGTTTTGGTTAACCAGGGAATCAAAGAAAACCCCAGTTTTATGGGGTTTTCTGATTCCGAGCTATATGCCCAACTTGCTGATGTGTCAGGCATGTAGCATAACTTAGGAATCATCAATTACCAAAACCAAACAAGGTTTTGGTGGATAATCTTGGTTGGATAACCAAGGTTATCAAAGATAACCCCGAACCAAACATGCCCTAAATGTAATGAAATAGGAAGCTCCATGTCTAGCCTTCACATTCATTGGACCACAAATGTCCGAATGAATTAACTGCAATGTCGATTCAGATCTAATAGCCTTTCCAAATGGTTTCCTAGTTGCTTTTCCAGCAACACAATGCTCACATATAGACAATTGAATCTTAGCTCGAGTGCCCAATAAACCCTCTTTAGCTAATCGATTCATACGTTCTTGTCCTATGTGTCCTAATCTAGCATGCCAAACTTCATCAGTTATATCTGCATTACTAGTTAAAGCAATGTTTGAAAAACAACCATCAATAGCATAATTGACATCTGGTTCTACATCAAGAACCATAAAACCATTTGTTAAAAAACCATATCCGATTGACACTGAGTCAATCTTAAGTTCAACAGACCGACTGTAAAAATTAATACAATACCCTAAATCAAGAAGACACGTAACGGAAACAAGATTCCGTTGAATTTCAGGAGCATACAGGACATCATGTAGAAATAAAACTCTACCACCACGTAGGTTGAGTTTGCAAGTGCCGACTCCTTTGACTTCAACTCTTGCATTATTTCCCACATAGATCCACTTGTTGTCAGCTGGTACCCGACGGTACTCAACAAATGTAACTCGTTCCCGAGCTACATGGTTGGTTGCTCCCGAATCTATAATCCACAAAGTATAAGAATCAGCTAACAACACTGAACTAGCAACAAAATGCTCTTGAAAAGAAGACACACTTGGATTTACCTTTTTCGGCTCAGTGCACTCCCGAGCAAAGTGGCCCTTTTTGCCACAGTTAAAACAAGTCAACTTGTTTTTAGGTTTCTTTCCAGTTTTCTTGACTATCTTCTTGATTGGGCCTTGTCCCACAACAGTAGCTTCCCTCTTCTTTCCCTTCCCTTTCTTGAACCATTTCTTTTTCTTGGATCCATATGATCTAGCAAAACTTACAGCCACATAGGCTTGTCCAGAAATCCTTGCGGATTCAACTCTCTCCGCCTCCAATTCTACATGGCGTGAGACATCAGTGAAAGTCTTGATACTCTCACTGCGATTTAAGGTCTGCTTCATGGTCTCCCAAGAATCTGGAAGTGAACGAATTACTGCTTGAACCTGATGTTCATCAGTCAACTCATGACCAGCAGTTTTAAGCTCCCGAATCATGTTTGACATCTCACTGAGGTGTTGAACCATTGACACATTCGGACGCTTTTTGTAGCTGTCAAATTTAATTGTCAGCTGTCGAAGCTTGCTTAGACTTATTCCACTGTATTTTTCTTTAAGGGCTACCCAGACTGCATGAGCCGTAAGATATGACTCATACTCAAAATCTAGGTCATCTACCATTGAACTAATCAATATACCCTTTGTAGTGGAGTCCTTTTTCTTCCATGCCTTATAGGCATCAAGATCTCGTCTGTGTTGTGCAGTGGGACCATCTACAGGTACTTCCATAACCTGATTTACAGCCTCTAGAA
Source organism: Zingiber officinale (assembly GCF_018446385.1). Classification (NCBI taxonomy): domain Eukaryota; kingdom Viridiplantae; phylum Streptophyta; class Magnoliopsida; order Zingiberales; family Zingiberaceae; genus Zingiber; species Zingiber officinale. The sequence goes on from NC_055991.1 coordinate 68,147,957, forward strand.
CTTCTTGTTCCTCAAGTACATATTGTATCCTGAGGTGCCAGATCTTGTAATTATCCCCATTAAGTTTTTCACCTTTGTTGAGTTCAGCTATTATGTTTTTGGTTACTATAATCTATCATAAATAAACAAATTATTTAGTATTCAGTGTATATCATATGTATGCAATTTATGATTGACTTAATATTACTTTGAGTTGGTTTACAAAATCAAGTGACAACTATGTTTTCACTCATCATCTGTATAACCAATCAAATTAATATTAATCAATTCTATTACATACATCCCAACAAATGAACTAATCATTTATAATATCATGATATCATTAATTAAATGAACTAATCATTTAATATATCATGTTTTTTTAATTAAATGAACTAATCATTTAATACATCATGAACTAATCATGCATCATATCAAGCAAACAGCATAACTTAATGAACATATCATTAATATAAAATTATGCTGCAAATTGTTAACATATAACTAACTGACATGAATGAAATGGACTAACTATTATTCTTACAAAACGACAATAAAAATAACAGAACTCTAATAAACTAGATAGGCAACTACCACTCCCACTAGGACAGACACTAGTGCAGTGGCCAAAATAATCCCTCTCAGCTTGGACTCATTTGGGGTAATCACAGGCAGGACAGCTTCAAGATTCTCTTTTGGATCCACAATTGGATCCTCTTCTGGTTCCTCCTCGATCATTTCCGGGTCCTCTTCGAACTCTTCCGGATCCTCTTCAGTCATATGATGAAGCAGCTCCTCACATAATACAGAATATGTGACGCGTCCTTGATGATGCCCCCAAATATAGTCTGCTATCATCCTAGGATTTTCTGGCAATGATTGCATCAAAGCCCAAATCCTATAACTGTCCAGGACTGGAAACTCTTTTCGCTCAAGTTTCCAAAATAGATCATCAAGTCGTCCAATGTGTCCGTCGACTCCATAAGCAGAGTTATACTCTATCTCCTGAATCTCCTCTCTGAGCTGATTTCGTCGCACTTCGCGACGAGTCAATGTGGTAATCGTCCGTGCCATCTGAAAAATTGAAAATAAATAAGTCAGTACAAAACCGACTAACCAGTACAAAACCGGCTTATTTCAATTTATACAGGCATAGTACCAACATAATAAATCAAGAAAAACAAATCTTCTCGATTTTCAGGAGTTCAAGTCGACAATTAGAACTAATCTAATTGGTCAAACCCATTGGATCGGTTGATTAAGGATTTAGATCCTAAGCTTGGTCCATTGTCCTTAATTAGAACTAATCTAATTGGACAGGGATTTTGTGCCTATGTTCTGTTACTTTTTCTCTATGTCCATTTTATCAATTTCAAACTTATTGATCAAACTTAGGTCCGTTTGATCAAACCAATGCCCATTGGTTTAAGTCCGACCAATTAGAACAAATCTAATTGTTTTGATCAAATTTGATCCAATAGAACAAATCTGGTCATTTGATCATATTTGGTTCAAGTCCAATTAATTAACCCAAATTAATTTCGGGTTTAGATCAAATTGGTTCAATTAAACCAACTAATGATTTAAATCTGAACCAGATCTAAATGGACCAAATTTACTCTAGACCATTTATCATAAATAGTGAATTAATTGAACTTAATATTCAATTAATTACCACATGCAAATATAATTAATGTTACCGAAAAAAAAAAAATTCATGTCTTTTTTTTATTATAAACATTAATTCCTCTAAAAGGGCAAAACTTATCAAAAAAAAAACGTTATTATGTGTTTTTTTTTAATATATATATATCTTCTGTTTTGCATTATATTTGCATGCGGAACGTGAGTTAACCAACTGTTCACGTTTTTTTTTTATATTTGACTATTTCTTACACGAACTATTTTTCTGCCGATTTCTCTGCCACTGCCCACGTCGCACGCCGCTCAAGCCACACACGCCGCTCACACAGCGACAAACGCTGGTCACGGCAGATCGCCTCCCCTCTGCAGCCAACCTCACAACGACGAACACTGTGCAGAAATTGCAAGAGGCCTACTTAAGAATGTCGTCGGTCAACATAAATGTTGTCGCCGGTCATAAATCATTGCCACCAGTGTCCACTAAAGACGCAAACCTTCTGCAGGAGGCTACCTTGAACACGGTCACAGACCAATATCGGACACAAATTCTTTGGGTGTTCTGCGAGGCCTATCGTGTCAACAATTCAAGCAAATTGCGACATGGACGCAATCTTACTCGACTACCGCAAAACTAGATGGAGACGAACTCCATTCACGGCAGCAATTTTAAACAGGAGATCGTACATGCATTTAGAAATAACTACGCGCTCTGATACCAATGTAGAAAAATATATTCTAAATGCATGATAGACGAATTAATTAAATGCGGTAAAAACTTACAGCGATCTCCCGCAGATCTGCAATCGGCAGTGGTGAAAACTCACTGTCGGAAGAGCGATCATCAGATCGGAAAGCCCTCCGCAATTTCACAAACCAAATCCCATCGCCTTGGATGTTCTCCTCTTACTCTCGTTGCACACTCGCAATTTTCACACACAATGAGCCTTGGACGGACCCCCTTTATATAGGGAAATACACTAGGGGCATAATGGACTTTTCCATTATGTGTAGTGGGGAACATGGGCCACGTTCCCCACTATCCCCATTTCCAACACTTTAACTGTCATTTGTATTAAAAAATGTTCGAACAAAATACATAAATAACTTACAGGCATATTTGTTAAGTTCTATATGGTTGCAAATGATTAGCACTCCAAGGCCATTCGAGTTTTCTCCCTTCTGCATCCTTGAGGTAATAGGCATCTGATACAAGTTTCTATATGATTTTGTAAGGCCCTCCCCATTGAGGTTCTAACTTGTTAACATCTCCTACGGGCTTGATGTGCTTCCATACCAATTCACCTGCCTAAAAGAACCTTGGGATAACTCTTTGGTATAATTCTGTCTCATTCTTTGTTGATAAGAAATAAGTCGAGTTGCTGCTTTATCCCGTGCTTCCCCTATTAAATCAAGCTCCATAAGGCGTCGATCTGTATTGTTGTTATCATAAAGCCTTCTTCGATCAGACTCTACTCCGCTTCAATTGGAATCACTACTTCGCCCCCATAGACTAGATGAAAAGAAGTAATCCCTGTGGCTTCTCGAGGAGTAATACACTGAGTAGTTCATCTACCCAGCTACCACCCACATGATCTAATTTGATTTTAAGTTCTCTAATAATTTCTCTATTGGTTACTTCAGCTTGTCTATTACTCCGTGGATATGCCATAGAGGTAAAAGCTTGTGTAATGCCATAATCAGAACACCATTTCTTAATTTTTCTCCCTTGAAATTGCCTTCCATTATCAGAAATTATTTTGTGTGGAATACCAAATCTGCAAACAATATGTTGTCATAGAAATTTGATAACTGCATGTTGAGTAATTCTGGCCAATGGTTCTGCTTCTACCCATTTAGAGAATTAATCCACTACTACTAACAAGAACTTCCTCTTAGCAGGCGCAAGAGGGAAAAGCCCAACTGTATCCATGCCCCACTGATCATAAGGACAAGATCCTATAGAAGTCTTTAATAATTTAGTAGGATAATGAGAAATATTTTGATGTTTTTGACAAGATAAATAAGTTCTCACAAGCTTAGCAGCATCTGCTTGTAGATTATGTCAAAAATATCCAGATAATAATATCTTTCTAGCAAGAGACCTGCCTCCTATATGACTACGACAAGAACCTTGATGCACTTCTTATAGAATATATTGTATATCATCTGATCCAATACATTTATGTAGAGGACTAGAGAAGACCCTTTTATATAAGTGATCTCCAATCATAGTGTATTGGCTTGCCCTCTTCTTGAATACCCTAGCTTGTTCTGTATCAGTGGGTAGAATTCCTTGTCATAAAAATAGAATGATTGGTGTTCTCCAATCACCTTGAATTTCTAGATTAGCCTGTTGTTCAACACAAGATACTAATAATGTTTGCTGCACTAGTCTATCTAAATTCCAAGGCACAATGGCAGAAGCTAATTTGGCTAACTCATCTATTACTTGATTATCTGATCGAGAGATTTTCTTTATACTTACTTCATGGAATTCAGCTTTCAATTTGTCAAAAGGCTCTACATATAGCTTGAGACTTTCATTGCTAATTCCAAAACTACCCGTCAATTGCTATGCTGCCAATTGAGAATCAAAATGAATTACCACTTTAGCAACTCCCACATGCTGAGCAGCTTGCAAGCCTGCTATCAATGCTTCAAATTCAACCTCATTATTGGTGGCTCTATAATTCAATCTAACAGATACCTGTATTCGATCTTTCCTAGGAGATATAAGGAGAATCCCAATTCCACTGCCTGGTCTAGTAGAAGATCCATTCATATAGATAATCTAGGTTTCCTCTGTTTCAGGACTTAGTATTTCTATTATGAAATCCTCTAAAGCTTGAGCTTTGATGGCGCCCAAGGTTGATATTGTATACCATATTCATTGAGTTCGTTCGTCCACTTAATCAATCTTCCAGACTCTTCTGGGTTAAGAAGCACCCAATTGAGAGTGTTATTAGTTAATACTATTATTGGGTGTGATAGAAAATAAGGGCGTAACCTCCGAGCTACTAGAACCAACCCATAAGCTAACTTCTCGAGTGTCGTATATTGACACTCTGCTCCTTTTAATAAATGCCTTAAGAAATATACAGGTAATTGTTATTTCTCTTCTTACCTCACTAATACAGAGCCAACAGCATGATCATTGACTAATAGTACACCCACAAAGTTTCTCCTACTACTGGTTTAGCTAATATAGGGAGAGTGGACAAATATTCTTTTAGCTCTTTAAATGTCTTGCTGCAATCTTCATCTCATTGAAACTTAGTTGCTTATCGGAGTACCTTGAAGAAGGGGAGACTCCGATTGGTCGACCGAGAGATGAAGCGGGATAGGGTGGTAATCCATGTTGGGTTTTTCGGGTCGCAAAAACTGCTTTTTGTGTTGAGGAAACCCCGAAACCCCCGCCACCGGATCTGTGAGAAGAATAAAAGTAGTAAAACTTCAAGTATGAGTTTTCTAACCTAGATCTACATTACATCTACAAAGGAGAAGAGTTTACCCATGATGCGATGCCCTTCACGTATCCCGCTCGTCCAAGGTTCGTCGGATCTCGAGAGTATCAAAGTAGATACTCCTCTATGTGTATCCACACGAACAAATGATGGAGAAAATAAATAAAAAGGTGTGCTAGCACCCTTAGAAGTTTCGGCCATGGAGGTGGAGGAGAGGGAGAAGAAGATGAGAGCTTGAGAGGAGGAAGAAGATGAAATCAATTAGCACACAAAATGCACTAAATTTCCTCTTTAAGTGGCCGGCCACTTCAAGGCTTGTAACCCCCATGGAATATCAAGAGTCACAACTCTTGGTAACTCCCATGAGGTGGCATTTGGTCAAGTCAAACTTGACCAAATGAAGAAGCCTTGATGATGTGGCATTGGTCAAGTCAAAGTCAAGTCAAAACTTGACTTTTCATCTTTCTACTTAAGTAAAGTCAAACTTGACCACTTCTCTCCCTTGGTTAAACAAATCTAACCATTAGTTCAAGTCAGTTTTAATTTAATGAATCTCTATTCATAGAATTAAATTAATTAAATGAGTCTAAGTCCAAATTAGACTCACTTAACACATGAACCAAATTGAGTCCAACTCAATTAGTACAATTTGGATTACTCTTAATCCAATTTGGTTCATCACATGAACCTAATCCTTTAGGTTCATCAAATGAACCTAATCTCCATCTAATTGTCCTTTGTGTATGACCCTATAGGTTCTTGTAATGTTGGCAATGCTCCTAAACTCATTTAGAAGCATAAGTAATGAGCGGTATCTAGCAACACATCATTACAACCCAAGTTACAAGAATGTTGAGATCCAACATCACCTTGTGACTACTAATTGTGATGTAATACCCACTAAGCTTGTAAGATAAATATATGAATGTGGGATTTTGCCTTAGAAAAATAATAGGAAGTGAGTTTAAGCAAAAAGAAATAAAATGAAATAAAAAGAAGTGAAGGTCAAGGATTGAACCTTGAACCTCTTATATTATAATTCATAGAATTAATTAGTAGAAACCAATTGGGATAGAGAGAAGATATTGATAGCAATGGAGGGAAACTCATGATAAAGGTAAGAGTAAAAGCTAGCCAAAAGAAAACAAGAAAGGAGCAAGAGAAAGGCAACTTGCCTTCCTCCCTTTCTCTCCTTCTTACTCTTTGATTTTGCCGAAAACTTACAGAGGAATTAAGGGGATTCATTCCCCCTTATTTTATCATGAATGGTGAGAATAAATAGAAAATAAAATAAATGTAAGAAAAATAGAAAATGGGTTAAGGGAGAAGGAAAGCAAAAACTAAGTTTGCTACCTCTTCCCCCTTAACATAAAAGGGAGCAAGAAAAGAGAAAACTATTTTTCTCTCATTTTCTCTCTTTCATCTTCTCCCTCACCGAGAACACCACAGTCCCCTCTCCTCCATCTTCGGCCCCAAAGCCAAGTTTTTCCCTAAGAAAGCCTAAGATACAAGGAGGACTTAGCAAAGGAATCAAGGGAAAGGAACTAGAAGAAGAGGCTACTTCTTCTTCACCATACCTTGGATCCACAAGCGAAAAGGATGTAAGCTTCCCCTCACCTATGGTACAAGGATTTTATGTGATTTTCGGATTCTATAAGGATTAGAAAACCAAGAAAAGAATTTAAGAAAATTCGGCTAAGAAAGGGTTTTCAAATCTAGGATGGTTTAAACAAGTCCTTATTTCATGATATTCTTTCTATGCTATGTAGGAAGGATTTTCTTCATGTTTTTATACTTAAATGATGCTTGGTCAGAGGAGTACCTAACCCTAGAATTTTGGCCAAAAATATGTTAAGGAAGTTAGGGAAAAATATTGTTTAACTAAACTAGTACAAAATTTCTCCCATGAACTACTAAGGGTTTTTATTGGTTTTCTTGCTTGAAAGTTACTTGGAACCAAAGAAATCCATTTATATGTTTCGGCCAAGAAAAGGGCTTAGGGTTAGGAAGACCTTTAAATTTAAATAACCATGTTTGTATGATAGAATATAGAGTTCTCTTAAAGAATTGCATGTTGTACATTGCTAGAAATTCATGAACTCTTATTTTAGATTTTCGGCTATGATAAGATGGATAGTTTAGAAAAGCTTGAACAAAATTCTAATATGCTCAAGACCTCTGTGATATTATGATATGAAAGTTGTTTAATGCTCTTATGTTTAAATTGAGTATAGAAAATTAGTTACATGATATATGACATGTAAGATCACAAGGGTCCTAGCTTGTTTATGAACCAACTTTGTACATGATGTTCTTAGTAATTTTTTCCATGAAACTTACTTAGGTTTTCCATGCTTTAGACCACTTAAAACCTAGTTTAAAGAATGGTAGGTTTCGGCCATGAGGAAAAATAAAAGAAAAAGGGAAAGAAACCTAGGAAGCCTAAGACACAATTCACATGTATGTTTATTATGCTTGTCTTTTTACATGCTATGAAACTTGTATAATTTCTCATGATTTTAGGCAATTTGAAGCAAGTTTATATTCTGTGAGTTTCAGCCAAGTATGGTTTAAAAGACCTAGAGGCCTTAGAAATGAAACCAAATGTGTTAAAAGTGCTTCTTATGAAAATAGGATAATGTGTTGATTGTGTCACATGCTTGTATAATTTTTCCATGACCTAAATGAACTATTGTATGTTTCATCCATGAAGGAATAGATGCCCTAGAAACCCTAGAACAAGAATTAAATATGCTTATGTCACTTTACATGGAATATGATAAGTAGAAAGACAAAGTTCCCATGCTATATGTTGTTTAATGACCTAATTGAGGCTAGGGTAAGTTTCGGCCATACATGTTGTATAATGTCTTGTTATGAATTTATACATGATGTTAGTTCAAGTTCCCATGCTTGTATGTTTGTTTTTAGCCCTAATGAACACTTGTTAAAAGTTTGACTATGACATATGTTAAGGGCTTGAAGGACTTAGGAACTAGCTCAATATGCTTACTATGTTACTTGAAAAAAATGCTATAAATATGGTTTAAGGTTTCCATTCTTTCATGACATTTGGGACCTTGTTTATATACTGATAGGGTTCGGCTACATGAGTTTAAGGACTTAGAGAACTTAGAAACCAAGTTAATCATGCTTATAATGCTTCCTATGAAATTTATGTGATGATGATTTAGGTTTCACATGCTTGGAGGTTGTTTTTACCTAAATTGAGACCTAAGGGGGTTCGGCCATGATTGGAACCCAAGAGTTTAGGAAGCTTAGAACCCAAGTTAACTATGTTACCATGTTTCTTATGATAGTATAATCACATGATATACCCTTATGCTTAACCATGTATGCTTGTGATTTATATCTTTTTATGATATGATATGTGGATAGAGATATGCATGTTTTAATGATATGTTATGTGCTAGAAATATGCAAGCTTTAATGATATGCTATGTGCTTAGAATATGCATGCTCTTATGATATGCTATGTGAGTAGAAATATGCATGCTTTAATATTATGCTATGAGCTTAGAATATGCATGTTTTTATGATATGCTATGTGTGTAAAATATGCCTGCTTTTATGACATGATGTATGCTTAAGTGATGCATACTTTTTATGATATGATGTATGCCTAAGTGATGCATACTTTCTTATGACATGATGTATGCCTAAGTGATGCATACTTTTTATGATATGATGTATGCCTAAGTGATGCATAATTTTATGACATAATGTATGCCTAAGTGATGCATAATTTTATGCTATGCTATGTGACTAAATGATGCATTTTTATACATGCTATTTTACTTTGTAAGGCTTGTACCAAGGGTGGACTCCTAATCAGTCCCTAGGCCTTGCTTTGTGATCTGGGCTAAGCCTTGCTTTGTGATCTGGGCTAAGCCTTGCTTTGTGATCTAGGCTAATAAGGGATGGACTCCTTTGTACACCCCTAGGCCTTGCTTTGTGATCTAGGCTAAGCCTTGCTTTGTGATCTAGGCTAATAAGGGATGGACTCTTCAAGTACGCCCCTAGGCCATGCTTTGTGATCTTGACCTAGTTCCTAGTATGATTCAAGACTTGCTACCTTGGATATACTTAGGACGCGCGCATCTATGTTATGTATGTATGGTACAAGCCGGGGCCCTAAATATGTTGATATTATGTTCAAGTATATATATGTAAGAAGAAAATGGTTTTAAAAGATCATGAGACATACACATGTTTTTCGGATACATGTTTTTAAAATCATGATGCATATAATCTATGATTATGTTGTGTTGAGGCTATGATTTAAGATATGCCATGATATGATTATGTTATGTTTCATGCTATGTTTTAAGAGATGATATGCCATGATATGATTATGTTATGTTTCATGCTATGCTTTAAGAGGTGATATGACATGACTAGTTATAATGTTTGTTATGTTGCATGATATGCTTAAAGAGTATGATATGTTATGCCATGACTAGTTGAGATCATGTTAAGTTGAGACATTATTTGATTATGTGCTGATTGTTGGTTTTAGTGAGTAGGAAAGGAACTTACTGAGCCATGAGTGCTCATAGCTTACTTTCCTTGTACCACAGAGAAAGGAAAAAGCTGGATGAGTTAAAGGAGCAGCAGGAGGGGCAACGAAGATGTGTGTGGCGGTGGCTAGGCAACTAATTAAGAACTTGCTTTAAAACCTTTAAGAACTATGCTTTGGTTTTGTGAAATGTAATACAATATGGGTGACTTGATGTTAAGTTTTTATTTATTTTGCTATCATGTTATGAAACCATGTTAGTGTAGTTCGGTTTTAATTAAGTTAAGAAAAATAATTTTAAGTCTTCCGCTGTAATACGTACGTAGAGTATCGTAGCCCCGTCCCTTGTTGTTAGCAGGGAGGGCGGGCGTTACAGGTTGGTATCAGAGCCAAAGTTTATTGCCAGCTCACTACACACACATCAAGCCTCCTACCTGCCGCTCCAAGTAAGAATGTTTATGCTTAATTTACTTGTTATATGCTTATGTTTAATTTTCTTGTTACATGCGTATGTTTAGTTTCATGTTATATAACTTATGCTTTATTTTTCTTTCTTGTTATATTGCCTATGTTTTATTTCTTCACTACATTGCTTATGCTTTATTTCCTTATGTTACATTGTTTGTCATTATATTCCTTATTTTTCCTTATGTTGTTTATGCTTTAGATTCATGTTTTACTTGCTTATATTTGATGCTTTATTCTATGCTTTTAGTTATAAATTAGATTAGGAGTACATATTGGTAGGTTAGGAATAATACCATAACAAATAGATAGAAACAAACCAGTACGTTAGATTGGCTAAAATCGATAACCACTTACACTAGTCTATTTCTTTTAGATAAACATGGTTAGGACACGCAATGCCCGAACCGGAGGGACAGTGACTCCACCAGATCTGACGCAGGTAGTCGCAGACCTCCAGCATCAGATCGCAGAACAACAACAGCTGATCACTACCTTAATGGGTCAGCAAGGCAACCCAGTTACCCCACCGGTGAATCCACTACCTGTTGTACCTACAGCCGCACCAGTGCCCCCGGCAGCCCCTACTCCGATGGTCAAGCCGGAAGCATTCTCGGGAAACTGTGAACCATGGGATGCGCAAGCCTGGCTCAAAACCGTGGAGAACATAATGGAACTATTGGATTGGCCTGAACACGAGAAGGTCAAATGCGCGTCGTTCTGTCTTACCGGAGATGCCCGGATGTGGTGGGACAGAGTAAAGGCGAAAAGGCAAATAAACCAAATGCAGTGGACAGATTTTTAGACAGAGTTCTTAGAGGAATTTTTCCATATGCAAGTGACCAACAAGCACTATGACGAGTTCACTAAGTTTCGGCAAGGTGATCTGTCAGTCAATGAAGCCATCAAGAGGTTCAACCGCCTGGCCCGACTGTGCCCAGAACTGGTCCGTACTGAAAGAGAAAGGGTCCGGTTGATGTTAAAGATGCTCCGACCCGAGATAACTCTGAACGTAGCCGGCGGAGCTAATAGACCGTAGACTGCAGAGGAGCTGGTCAGCAGCGCCCTGATCACCGAGCACTATCAGGAAGCAATGAACAAGGGCAAGAACCAAGCACCGACCGGAGCACAAAAATCGCACAATACCAGAACCGACTGGAAAGGAAACTCAGGTGGAAAGAGGAAACAATGGAATAAAACGAAAGGTGGTCCGGTCAATAAGTAGACCAAGTACCCTCAGTGTGCCACATGTGGGAAGATGCATTCTGGAGTATATCGTCTGAGCACCAGAAAGTGCTACAACTGCGGAAAGGAAGGTCATTTGATAAGAGATTGCCCTACTCAGCCTCAGGCACCACCTTCGCAGAACTTCCAGAACAGGAGTGCCCCCGCACAGCTTCACCAGATGCAAGCTGCCATAGAAGGGACTTCAATCAGCCAAGGAAGATTGGAGGCTCCTCCCACTATGACCAATGCCAGAGTCTACTCTCTCGCTAAGGATGACGTGGCGAACGCCTCTACGGTTGTCATAGGTCAGTTATTTAATTTCAGTCAGTATGCTAGAATTTTTATTCAATGCTGAAAGCAAACTGATGAGGGAATCCATCGAGAAACTGAAACATGTTTCGTATCCATTAGTTGAAACCATGTCCGGACGACTCTCTACCCTCACCATAACACCAACGTTATTCGAGAACATGTTAGAGAAGCAAACCAGGGACCCGAGCCTTCAAAGAATTAAACAAGAGACCGCAGAAGGAAAGAATGACGGGTTCCGTATCGCAGACGATGGAATATTATACCTCAGGGATCGATTATGTATTCCAGAGGATCCAGAGTTGCGAAAGAAGATATTGGAAGAAGCCCATACAACGCCTTATGCAATACACCCGAGTTCCACTAAGATGTACCAGGACCTGAAAAAGAAATTTTGGTGGTCAGGTATGAAAAGAGAAGTGGCTCAGTACGTCAATACTCAACCTGTCCAAATTCCAGAATGGAAATGGGAAGAAATCTCCATGGATTTCATTTCAGGTCTACCCAAGACAACAAACGGGTATGATGCTATATGGGTAATTGTGGACAGATTGACAAAGTCTGCACACTTTTTGGCGATCAAGATGACTTATTAAACGGAACAACTAGCTCAACTATATGTTAAGGAAATCGTTAGATTACATGGTATCCCTAAGACCATTATTTCTGATAGAGACGGACGTTTTGTCTCGCACCTTTGGGAGTGCGTTCAGAAGGCCCACGGCACAAAGTTGTCATTTAGCACAGCATTCCACCCACAGACTGATGGGCAGACTGAAAGAGTAAATCAAATATTGGAGGATATGTTAAGAGCTTGTGCCCTGGACTTTAAGGGGAGCTGGTGCCGATATTTATACCTAGCAGAATTCGCCTACAATAATAGCTACCAAGCTACTATTGGAATGGCACCTTACGAAGCTCTATATGGGAGGAAGTGTAGGTCTCCTATATGCTGGTATGAAAGTGGTGAAAAGAAGGAAATGGGGTTCCGAACAGAACTTATTGATGACACCACCCGAGCTATACAAAAGATCCGTCAACGAATAGAAACTGCTTAGAGTCGGCAGAAGAATTATGCCGATAAACGGCGCAGACCGCTAGAATTCAACATCGGAGACTTGGTATTCCTTAAAGTATCCCCCATGAAAGGGATAATGAGGTTCGGAAAGAGGAGCAAGTTAAGCCCACGATACGTAGGACCGTACCGGATTTTAGAAAGAGTGGGCCAAGTCGCATACAGACTAGAACAACCTCCAGACATGGCAGCCATTCACAATGTGTTCCATGTATCGATGCTCAAGAAATGTACTCCCAGCACAGATCAAGTGATTGAGCCTCAGTCGGTACAGGTGCAGGAAGACCTAAGTTACGAAAGTAAACCCATCCAGATTCTGGACCGAGAAATCAAGAGGTTAAGGAACAAAGAAATACCCCTAGTAAAGGTCCTATGGCGGAATCAACGATTCGAAGAAGCCACTTGTGAGCGCGAGGACGATATGAAACAAAAGTACCCGGAGCTATTTTAAAGTTCGAGGATGAACTTTTTATAAGGTACGGGGTACTGTAATACCCACTAAGCTTGTAAGATAAATATATGAATGTGGGATTTTGCCTTAGAAAAATAATAGGAAGTGAGTTGAAGCAAAAAGAAATAAAATGAAATAAAAAGAAGTGAAGGTCAAGGATTGAACCTTGAACCTCTTATATTATAATTCATAGAATTAATTAGTAGAAACCAATTGGGATAGAGAGAAGATATTGATAGCAAAGGAGGGAAACTCATGATAAAGGTAAGAGTAAAAGCTAGCCAAAAGAAAACAAGAAAGGAGCAAGAGAAAGGCAACTTGCCTTCCTCCCTTTCTCTCCTTCTTCTTCTTTGATTTTGCCGAAAACTTAAAGAGGAATTAAGGGGATTCATTCCCCCTTATTTTATCATGAATGGTGAGAATAAATAGAAAATAAAATAAATATAAGAAAAATAGAAAATGGGTTAAGGGAGAAGGAAAGCAAAAACAAAGTTTGCTACCTCTCCCCCCTTAACATAAAAGGGAGCAAGAAAAGAGAAAACTATTTTTCTCTCATCTTCTCTCATTCATCTTCTCCCTCACCGAGAACACCACAGTCCCCTCTCCTCCATCTTCGGCCCCAAAGCCAAGTTTTTCCCTAAGAAAGCCTAAGATACAAGGAGGACTTAGCAAAGGAATCAAGGGAAAGGAACTAGAAGAAGAGGCTACTTCTTCTTCACCATACCTTGGATCCACAAGCGAAAAGGATGTAAGCTTCCCCTCACCTGTAGTACAAGGCTTTTATGTGATTTTCGGATTCTATAAGGATTAAAAAACCTAGAAAATAATTTAAGAAAATTCGGCTAAGAAAGGGTTTTCAAATCTAGGATGGTTTAAACAAGTCCTTATTTCATGATATTCTTTCTATGCTATGTAGGAAGGATTTTCTTCATGTTTTTATACTTAAATGATGCTTGGTCAGAGGAGTACCTAACCCTAGAATTTCGGCCAAAAATATGTTAAGGAAGTTAGGGAAAAATATTGTTTAACTAAACTAGTACAAAATTTCTCCCATGAACTACTAAGGGTTTTTATTGGTTTTCTTGCTTGAAAGTTACTTGGAACCAAAGAAATCCATTTATATGTTTCGGCCAAGAAAAGGGCTTAGGGTTAGGAAGACCTTTAAATTTAAATAACCATGTTTGTATGATAGAATATAGAGTTCTCTTAAAGAATTGCATGTTGTACATTGCTAGAAATTCATGAACTCTTATTTTAGATTTTCGTCTATGATAAGATGGATAGTTTAGAAAAGCTTGAAAAAAATTCTAATATGCTCAAGACCTCTGTGATATTATGATATGAAAGTTGTTTAATGCTCTTATGTTTAAATTGAGTATAGAAAATTAGTTACATGATATATGACATGTAAGATCACAAGGGTCCTAGCTTGTTTATGAACCAACTTTGTACATGATGTTCTTAGTAATTTTTGCCATGAAACTTACTTAGGTTTTCCATGCTTTAGGCCACTTAAAACCTAGTTTAAAGAATGGTAGGTTTCGGCCATGAGGAAAAATAAAAGAAAAAGGGAAAGAAACCTAGGAAGCCTAAGACACAATTCACATGTATGTTTATTATGCTTGTCTTTATACATGCTATGAAACTTGTATAATTTCTCATGCTTTTAGGCTATTTGAAGCAAGTTTATATTCTGTGAGTTTTGGCCAAGTAGGGTTTAAATGACCTAGAGGCCTTAGAAATGAAACCAAATGTGTTAAAAGTGCTTCTTATGAAAATAGGATAATGTGTTGATTGTGTCACATGCTTGTATAATTTTTCCATGACCTAAATGAACTATTGTATGTTTCGGCCATGAAGGAATAGATGCCCTAGAAACCCTAGAACAAGAATTAAATATGCTTATGTCACTTTACATGGAATATGATAAGTAGAAAGACAAAGTTCCCATGCTATATGTTGTTTAATGACCTAATTGAGGCTAGGGTAAGTTTCGGCCATACATGTTGTATAATGTCTTGTTATGAATTTATACATGATGTTAGTTCAAGTTCACATGCTTGTATGTTTGTTTTTAGCCCTAATGAACACTTGTTAAAAGTTTGACTATGACATATGTTAAGGGCTTGAAGGACTTAGGAACTAGCTCAATATGCTTACTATGTTACTTGAATAAAATGCTATAAATATGGTTTAAGGTTTCCATGCTTTCATGACATTTGGGACCTTGTTTATATACTGATAGGGTTTGGCCACATGAGTTTAAGGACTTGGAGAACTTAGAAACCAAGTTAATCATGCTTATAATGCTTCCTATGAAATTTATGTGATGATGATTTAGGTTTCACATGCTTGGAGGTTGTTTTTACCTAAACTGAGACCTAAGGGGGTTCGGCCATGATAGGAACCTAAGGGTTTAGGAAGCTTAAAACCCAAGTTAACTATGTTACCATGTTTCTTATGATAGTATAATCACATGATATACCCTTATGCTTAACCATGTATGCTTGTGATTTATACCTTTTTATGATATGATATGTGGATAGAGATATGCATGTTTTAATGATATGTTATGTGCTAGAAATATGCAAGCTTTAATGATATGCTATGTGCTTAGAATATGCATGCTCTTATGATATGCTATGTGAGTAGAAATATGCATGCGTTAATGATATGCTATGTGCTTAGAATATGCATGTTTTTATGATATGCTATGTGTTTAAAATATGCTTGCTTTTATGACATGATGTATGCTTAAGTGATGCATACTTTTTATGATATGATGTATGCCTAAGTGATGCATACTTTTTATGATATGATGTATGCCTAAGTGATGCATACTTTTATGACATAATGTATGCCTAAGTGATGCATACTTTTATGCTATGCTATGTGACTAAATGATGCATTTTTATACATGCTATTTTACTTTGTAAGGCTTGTACCAAGGGTGGACTCCTAATCAGTCCCTAGGCCTTGCTTTGTGATCTGGGCTAAGCCTTGCTTTGTGATCCGGGCTAATAAGGGATGGGCTCCTTAGTACACCCCAAGGCCTTGCTTTGTGATCTAGGCTAAGCCTTGCTTTGTGATCTAGGCTAAGCCTTGCTTTGTGATCTAGGCTAATAAGGGATGGACTCTTCAAGTACGCCCCTAGGCCATGCTTTGTGATCTTGACCTAGTTCCTAGTATGATTCAAGACTTGCTACCTTGGATATACTTAGGACGCGCGCATCTATGTTATGTATGTATGGTACAAGCCGAGGCCCTAAATATGTTGATATTATGTTCAAGTATATATATGTAAGAAGAAAATGGTTTTAAAAGATCATGAGACATACACATGTTTTTCGGATACATGTTTTTAAAATCATGATGCATATAATCTATGATTATGTTGTGTTGAGGCTATGATTTAAGATATGCCATGATATGATTATGTTATGTTTCATGCTATGTTTTAAGAGATGATATGCCATGATATGATTATGTTATGTTTCATGCTATGCTTTAAGAGGTGATATGACATGACTAGTTATAATGTTTGTTATGTTGCATGATATGCTTAAAGAGTATGATATGTTATGCCATGACTAGTTGAGATCATGTTAAGTTGAGACATTATTTGATTATGTGCTGATTGTTGGTTTTAGTGAGTAGGAAAGGAACTTACTGAGCCATGAGTGCTCATAGCTTACTTTCCTTGTACCACAGATAAAGGAAAAAGCTGGATGAGTTAAAGGAGCAGCAGGAGGGGCAACGAAGATGTGTGTGGCGGTGGCTAGGCAACTAATTAAGAACCTGCTTTAAAACCATTAAGAACTATGCTTTGGTTTTGTGAAATGTAATACAATATGGGTGACTTGATGTTAAGTTTTTATTTATTTTGCTATCATGTTATGAAACCATGTTAGTGTAGTTCGGTTTTAATTAAGTTAAGAAAAATAATTTTAAGTCTTCCGCTGTAATACGTACGTAGAGTATCATAGCCCCGTCCCTTGTTGTTAGCAGGGAAGGCGGGCGTTACAGGTGACTCCTCACAATATATGACATTGTCCTTCTATCCTAGACATCTAGATTGATCAATATGAGGCATAGACCATGTCATCCTCTAATCAATCTAAATCTTGAATCTCAAGTAGACTCTCTCAATCAAATGAGCTCAATATCTCATATTGCACATTTGGGCATGGCCATGCACTTAGTGGTCTCACTCTATCAAGAATATCGATGTCACTCCTGTCATATAGGAGGGATATATTTCATCTACATCACTCACATCCCTCAGCAAAATTTGTTACATACCCAGTAATCGCCTTTATAGTCCACCCAGTTACGGGTGATGCTTGACGAAGCCAAAGTACGTAACTCCATATGTAGGGAACCATGGCGACTTCAGGTCCAAGGACTAGTAGTCATACTAATAGCCACATGAGAAAGTATATGACACTCATATAACGATCTATGATACTTTCTCATGCCGGGTCATTCAGTATACATTCTCCAATGCATACCCATGTGTCAACTTGATATCTCCATATCCATGACTTGTGAGATCAAGTCATCGAGTTGACCTACATGCTAGTCTCGTCGCATTAAAATTATCCCTGAATGTTAATACTCGACTAGCAATGATTAAGAGTAGTGTTCCCTATATCATCTCACTATCGATTCAACCAATCTATTGATATTGGTAAGAACCTTCTACTCAAGGACGCTATTATACTTAGTTATTTGGCACCAATATAAGTAAGTATAATAACCAAAACAAATGCCTTTATTTATATATAGAGGAATATGATACAATGAGTCCATACAACAATCATCAAATGATTGGCTCTAGGGCTCTAACTAACAATCTCCCACTTGCACTAGTGTCAATCAGTGTAGACTCTAAGGCCTAATGACCTAGTGTGACCATCATGCTTTCTCTGTGCCAAAGCCTTGGTCAAGGGATCTGCGATGTTAGCCTCTGTCGGTACTCTGCAAATCTTCACATCTCCTCTCTCGATAATATCTCGAATGAGATGGAAGCGCCACAGTATGTGTTTGGTCCGTTTGAACGAGGTTCCTTAGCCTGTGTTATTGCTCCATTGTTGTCACAATAGAGCTCAATCAGGTCAGCGATGCTAGGAACCACCCCAAGTTCAGTGATGAACTTGTGGATCTAAACTGCCTCCTTTGTTGGCTTTGATGCAGCAATATACTCGGCCTCTGTTGTAGAATCAGCGACTATGTCCTGCTTCAAATTCTTCCAGCTCACAGCACCACCATTTATGTAAAACATGATGTAACGCCTGAAAATTCTCAAATTAATTTTAGAAATATTCTATTATTTTTCCAGAATTTTAGAATATTTTTATAGAATTTTTGGAATAGCAGAAGTAGCAAAAAGTAATTAAAAACGTAAAACCGCCTAAGCGGGGATTGAACCCGTGACCAATGGACTCTATGACTTATAGGGTGACTTAGTAACCAAGGGGCCCCAACAGGGGTGTGTTGAAAGAAGAGGAGAGGAATTATATTTATGATTGAGTTAGGTCGAATTAATCACTTAATATAAATAGGGAAATTAAGTGGGGAATTATTATTGATCGACAACTTTCCCTCACCCTCAACCCTTACCGTCGAACCTCTCTTCTCCTCACCCTCTCGGCGCCCAAGCCCAAGAGAACTAGGGTTCCACCTCTAGGGTCGTAGGAGCACCTTCCAGCGACGTCTCCGATACGAGGACGCTCCTCTCTGCGAGAAGAACGCTTAGACGAAAGAGGATCGTCGAGGAGATCTTCTTATCCGGAAACCTAGCGATTGGATTGTAAGAAAAACTTAGCGCAAGAAGTGAGTAACCCATCACCTGCAGTATAAGTAGTTAATCGTGCATTTTTATGCTTTTAGTACAACCACATGCATGATTATTAAGTTGAGGAGAGTTAGAGCACACCAAGTGTTCGATAAAATGACTCATACAGCTATATGATACAGTAGGCATTTTTATAGCTCAGTTAAATGCCATAGAAGCATTTTAAATAGCATGCTTAATGTTGTTTCAGTTATGTGGGACTACGGTCCAATGGGTGGGCTCCCATAGTCGCCTCTAGGTTTAGATAACCTAGCTCTAGGTTCAGATAACCTAGTAAGAACAAGATAAGATAAATTAGCTTATGAATCAGTATTTTACTTTATCAGAGACACTGTACTGGACTCTTAGTTATCCTTGGGTTGGGACTCCCATAGTCGTCCCTAGGTTTAGATAACCTAGTAAACCCTACTAGGTTCGGGATTTGCTCCCTCGGTTCTAGTTAGGGATGCACGCATTGCAAGTACAGTTGTCGGGCCCAACAACAGCATGATTATTATTTTTATCTATTTATGAAAATAGTTTTCAAACTTCACAAACCAGAGATGTGAATACAGCTGAGCTTCAGTTTAGTTTTCTTATTGTTATAACAAATAGCTTAGCTTATGTATCGGTTTTGTTTGCTTGTTGATACAATGAATAGCTTTATGTTCAGTCCTTGATTGCCATGACTTGTATGTCTATATGCCATGTATTAGTATTGTTCAGCATGATCATCAGCATGTATTTCAATTAGCATTCTTTAAAAGCATGTTTTCATCAATTGCATGTTTTGTGAGGTAGACGGTTCTTACTAAGCTCCCAAGCTTATAGTTTCCTTTTCCTTATACTGCAGATAAAGGTAAAGGAAAGATGGATTAGTGGAAGCTGGAGTTCAATGCAACTAGATGTGTGTGGGAAGGAACTTGGAATAAAGACCTTGGAGACCAGTAAGTCAAAGGATTAGAACTACTTATAGTTTATTTTCTGCATCTTTTGAATGTCTAAATGTTATGAATCGTGAAGGTATGCATTAGGTTATGCCTAGACGTCTAGTTACCTTGAGGTTAGTCGGTAAGTTATGAATCATGCCATGCTTAGTAAGAGTTTAGTGTTTATTAGTTGATACATTCAGATTGTACACGAAATTTCTGAAATGCAGCAGAAATCAGAGCTCCAATCGATCAGCCGATCGATTGGAGGGTCCCCAATCGATCAGCCGATCAATTGTGAAGTGATCTGCCGCGAACAGTGAGCTGTTGAATCGATCAGCTGATCGATTGGCCATGGATCGATCAGCCGATCGATCGGGGAATTTATTCCGCGAACAGAGAGCCTCTGAATCGATTATCGGATCGATTAGCCAGGCTGGATCGATCAGCCAATCGATCCAGAATTGACCCCGTGCACAGTAGCACGTTGAATTAATCCGTGGATCGATCAGATAACTCCAATCGATCAGCCAATTGATTGGAAAGTCTGATTTCAGCTAGAAGTGTCTGATCTCATCTTTTTCATCAAATGGAAAGTTTAGGTTTTCTTCTTTAGCATATGTACAACTTCAGAAGTGTATTCTGAGTACATTTTCAGATTTTATAGTAAATAGCAGAGAGTTTTAATTGGTTCAGCTTTTCTGCACCTTAATATACAGTAATATCCCAAGAATAGTTTAACATAATATAACCCCCGGCCTTACAGCCTAGCCAGTAGGAGGCGGGGCGTTACAGAGTGGTATCAGAGCAAGTTCCATATTTCTTTCACACACAAGTCAGCATTGAACCAGCAGCTTCCAAGTAAGAATGTCCCTCACTTTATTTATGTTTCTTGCTTTCATGTTAATAAATAACTAAAGCATGTTCATATATGATAGCATCTAACATGATAACAGTAGTTATGTAAATATGATTGTATTAGTTATGTATGTCCTCTATTTCTCTAGAAAATGGTACGAGGACACCCAACAAAAAGGGCACCAGCTACTGAGCCCCAGCATTAGGCAGGCAGCTCAGTGCCTCCCCCAGACCTTACAGCAGTAGTGACTCAGTTACAGAAGCAACTAGCTGAACAACAGGAGATAGCCACCCTAAAGGCTAATCAGCAGAACACTCCCACTGTCACTCCAGAACCTAACTTAGCAACCCCAGTAGTGATAGAGGTTCCACCAGTCCAACCTGCAGCACCAGTAGCCCTAGCAGCAGGGGCAAGGAGAGAAGCCTATCTGATCCAGTGGCAGAAAATCAAGCAAGAGAACTTCTCAGGCACCAGTGAACCATGGGATGCCCAAGCCTGGTTCAAAACAATGGAGAGTACGATGGAGCTTCTGGACTGGCCAGAGTTTGAAAAGGTGAAATGCGCCTCATTTTGCCTGACAGGAGACACACATATGTGGTGGGAGAGAATTAAAGAAAAGCGCCCAGTGAACCAGATGACATGGGCCGACTTCGAGGGAGAATTCTTTGAAGAGTTCTTTTACATGCGGGTCATAAACCGCCACTACGACGAGTTCACTGAATTTCGCCAGGGCAACCTTTCAGTTGAGGAGGCTATGAAGAAATTCAACAGATTGGCTCGTCTATGCCCCGAACTAGTCAGCACTGAAAGAGAACGAGTCCGGTTGATGCTCAAAATGCTAAGGCCAGAAATAGCAATGAACGTGGCCAGCAGCGTTCATAGGCCGCAAACCACTAAAGAATTGGTAAGTAGTGCTCTGATCACCGAGCACTACCAGAATAGCATCAAGCAGCAGAAGCAAACCTTCTCAGAGTCCAAAGGCTAAGGAGGCTCAGGTACTCAGAAGCACCAGGGCCACAGCTCTAACTGGAAAGGGAACTCCAGTCATAAACGTAAACCAGGGAGTTACCCAAAAGGAGGACCAGTTAGTAAACAGCCTAGTTATCCCAAGTGTTCTACTTGTGGGAAATTCCACCCAGAAGTTTGTCACAAGGGAACACGAGGATGCTTCGAATGTGGCCAGGAAGGGCATATGGCTAAGCAATGCCCGAACAAGACCAGTTTTCCCCCACCGCAGCCGATTTAGTACGGAGATAAACCAGCCCAGTTGCACCAGATGCAGGCTGCTTTAGATGGTCCACACATTAGCCAAGGCAGACTAGAAGTCCCCTTAGCCACAACGAATGCGAGGATCTACTCACTCACCAGAGAAGACGTAGCGAATGCCTCGACAGTTGTTACAGGTCAGATCAGTATTTTACAGCAAAGTGCAACTGTCTTATTCGATACTAGGGCAACCCATTCTTATATATCCAGGGCATTCGCCGTAAAATTGGTGATATCTCCAGAGGTACTTAGAGGTCAGTTTTTGACAACACTACCTTCAGGAGAAATCATGGCATCCACGCACTGGCTCCGAGCAGTGCCAGTCATTATAGCAGGCAGAGAGCTTTTTGGTGATCTTATAGTGCTAGTAGATATGACTGACTATGATGTCATCTTGGGAATGGACTTTCTGATCAAGTACGGTGCCTCCATAGAGTGCCGTAAATAGAAAGTTGTATTCCAACCTGAAGCAATAGTGCAGTTTGGTTAAATCAGAGAACCAAAGAGGAAAGCCAAGAAGTTTCTTTCAGCTCTGAAAGAACAGAAACTACTTGATATAGGATGTACGGGATTCCTAGCACATGTAGTCAGTACCAGTCAGGACAAGAACTAGAAAATAGAAGAGGTCCGAGTTGTATGTGACTACCCAGCAGTCTTCCCTGAGGAGTTACCGGGCCTAGCACCAGACAGAGACATTGAATTTGAGATAGAACTCATCCCCAATACGAATCTCATCTCCAAAGCACCTTACCGCATGGCTCCAGCAGAACTGAAGAAACTACAGGAGCTGCTCGACAAGGGCTTCATACACTCGAGTCGCTCACCATGGGGAGCGCCTGTATTGTTCGTGAAGAAGAAGGATGGGAGCATACGCATGTGTATAGACTATCGGGCACTAAATCAAGTCACGATTAAGAACAGGTATCCTCTTCCCAGGATAGATGACCTGTTTGATCAGCTACAGGGAGCAGCAGTGTTCTCTAAAATAGACCTCAGATCGGGATATCACCAGGTGAAAGTTAAAGAAGGTGACATACCCAAGACGGCTTCCAGGACCAGATACGAACATTATGAGTTCGTAGTCATGCCCTTTGGCGTGACGAATGCTCCAACTACTTTCATGGACCTTATGAACAGAGTATTCAGAGAATACTTAGATAAGTTTGTTATCGTGTTCATCGACGACATTCTTATCTATTCCAGAACTCAAGAGGAACACGCAGAGCACCTGAAGATAGTACTGCAGACCCTTCAGCAGAATCAGCTATACGCCAAGTTCACAAAATGTGAATTCTGGCTCGATCAGGTATCCTTCTTGGGTCACATCATCTCCAAGGATGGTATCATGGTAGACCCCCGTAAGATAGAGGCTGTGAGTAACTGGAAAAGACCTAAGAACGCTAGTGAAATCAGAAGCTTTCTGGGACTAGCAGGCTCTTACAGAAAATTTATAGAGGATTTCTCCAGGATAGCCTCCCCACTGACAGCTCTTACCAGGAAGAACAAAAAATTTCAGTGGACAGAGGACTGTGAGAACAACTTCATAGAGCTAAAAAGAAGATTGACCAGTGCTCCCATACTGACTCTGCCAGATAACACAGACAGCTTTGATATTTACAGCGATGCTTCTAAATTAGGGCTAGGAGCAGTACTGATGGAAAATGACAGGGCGACCGCCTATGCCTCCAAACAACTCAAGGATTATGAGAGGAACTATCCTACTCATGACCTTGAGCTTGCAGCAGTTGTCTTCGCCCTCAAAATTTGGAGACATTACTTGTATGGAACTCAGTGTAGAGTGTATACAGATCATCAGAGTCTGAAGTAGTTCTTCACTAAGAAGGATCTGAATATGCGACAGCGCAGATGGCTCGAGCTGGTCAAAGACTATGACATAGACATCCTCTACCACCCGGGAAAAGACAATAAGGTGGCAGACGCACTTAGCAGGAAGTCCAGTGCCACCTTACTATCCCTAGCAGCCATGTCACCGCCCCTACAGAAGGAGATTATAGATTTCGGTCTCGAACTTATAGTTGGGCAACTCTCTACTATGACATTAGCATCTACCCTGCTTGGTGACATCCAGACAACTCAAGATCAGGACCTTGAAATTCAGAAAATCAAGCAAGGATTAGCAGAATCAGAAAGTGGAGAGTTTAGAGTATCTGATAGTGGGGTATTGTATTTCGGTGACAAACTATGTGTTCCGGATCAGGAAGAACTACGGAGGAAGATCCTAGACGAGGCTCATAGGACTCCTTATGCGATGCATCCTGGTTCCACTAAGATGTACCAAGACCTAAAGAAACATTTTTGGTGGCCTAGGATGAAAGGAGACATCACTAGATATGTCATTACTTGTCTGACCTATCAGAGGGTCAAGGAAGAACACCAGAGACCAAGAGGAGTTCTGTAGCCTATTCAGATTCCAAAATGGAAGTGGGAGAATATTTCTATGGATTTCATAGTGGGACTACCCAAAACCACGAATGGTTTTGATACCATCTGGGTAATAGTCGACAGATTTACTAAATCAGCCCACTTCTTAGCTATCAAGATATCCTACTCCATGGAACAGCTGGCTCAATTGTATCTCAAGGAGATTGTCAGACTGCATGGAGTCCCACGGACCATTATATCAGACAGAGATAGTAGATTCACGTCACATTTCTGGGAGTGTGTACAGTCAGCATTGGGCACCAGGTGAAAGTTTAGCACAGCTTTCCATCCTCAGACAGATGGTCTGACGGAGTGAGTAAATCAGGTACTCGAGGATATGCTTCGAGCATGTGTCCTAGACTTCAAGGGAAGTTGGTGTAAATATCTGTGTGTAGCAGAATTTGCATACAACAATAGCTATCAGGACACTATCGGTATGACACCCTACGAGGCTCTCTATGGGCGGAGGTGTAGATCTCTAATCTGTTGGTATGAAAGTGGTGAACAGAAAGAACTAGGACTTCAGACAGATCTAGTAGCAAATACCACAGCAGCTATACAGCAGATCCGCCAGACGATAGAGACAGCTCAGAGATGCCAGAAAAGCTATGCTGATACAAGATGCCGACCCTTAGAGTTTTCAGTTTGGGAGACAATATTCCTCCGAGTAGCTCCCATGAAGGGAGTAATGCATTTTGGGAAGAAGGGCAAATTAAGTCTCAGATATATGGGACCATACCCCATCACCAGAAGAGTTGGCAAGGTTGCATATGAGCTAGAGCTTCTCCAGGAGATGTCAGCTATCCATAATGTATTTCATGTCTCTATGCTAAAGAAGCATATCTCAGATGCTACCCAGGTGATTGAGCCTCAGTCGGTACAAGTCCGCGAAGATCTCATCTATGACAGTCAGCCTATTCAGATAGTAGACCGAGCAGTTAAGAAATTGCGGAACAAGAAAGTACCATTAGTAAAACTCATTTGGCAAAATCACACAACAAAAGAGGCAACTTGGGAAACAGAAGCTAGTATGAGACAGAAGTACCCAGAGTTATTCTAAGTTCGAGGATGAACTTTTTATAAGGTATGGGGAATTGTAACGCCCAAAAATTCTCAAATTAATTTTAGAAATATTCTATTATTTTTCTAGAATTTTAGAATATTTTTATAGAATTTTTGGAATAGCAGAAGTAGTAAAAATTAATTAAAAACGTAAAACGGCCTAAACGGGGATTGAACTCGCGACCTATGAACTCTATGACTTATAGGGTGACTTAGTAACCAAGGGGCCCCAACAGGGGTGTGCTGAAAGAAGAGGAGAGGAATTATATTTATGATTGAGTTGGGTCGAATTAATCACTTAATATAAATTAGAAAATTAAGTGGGGAATTATTACTGATCGACAACTTTCCCTCACCCTCAACCCTTACCGCCGAACCTCTCTTCTCCACACCCTCTCGGCACCCAAGCCTAAGAGAACTAGGGTTCCACCTCTAGGGTCGTAGGAGCACCTTCCAGCGACGTCTCCGATACGAGGACGCGCCTCTCCGTGAGAAGAACACTTAGACGAAAGAGGATCGTCGAGGAGATCTTCTTATCTGGAAACCTAGCAATCGGATTGTAAGAAAAACTTAGCACAGGAAGTGAGTAACCCCTCACCTGTAGTATAAGTAGTTAATCGTGCATTTTTTTTGCTTTTAGTATAGCCACATGCATGATTATTAAGTTGAGGTGAGTTAGAGCACACCAAGTGTTCGATAAAATGACTCATGCAGCTATATGATACAGTAGGCATTTTTATAACTTAGTTAAATGCCATAGAAGCATTTTAAATAGCATACTTAATCTTGTTTCAGTTATGTGGGACTACGGTCCAATGGGTGGGCTCCCATAGTCTCCTCTAGGTTTAGATAACCTAGCTCTAGGTTCAGATAACCTAGTAAGAACAAGATAAGATAAATTAGCTTATGAATCAGTATTTTACTTTATCAGAGGCACTGTACTGGACACTTAGTTGTCCTTGGGTTGGGACTCCCATAGTCGTCCCTAGGTTTAGATAACCTAGTAAACCCTACTAGGTTCGGGATTTGCTCCCTCGGTTCTAGTTAGGGATGCGCGCATAGCAAGTATAGTTGTCGGGCCCAACAGCAGCATGATTATTATTTTTATTTATTTATGAAAATAGTTTTCAAACTTCACAAACCAGAGATATGAATACAACTTAGCTTCAGTTTAGTTTTCTTATTGTTATAACAAATAGCTTAGCTTATGTATCGGTTTAGTTTGCTTGTTGATACAATGAATAGCTTTATATTCGGTCCTTGATTGCCATGACTTGTATGTCTATATGCCATGTATTAGTATTTTTTAGCATGATCATCAGCATGTATTTCAATTAGCATTCTTTAAAAGCATGTTTTCAACGATTGCATGTTTTGTGAGGTAGACGGTTCTTACTAAGCTCCCAAGCTTATAGTTTCCTTTTCCTTATACTGCAGATAAAGGTAAAGGGAAGATGGATTAGTGGAAGCTGGAGTTCAATGCAACTAGATGTGTGTGGGAAGGAACTTGGAATAAAGACCTTGGAGACTAGCAAGTCAAAGGATTAGAACTCCTTCTAGTTTATTTTCTACATCTTTTGAATGTCTAAATGTTATGAATCGTGAAGGTATGCATTAGGTTATGCCTAGACTTCTAGTTACCTTGAGGTTAGTCGGTAAGTTATGAATCATGCCATGCTTAGTAAGAGTTTAGTGTTTATTATTTGATACATTCATATTGTACACGAAATTTATGAAATGCAGCAAAAATCAGATCTCCAATCGATCAGCCGATCGATTGGAGGGTCCCCAATCGATCAGCCGATCGATTGGAGGGTCCCCAATCGATCAGCCGATCGATTGGGAAGTGATCTGCCACGAACAGTGAGCTGTTGAATCGATCAGCTGATCGATTAGCCATGGATCGATCAGCTGATGGATCGGGGAATTTATTCTGCGAACAGAGAGCCTCTGAATCGATTATCGGATCGATTGGCCAGGCTGGATCGATCAGCCGATCAATTCAGAATTGACCCCGTTCACAATAGCACGTTGAATTGATCCGTGGGTCGATCAGATAACTCCAATCGATCAGTCGATCGATTGGAAAGTCCGATTTCAGCAAGAAGTGTCTGATCTCAGCTTTTTGATCATATGGAAAGTTTAGGTTCCCTTCTTTAGCATATATACAACTTCAGAAGTGTATTCTGAGTATAATTTCCATATTTTATAGTAAATAGCAGAGAGTTTTAATTGATTCAGCTTTTCCGCACCTTAATATACAGTAATATCCCAAGAATAGTTTAGCATAATGTAACCCCCGGCCTTACAGACTAGACAGTAGGAGGTGGGGCGTTACACACGAACCCTGACTGCGATCGATAATCATCCTGGTCGGTCTGGAAGCTGGCATCACTCTAACCCTTTACAGCTAGCTCATCATCGCCTCCATATATCATGAAATATTCTTTAGTCTTTCTCAAGTACTTAAGAATATTCTTGACCGCTATCCAGTGACTTTCACCTGGATCTGACTTGTACCTACTCGTCATGCTCAAAGCATACGAGACATCAGGATGAGTACATAGCATGGCGTACATGATAGATCCTATGGCTGAGACATAAGGGATCTGATCCATATGATCTCTCTCCTCTCTATAAGAGGGACCTTGAGTCTTCGAAAGACTCATGCCATGTGACATCGGTAGAAATCCCTTCTTGGAGTTCTGCATGGCAAACCGAAGTAATACCTTGTCAATGTATGTACTCTGACTTAGGCCAAGCAATCTCTTAGATCTATCTCTATAGATCTGTATGCCTAGAATGCGGGATGCTTTACCTAAGTCCTTTATTGAGAAACAAGTCCCTAGCCAAGTTTTGACAAACTGTAGCAAAGGGATGTCTTTCCCAATGAGTAGTATGTCATCCACATACAATATTAGGAAGACAACTGTGCTCTCAACAACCTTCTTGTAGACACAAGGTTCATCTTCATTCTTGATGAAACCAAACTATTTGATTACATCATCGAATCGAAGATTCCAGCTCCGAAAAGCTTGCTTTAGTCCATAAATGGACCTATGCAGCTTGCATACTTTGCTAGTGTGCTGTGGATCTACAAAATCCTCAGGCTGTGTCATGTACACATCCTCGAGCAGGTTTTCATTCAGAAACGTGGTTTTGACATCCATCTTCCATATCTCATAGTCATGGTATGCTGCAATAGCAATGCATGATCCGAATGGACTTAAACATCGCTACTGGTGAAAACGTTTCATCATAGTCAATACTATAAATCTGCTTGAAACCTTTAGCTACCAAGCGACCCTTATAAATAAGTCTATCCATGTCAGTCTTTCTCTTAAAGACCCACTTACACCCAATGGGTTTGACCCCTTCAGGTGGATCAACCAAAGTCCATACTTGGTTAGTGTACATGGATTCCATCTCGGATCTCATGGCCTCTAGTCATTTCTTGGAATCTGGTCTCATTATAGCTTCCTGATAGGAGGTGGGCTCATCCCCTATGAGCACAACGTCATCATGGTCAAACAAGAGAAATGAGTATCTCTCAGGTTGACGACGTACCCTATCAAACCTGCGAAGAGGTATGTCTACATGAACTGGTTGTTGTTCCGCAACTCCTTTTGGAACAACAGAATCCACAACACTTTGTGGTTCCAGTTCAACTTCCATCGAGACTTCAGTGCTATTGTTCGCATCTTGAACTTCTTCAAGATCGAACGTACTCCCACTAGTCTTTCTAGAAACAAAATCTCTTTCTAGAAAAACCCCAGTCTTAGCCATAACTATCTTATGTTGACTGGGAATATAGAAGTAATATCCCTTCGTTTCCATGGGATATCCAATAAAATAGCACTTGTCGGATTTGGGTCCCAATTTGTCTGAGACTTGACGTCGAACGTATGCCTCACAACCCCAAATCCTCATAAAAGACACCTAGGCATATCTCCCAGTCCATATCCTATATGGTCTTTTTATTACAGCTTTGGATGGAACTCGGTTGAGTATAAAGGTTGCTGTGTCTAGAGCATAGCCCCAAAGATACATAGGAAAATCTGTGTGACTCATCATAGACCGTATCAAATCTAATAGGGTATGATTCCTCCTTTCAGATACACCATTCCACTGTGGTGTTCCAGGAGGAGTGAGTTGATACAGAATCCCACACTCAGCTAGATAGTCACGAAACTCATGGCTAAGGTATTCACCACCTCGATCTGATCGAAGTGTCTAAATACTTTTGCCAAACTGGTTTTGTACTTCATTCTTGAATTCTTTGAACTTTTCAAAGGATTTTGACTAATGTGTCATCAGGTACACATAACCATATCTACTGAAGTCATTAGTAAATGTAATGAAGTACCTATAACCACCTTTAGCAATGACATTGAAAGGGCCACATACATCACTATGTATAAGACCTAACAAGTCAGTCGCTCTCTCACTATGTCCACTAAAGGGAGTCTTGGTCATCTTGCCTAGAAGGCATGACTCGCATGTCTCATATGATTCAAAATCAAATGAGTCCAGCAAACCATCTTTATGGAGCTGGGATAAGCATTTGTCATTTATATGACCTAAGCGACAGTGCCAGAGATAGGTTTGGTTCATGTCATTTGACTTGAACCTCTTGGTACTTATGTTATAGATAGGGTTCTCAAGGTCTAGAATATAGAGCCCGTTCATCAGAGGTGCACTACAATAGAACATATCATTTAAATAAACTGAACAATATTTGTTCTTTATTATAAATGAAAAACGATTCTTATCCAAACAAGAAACTGAAATTATGTTCTTAGTCAAGGCAGGCACATAATAACATTCATCTAATTCTAGTACAAGCCCAGAGGGTAGAGATAGATAGTAAGATCCTACATTAACAACAGCAACTCATGCTCCATTGCCTACTCGTAGGTCTATCTCGCCCTTTGTCAATGCTCTGCTATTTCTCAGCGCTTGTACATTAGTACAAATGTGAGAAGCACATCCGGTATCGAATACCCACGATGAAGAAATAGAGAGGTTGACTTCTATAACATGTATACCTGAAGTAGAAATCTTATTTCTCTTCTTAAGATCTTCTAGGTATCCTGTGCAGTTCCTCTTCCAATGCCCTGCTTGTCCTTGATACAGTTGACGAAGATGTTCAACCATATCATAAGTACCCATCAACTCGTGTTGCTTCTGAAGCTCAGAGTTCATAGTTGCGAGCATGAGACAAGACACATCTAATGCGTCATCTTGATGCTTCTTGTAAGCATCTCGGTCAGCTCGTGTGGCAATGGTAGGAGGTGCCTCCGGAATGGGCTGCTCCAGAACGTACAGTTTACGTTCTTGTGTGAGAACAATTCTCAGATTTCTTTACCAGTCCAGGAAATTAGTTTCAATGAGCTTGCCCTTCTTAAGGACAGAACGCAGGGAGAAAGAGTTCGTATTTGACGTCATGGCAATCTACAACAGAAATTGCAGAAAATAAATAAACATCGAATTCTAGTAATCATTTAATTAGGTCTTTTAATTAAATAATGCTCCCACTGAATTCTATAATTCTTGAGGGACAAGTTCCACATCATATTACGCCTTGAGTTAGCTTTGGCTAAATCGCCCAAGACTTAGTATGATCGGTAGGTAATTAATTACCAATTACATCTCTATGCAACTCTTGTTTCTAGGATTAAGATCCATATTTTATATTAAAACTCGAGTTAGCTTTGGCTAATATGCCCAAGAGTTAATATAAACGTGATTTTGACCTATCTACCAACCATTGGAAAATGCCTATAGTTAAACTTGATCCAATTGAGTTAACTAGTTTCTCAATCTAATTGAGTTGTTCTCACATATGCGTTGATAGGCGGGACCAAAATTGACCCTCCGTACCCTACCAAGATAATATGTGTTGCTATGCTTTGGTAGATTCAACAACAACATGTGATCGAGGTAGTGATAGGTATCACGACATGGTAGGCATTATGAGTTGACACGATTGAGATCTAATCTAATCGATGAAGTGTATCATATACGTAATTTAGATCTAATCTAATCGTTAGGGTGCATCATGTACGCAATTTAGTTCTAATCTAATCGTCAAGGCGCTAGTTAATTACTATTCTAGCATGCATCACATATACACACACAAGCAATTAATTAAATAATTTTGTGATTAGTCATGGCCCTACTACGATCTTCTCAAGCCAATGAGAAGATCTGATGGTCAACCTAAGGTCAACAGTTTCTCAAGCTCCTTCCTTTGACCACCTTGTGTTGCTCGCGCCCTCCTCGTAACTCCGTCTCGAGTGGATCTTCCACCACTCCAATTTGTACATTACAAAGGTGAAATTTGATTTATATTCGAGTCTAAACAATTTACAACAAGAATAAATAAATAGAAAGGCACGATGCGCAGGTCGCATATCAAATATACAACACACACATCACAGAAAATGGTACGCAGGCCATAATATGAATTGCAACACAAATTTCCGATCTAATTGGGTATTTTGGGCCATGAGCATCACAAAATAATTCATAATTCTAAATTATGCAATTTCTATAAATTTCTATAATTTTTATAACAATTTTTACAATTTTTATGAGTAAAAATTCCCAGCGGTCCCATTTAGCGATTTTCGGGCGTAATCGCGGAACGAAGCCCCTTGCGGGGTCAGGGGCAGCGCCGCTACCTGCGATATAGCCATCATGAGTATTCCTAAGCGATCCTACAGAGCCTTAGTCCGCTGTCCGAAAACTATTTGGGGCGAAACCTTGCCGTTTTGGAAAAATCTTCTTGGTAGTCGAAGCCTACAAGTGTCTAAGCACTAGTGCTTCGCTTCTACGAGAAAAATACCCATAAAAACTATAAAAATCATAAATTCACAGAAAGTTAAAGATCTGTAATTTTCATAAAAAATAAAAATTAAAACTCATACTCGCTTCGCACGTGGCTCTGATACCATTGTTGGGTTTTTCAGGCCGCAAAAACTGCTTTTTGAGTTGAGGAAACCCCGAAACCCCCGCCACCAGATCTGTGCGAAGAATAAAAGTAGTAAAACTTTGAGTATGAGTTTTCTAACCTAGATCTACACTAGATCTACAAAGGAGAAGAGTTTACCCATGATGCGATGCCCTTCGCGTATCCCGCTCGTCCAAGGTTCGCCGGATCTCGAGAGTATCAAAGTAGATACTCCTCTATGTGTATCCACACGAACAAATGACGGAGAAAACAACTAAAAAGGTGTGCTAGCACCCTTAGAAGTTTCGGCCAAGGAGGTGGAGGAGAGGGAGAAGAAGATGAGAGATTGAGAGGAGGAAGAAGATGAAATCAATTAGCACACAAAATGCACTAAATTTCCTCTTTAAGTGGCCGGCCACTTCAAGGCTTGTAACCCCTATGGAATATCAAGTGTCATAACTCTTGTTAACTCCCATGAGGTGGCATTTGGTCAAGTCAAACTTGACCAAATGAAGAAGCCTTGATGATGTGGCATTGGTCAAGTCAAAGTCAAGTCAAAACTTGACTCTTCATCTTCCTACTTAAGTTAAGTCAAACATGACCACTTCTCTCCCTTGGTTGATCTAATCTAACCATTGGTTCAAGTTAATTTTAATTTAATGAATCTCTATTCATTGAATTAAATTAATTAAATGAGTTTAAGTCCAAATTAGACTCACTTAACACATGAACCAAATTGAGTCCAACTCAATTGACACAATTTGGATTACTCTTAATCCAATTTGGTTCATCACATGAACCTAATCCTTTAGGTTCATCAAATGAACCTAATCTCCATCTAATTGTCCTTTGTGTGTGACCCTATAGGTTCTTGTAATGTTGGCAATGCTCCTAAACTCATTTAGAAGCATAAGTAATGAGCGGTATCTAGCAACACATCATTACTACCCAAGTTACAAGAATGTTGAGATCCAACATCACCTTGTGACTACTAATTGTGACTCCTCACAATATATGGCATTGTCCTTCTATCCTAGACATCTAGATTGATCAATATGAGGCATAGACCGTGTCATCCTCTAATCAATCTAAATCTTGAATCCCAAGTAGACTCACTCAATCAAATGAGCTCAATATCTCATATTGACTCATTTGGGTATGGCCATGCACTTAGTGGTCTCACTCTATCAAGAATATCAATGTCACTCTTGTCATATAGGAGGGATAAATCTCATCTATATCACTCACATCCCTCTGCATAATATGTTACATACCCAGTAATCGCCTTTATAGTCCACCCAGTTACGGGTGACGTTTAACGAAGCAAAAGTACGTAACTCCATATGTAGGGAACAATGGTGACTTCAGGTCCAAGGACTAGTAGTCATACTAATAGCCACATGAGTAAGTATATGACACTCATATAACGATCCATGATACTTTCTCATGGCGGGTCATTCAGTATACATTCTCCAATGCATACCCATGTGTCAACTTGATATCTCCATATCCATGACTTGTGAGATCAAGTCATCGAGTTTACCTACATGCTAGTCTCGTCGCATTAACATTGTCCCTGAATGTTAATACTCGACTAGGAATGATTAAGAGTAGTGTTCCCTATATCATCTCACTATCGATTCAACCAATCAATTGATATAGGTATAAATCTTCTACTCAAGGACGCTATTATACTTAGTTATTTGGCACCAATACAAGTAGGTATAATAACCAAAACAAATGTCTTTATTTATATATAGAAGAATATGATACAATGTGTCCGTACAATAATCATCAAATGATTGGCTCTAGGGCTCTAACTAACAATCCTTCCTGTCAATCTCTAGGCCTCCTTCAGGTTCTTTAGGGGAGCCATGCCCTGCAATGCTTTTACCTTGCTAGGATTGGCTTCTATTCCTCATTTGGTCACCATGTATCTCAAGAACTTTCCACTCTTGGCCCCAAATAAACACTTGTTGAGATTGAGCTTGAGCCCATACCTCCTCAAGGTCCTACAAGTTTCTTCAATATTAGCACATAAACTAGAAGCCCTTATAGTTATAATAAGAATATCATCCACATAAACTTCCATATTTCTTCCAATCTGCTTCTGGAAAACCTTGTTCATAAGCCGTTGATAAGTAGCTCCTCCATTCTTTAGACCAAAAGGCATAACATTATAGCAATAAGTACCTTCATCAATTATAAAGATAACCTTTTCCTGAACTGCCTTAGCAAGTGGAATTTGATGATACCCTTGATAGTCATCCAGCATACTAATAAACTCACAGCTAGTCGTGGAATCCACCGCTTGATCTATGCGGGATAGAGGATAATAGTCCTTCGGGCAAGCCTTATTGAGATCTCCAAAATCAATACATACTCACCACTTGTTAGCTGGCTTAGATACCAAAACCACATTAGCCAATTAGCTTGAGAATTATACTTCTCGAATGTATCCAGCCTCTGGTAGCTTGTCTACTTCTATGATAATCTTATTATGGTCAGCTCCAAAGTTCCTCTTTTTTTGTCTGACCGGACGAGCATTCGGATATACGTGAAGAGTGTGCTCCATAATTGTTGGTGCAACACCTTTCACTTCCTTAGGTGTCCAAGTGAACACATCGCTATTTTTTGTCAAGCACTTTAATCAAATCTTCTCTAAGATTAGGATCCAGGTCGAAAGTGATATGTGTGGTAGCTTCCGGTCGGCCAGGCTATATTTGCACTACCTCCTTCTCTTCATATATAAGGGTGGGCGGCTTTTCATGAATGGCGTTAATATCCATCCTCTCAGCTTTTCGGGTCCGCCCTTACAATCGCCACATAACACTTACGCGCTATTATTTGGTCTCCCTTGACTTCCCCTACTTGATCGTCCATAGAAAATTTTATCTTCTAACAGAAAGTAGAAACGACCGCCCTGAATTCATTCAAGGTCGGTCGACCCAGGATAACATTATATGTTGATAGAGCATCCATAACTATGAAGACCGATCGGCGCATCCGCATAAGAGGCTCCTCCCCTAAGGATATGGCCAATTTTATCTGACCCGATGATTGTACCTCATTGCCTGTGAACCCGTATAATGGAGTAACCAAAGGCTGAAGCTCGCTTGGATCGATCTACAACTGGTCAAAAGCTTGTTTAAAGATAATATTAATAGAGCTACCAGTATCAATAAAAGTACATGAAATGTTATAATTGTCTATAACAACCTTGATTATCAGTGCACCATCATGAGGTACTTTTACCCCTCCAAATCTCTGGGTCCAAAAATGATCTCCCGCATCCGACAGCATGAATTGTTAATCGTCGAGCGTGTGACTTCCTTTCCCAATTAGAATCACCATCAGTGGGCCCTCCTGCTATCATGTTAATGTTGTCTCGAGCGGCATTACTACGATTTTCTTCCTATCGAGTTGATGATTGCTCTACTTGTACTTGATAGGTGTTTGTGCCTGCATCATGGGGAGAGGTAATATTTCCACTTGTAATCCGCTCGGTTGATATTCGATTTTAAGAAGGCTATTTTGCTGCGGATATCGTCGGCAATTTGGGACTGCAGAACACCGACGATAGCAAGTGTTACCCGCTTGCTGATTCTTCAAAGCAAAACAGTTTTCTGTGTTATGGGTGCTAGTCAGATGATAAGTGCACCATTGTTGCAAGAAATGTACAGGAGCATCTACATGCTATACTTCATGAGGTCGAGGCTCGGGATGATGATGGTACGGATCCGCCCGAGGTCCTTTAGGGGGTTGGGTAGGCCCCCCCCCCAGATGAGCCACTATTGGAATCGGAGTAGAAATATTAACATCGCTCCTACGAGTAGCTTAAGCCTCCTCCACATTAATGAACTCCGAAGCCCGCTCAATTAATATATCAAAATTGATAGGAAGATTCCTAACCAAATCCTTGAAAAAATCATTATCATTAAGCCCCTGAGAGAAGACACTTACCAGGATCTCTGTGATGGCTGATGGAACATCAATAACGACTTGGTTGAATCTTTTAATATAGAATTCTCTGACAGTCGCTTGAACCAACTTTGAGCTGCTCCTCCGAAAGTAGTAAGGAACATTTGACATTTAACTCCATCAGTAAATTATTGGAGGAGCGTCGTATGCTCAAACTTAAGAAGATGATCTTCGGGATCAATTTTTCCCGAGTATTCTCCAACATTCAAATTCTAATAATGCTTCGGCAAAGGATCATCTAAATCTTGTTGAGAGAATGGAGTGATAATCCTTTTAGGAGAACTATCACTAGCTACCACCTTCCCATTTCGTATTTCCCTTACAAGGGTTTCTCCAAAAGATTCCTGAAGGATTGCTCTTCTTCCTCCTTGTTGAAGAGATGTCCAGAAATAAGCTTTAGGACGTCGAGTGGGAGAGAGAGGAGCAGAGAACAGATAGGCCAGATCTCCTCCTCTGATCTCCCTCTCTCAATGGTGAGAAGTTACAGACATCGCCGGAGGTGGCACTACAGGTAATGTGCCACCCATATTCACTTGTTGTTGCTATTGTTGCAGTATCTTCTATACTCTGGTGTTGATGATGTTAGGATGTATACTAAAAGCCTAGCTTTTGGTATAAATATTTATCTAGAAATAAGAATTACATTGGTCAAATGTCTACATTTATGATAAATGTAGTTGTTCAATTAATTTATATTGTAGATAACATGGTGTGTGGTGTCATACACAGAGGATCATGTTATCAGTACTTTATAAATTATAAACAGTAGCTCACGACCAAGATGGAAAGGAACAAACCATTGGAATGTCGTAGTATAATTAGGTATTAGTTTATCTTAACTATATAATTACACTAGTACACTTAGAGTGTATTGAGTAGGATCATTAGAGGTCGTTTCTTTTATACTGACTTTATAAAGGAACAAAGACCTCAGTTATTATGGAAGTGTGTGCTCTTAATCCTAATATAATAACGAGCACATATATTTGATATTTATTTCTTTAATTTATCAATGGGTGAAATTTAGATCGATAAATCAATAAGCCCGATAAGTTGGGAAATGATATCACTTATAGTGTGTGTTGTTGATTATAGAAGGAAACCGTGTCCTAGTGATCTAGGTTGAGAATGTCCCCAAGAGGAGCTCATGAGGATTGTCATGTTAAACCCTACATGTGGACTTAGTCCGACATGACGATAAGGTTGAGTAATACTACTCTTAGACTAAGATATTAATTAAATGAGTTGTCAGTAACTCACTTAATTAGTGGACATTGGACATCTTAAACACAGGGAGACTAACACACTCATAATAAGAAGGAGCCCAAAATGTAATTTGGGATTGGTGTGGTAGTTCAATAATAGTTCTCTAGTGGAATGAATTATTATTGATAAAATTAAGTTGTGTGTCGGGGCGAACACGGGATGCTTAATTTTATCGGGAGACCAAAACCAATTCCTCCTCTCGGTCCCTATCGTAGCCTCTTAATTATAGAGTACAATACCCACCTATACCCACCTTCTTACCCATCCTATAGGGGTCGGCCAAGCTAGCTTGGAGACCAAGTTAGGGCCGACCATGGCTAGATTCATGGGTGAATTCATGTGGCTGGCCCTAGCTTGAACTCAAGCTTAGGTGGCCGTCCCTATTAAAATAAAAAGGAATTTTAATTTTTAAAAATTTTTCTTATGTGTATAACTTGATTTAAAAGAGAGTTTAAAATTTTAAATCTTTCCTTTTATAAGATTCTACAAAAGATTAAGAGAAGAGCTAAATCTCTTTCCTTATTTGTAGATTAAAAGGTTGATTTTAATTTTGGTAAAAACATTCCTTTTAATCATGTTTATGATTTAAAAGAAAGTTTAAAAATTAAAAATTCTCTTTTATTAGTTTCTACAAAAGACTAAGAAAAGATTTAATATCTTTCCTTATTTGTAGATTGAAAGGAGATTTTAATTTTTAGAGATAACTTTTCTTTTTGGAAATTATCCACATGTTTAAAAGAAAGTTTTTAATTTATAAAATTTCCTTTTAACCAATCATGAAGGGATAAAAATTATTGGAGAAATTTTTATAAATTTCCGGAAACAAATTTGGAAATTTTAATTCTTGTTTTAATTAAAACTTTCCTTGTTTTGGGGAGAAAGTGGCCGACCAAGAAAATTGGAAAATGAAAATTGTTTTTTAATTAAATTTTTTTTTCATTGCAAAAGAATTAAGGAAGTTTTTATTAAAATTTCCATATTTGCCAAGACCAAGGATTATAAAAGAGGGGGTAGAGGTGCCTTAATGGCTTACGACTCTATTCTTTTTCTTCCTCTCTTTTCTTCCTAGGTGTGGTCGGCCCCTAGAGGTTCCCCTTCTCTCTTCTCCTTCTTGTGGCCGAGACTTCATCACCTCTTGGAGACATAGAAGTGGCCGGATCAAGCTTGGAGAAAAGGAGAGAAAGGAGGCTTGTTTCTTGCATCCCTTGGAGCTTGGTTGGTGGAAAAAGTTCTTCATCCTTTGGAAGTTTTTGCTTGGCCGAAACTTGAAGGAAGGAAGAAGAAGGTGCCTTGGTGGTTCTCATCTCGGAAGATCATTGCCCACACAATGTCTTAGGTTAGAAGAGGAATACGGTAGAAGATCAAGAGGTCATTAAAAGTACACAAAGAAAGGTATAACTAGTAATTATTTTCCGCATCATACTAGTTTTATTTCTTTGTAAAAATACCAAATACAAGAGGCATGTGATTCTAGTTTTTCGAATTAGTTTTCGAAGTTGTGTTCTTTTGTTTTTTCTTTTCCTTGTGATTTGATTGTTCTTAGTGGTTAACCTAGGGTTACTATGGGAAGGTTAAATATTTAATTTCCTTAAAAGGCTTTGTCTAGTCAGTGGTGGTTGCTCCCATATCCAAGAAGGTCATGTGCCTCGCCATGCAGTACTGGAAGCCGATTTTGGAAATAGATATTTAATTGTCTTCGTGACCTAGGTGATTTGGATCGAACGTGTTAAGTTCCGCAGGAGATCCAAGTCTAAACCTAAAAGAACAAATAAATTAAACTTAGGATCAAATGTGTTAAGTTTCGCAGGCGATCCAAGTTTAATTTAAAAGAACACACGGTAGCTAGGAAAAGGTTCAGAACTATGTACAAAATTTTTGTACAATGGAACCGTTAGGTTTTCCGAGTAGCAACCAACAATTAGTATCAGAGCTAGGGTTTTGCCTCTGTGTATTTGGTATTAGTTTAATTATGCACATGTCATACATAATTTAGGCAGGATAATAGTAGGATGTGCTAACTTTGTGGATGCAGGATCCAACTATTATGACTTATAGATATTGTGTGTGTGATTGGACCCTTGGACATGTCAAGGGCATTTTATTGTGTGTGCATGATTGTATTATAAAATACAGCAGGAGCTGTATTTAGTTTTATTAGGATTTTATTTTTTATCTAGATACATATACATTCCTTCGAGGAATACAGGATCG
Organism: Zingiber officinale; assembly: GCF_018446385.1. Taxonomy (NCBI): domain Eukaryota; kingdom Viridiplantae; phylum Streptophyta; class Magnoliopsida; order Zingiberales; family Zingiberaceae; genus Zingiber; species Zingiber officinale. Next base: position 68,187,918 of record NC_055991.1, read on the forward strand.
AAAAATGTAAAATTCTATTTATGTCGCGGATCGAATCTTGCAAGGCGTGGAACCTTTTGAGGACTAGAGGCACAGTGGAACAAGGAGCAAGATGGATGTGACAACTAGACCCGGTGGTGGTGGCCAAAGATGGCAGCAACTAAGGTTGGCGACACACGGAGGACAACAATAGATAAAAGCCATAATAGTTGAAAATTAGTTTTTCTATTTATTGCTTTTTATGATGTGCTGTGTGTGCTTGTTAGTATGCATGTTAAGTAGGCTAGCATAGTCAAAATTCCTCACTTTAAATAACTAAGTGGGAGAGGGATTTATTTTTTAAATAAATTCCACGGTCTCCATTACTGGTTTATAAGTGATGCAACAAACTTGCGCGTTGACTTTGAGTGCCTTCCTCCATATCGGATGAGCTTGTTTGCGGATCACTAGATTAAACTTCCATTTTGGATGACTATAGGAAGTTAATTAAGAGCGTGTGATCTTCCCCATCGGAAGGGGCACAATCTTATTAATGGACTTAGTGTCAAGTAATGGTATACACTTAGGCACGACTAATAGTATCCTCCCCATCGGAGTCACTGCTATTATTTGTGTGACCGAAGAAAACCAACTATTAATTTGTCAAATAAATAGGTTGACAAGATAATAAAATTAAAAACTCCTCTTACAAATGTTTGATTTTGTATACGTCCACACTATCGTGGCATACAAAATTCACGGTGTTTGAGGTAATTTATTTTGTCATAAAGATTTATTGACAAGATAATTAATGGGTAAACCCCTCCTCTTACAAATATTTAAATTTTGTATACGTCCACACTATCGTGGCATGCAAAATTCACGGTGTTTGAGGTGTTGGTGAATTTAAATAATATTGTTTGAGGAATCAATGTTATTTTAAATTTAAAAGTTTTGACCAAATATTTGATCAAAGACAGATCAACTATTAATTTTATTCGTCATAAAGTAAAGTTGACGAGATAATAAAATTAATGGATAAAATCTCCTCTTTGATTTTGTATACGTCCACACTATCGTGGCATACAAAATTCATGGGGATTTTAAGGAATTGATCTTGACTAAATATTTTTGTGATTCTTAGGATTTAAAATGTTTGTCAATTCTCTACTTGTTATACTATAGAAAATACTTAGTAGTCCCAATTGTAATGATTGGAAATTGGACTTGGATATCAAGGTAGACTGTCTTCTTAGAACTAAGAACAATATAGGTGTATTTAATTCATTAGTTGAAACATGTTTAGTGGTGTTATCAACCAGAACCTGGAGTGTAGATACAGATGTCATTAATCATGTCCGCAATTCATTACAGGGTTCTAGGAAACCCGACAACTAAATGAAAATAAAAACACCGTCCACATGGGCACTGCTGTAAACGTGGCAGTTGTTACAGTGGGAGATGTTTATCCTTTGATAAGAATAAAATATGGATTTTAGGTAATTGTCTTTACATACCAAGTTTAGAAAGAACTAGTTTTCAGTTTCTAAACTATTCAAAGAACTTGATATTCTGCCTCTTTTAAATTTGTTATTAAGAAAAAGCGGGAAGTTATCTATTCTGGTACATTGGTTGGAAATTTATAAATCCAATAACTCCCACGATGCAACAAATGGAAATTAGTAACACATCTTCTAACTTTAAGAGAAAGCAACCTTCAGAAATGAACCAATTATATCTTTGGCATCTAAGGCTAGGTTATATTAACTTGAGTAGGATTCATTTGTAGCTGATGAACTTTAGGGTTCATTAGTAGTGGAAATCTTTCCAACCTGCGAGTCTTACTTGGAAGGAAAAATAACCAAGAAGCTTTTAAGTCTAAGGGGTATGGAACCAAAGATATATTGGAATTGGTTCATTCTGATTTGTGTGATTCTATGACTATCCAGACAAGAGGTAGTATCGAATATTTCGTCTATTTTATAGACAACTATTCAAGATACAAATACATTTACTTAATGTGCCGCAAGACTAAGTGCTTTGATTAGTTCAAAGAGTACACAAAGCTGATGCGGAGAAACGTTAAAGTAAAAGTATCAAGTCACTATGATAAGATCGTAGTGGCAAGTACCTCTTGGGACAATTTAGGAGTCACTTATCAAAAGTAGGGATTCAATCCCAACTAACTACACCTGGTACACCCCAACAGAATGGTGTAGTAGAAAGAAGGTATAGGACTCTTATGGAAATAATTAGATTGATGATGAGTTATTCAGAAAATTACCAAGTTCGTTTTAAGGATATACTCTGAAAATGAAAGTGAACATAGTACCTTCCAATGTCAGAACTCTCTACTCATATAGAACTGCTGAATAGGCGTAAGCCTATTTTGAAGAATATTCGGATTCGGGTAGTCCAGCACATACGCTGAAGAGAGACAATGATAAGTTGGATAGGAATTCACTTGTTTGTGGGTTATCCTAGAGAAACGAAAGTAGGTTTATAGTCTTAAAAATCAGAAGGTCATTGTTAGCATCAATGACTAATTTTTAGAAGAGGACTATATAATGAACCACAAGTCCATAAGTAAATTTGTTCTTAATAAAAGACACGTCTAATCTAGTACCAACTGTACAAGATGAAATATCACAAGAAACTGCAACACGTATCACAATTGATACACAATTATAGACAGTGCATCATCGTAGTGGGAGGGTTGTCAAACAACCTAAAAGATTCATGTTTTGGAAAAATCTTTGGACTTGATCCCAAATGAACATGATCCTGATCCCGGACATATGATGAAGCACTCCAAGATAAAGATGCAGCATCTTGGCAAAGAGCAATGAATACAGAATTAGAATATATGTATTCTAATAAAATTTGGAGGCTTGTAGAACCACCAGATGGTGTAAAATTCATTGGGTGAAAATAGGTCTACAATAGGAAAAGATGGATAGACAGGAAGGTGGAAACTTTCAAAGCAAGGCTTGATGAAAAAGGAAACTTTTTCACTGGTAGTCATGCTTAAGTCTATCCGGATTCTTTTATCTATTTATCAAGTGGATGTCAAGACAGCATTCCTTAATGGAAGTCTTGAAGAAAGCATCCATATAAAGAAAACCAGAAGGGTTCATTGCAAAGGGCAAAGAGCATCTTGTGTGCAAGCTCAATCAGTCTATAGACTGAGGCAAAGCTTCAAGGTCTTGGAACATCCAGTTTATCAAAGTGATCCAGACCTATGGATTTATTTAGTAACCGGATAAGTCTTGTGTATACAAAAAGTGTGATAGAAACATGGTGGTATTTCTTGTACTATACGTAGATAACATTTTTGATAATTAGAAACAATATCAAAGTGTTGTAAGAAGTAAGGGTATGGTTGTCCAAACAATTCGATATGAAGGACTTGGGAGAATGTATATATTCTTGGGATCAAAGTAATAAGGGATCGCAAGAAAAGAATATTTTACTTATCCCAAGCTTCATATATCGAAAAAAATCCTTGCTCATTTTAAGCATGCAGAACTCCAAGAAAGGTTTCATACCTTTTGGGCTTGGAGTAGCTTTATCTAAAGAGATGTCTCTGAAGACATCAAAGGAGATAAAGGAAATGAAGGCAGTTCTCTATGCTTCGGCTGTCGGAAGCCTAATGTATGCTATGCACGAAATCAGAAATCTGTTTTGCCAAGGGCATAGTTAGCAGATATCAAAGTAACCCTAGACAAGGACATTGGACTGCAGTAAAGCATATATTGAAGTACCTTAGAGGCACTAGAGATTATATGCTAGCTTACAAGGTAGTTAATTTGGTCCCTGTGGGTTGCACGGATTTTGACTTCCAATTGGATAGGGACAATATTAAGTCAACCTTGGGGTTTTGTGTTTACTTTAGGAGGTAAAGTCATAACTATGGAAGAGTGATAAGCATAGCTATTTTTCTGGACTCCACCATAGAAACTGAGTATATGGCAAGCCTCTGAGGTAGTCATAAAAGCTGAATGACTCAATAACCTCAAGATAGACTTAGATATGATTTCTGGTTTATCCAAAGATTATTACAATTTATTGTAATAATAGTGGTGCAGTAGCAAACTCGAAGAAACCATGAGTTTATACGGCAAGTAAACACAATAGAGCATAAGTACCACCCAATACGAGAAATCGTATAAATGAGGAGAAGTTGTTGCTGCCTAGATTGCATCAGATGATGACCTATAGATCTTTTCACTAAGGCCCTTAAGGCAAGAGCTTTTGATGGGCATGTTGAAGGGTTGGGATTCAAATGTATGGCAGCAGATATGACAACTTAGTCTTTTAGTATAAGTGGGAGATTGTTAGGATGTATACTAAAAGCCTAGCTTTTAGTAAAAACATTTATCTAGAAATAAGAATCACATTGGTCAAATGTCTACATTTATGATAAATGTCGTTGTTCAATTAATTTATATTGTAGATAACATGGTGTGTGTTGTGTCACACACAGAGGATCATGTTATCAGTACCTTAAAAATTATAAACAGTAGCTCACGACCAAGATGAAAAGGAACAAACCATTGGAAGGTCGTAGTATAATTAGGTATTAGTTTATCTTAACTATATAATTATACTAGTACACTTAGAGTGTATTGAGTAGGATCATTAGAGGTCGTTTCTTTTATACTGACTTTATAAAGGAACAAAGATCTCAGTTATTATGGAAGTGTGTGCTCTTAATCCTAATATAATAACAAGCACATATATTTGATATTTATTTGTTTAATTTATCAATGGGTGAGATTTAGTTCGATAAATCAATAAGCCCGTTAAGTTGGGAAATGATATCACTTATAGTGTGTGTTGTTGATTATAGAAGGAAACTGTGTCCTAGTGATCTAGGTTGAGAATGTCCCCAAGAGGAGCTCATAAAGATTGTCATGTTAAACCCTGCAGGTGGACTTAGTCCGACATGACGATAAGGTTGAATGGTACTACTCTTGGACTAAGATATTAATTAAATGAGTTTTAAGTAACTCACTTAATTAGTGGACATTCGACATCTTAAACACAGGGAGACTAACACACTCATAATAAGAAGGAGCCCAAAATGTAATTTGGGATTGGTGCGGTAGTTCAATAATAGTTCTCTAGTGGAATGAATTATTATTGATAAAATTAAGTTATGTATTCGGGGTGAACATGGGATGTTTAATTTTATCAGGAGACCAAAACCAATTCCTCCTCTCAGTCCCTATCGTAGCCTCTTAATTATAGAGTACTATACCCACCTTCTTACCCATCCTATAGGGGTCGACCAAGCTAGCTTGGAGACCAAGCTAGGGCCGGCCATGGCTAGGTTCAAGGGAGAATTCATGTGGTCGGCCCTAGCTTAAACTCAAGCCTAGGTGGCCGGCCCTATTAAAATAAAAAGGAATTTTAATTTTTAAAAAAATTTCTTATGTGGATAACATAATTTAAAAGAGAGTTTAAAAATTTAAATCTTTCCTTTTATAAGATTCTACAAAAAATTAAGAGAAGAGCTAAATCTCTTTCCTTATTTGTAGATTAAAAGGTTGATTTTAATTTTGGTAAAAACTTTCCTTTTAATCATGTTCATGATTTAAAAGAAAGTTTAAAAATTAAAAATTCTCTTTTATTAGTTTCTACAAATGATTAAGAAAAAATTTAATATCTTTCCTTATTTGTAGATTGAAAGGATATTTTAATTTTTAGAGATAGCTTTCCTTTTTTGAAATTATCCACATGTTTAAAAGAAAGTTTTTAATTTATAAAATTTTCTTTTAACCAATCATGAAGGGATAAATATTATTGGAGAAATTTTTATAAATTTCCGGAAACAAATTAGGAAATTTTAATTCTTGTTTTAATTAAAACTTTCCTTGTTTTGGGGAGAAAGTGGCCGGCCAAGAAAATTGGAAAAAGAAAATTGTTTTTTAATTAATTAATTTTTATTTTTCATGGAAAAAGAATTAAGGAAGTTTATATTAAAATTTCCTTATTTGCCAAGACTCCTGGTAGAGGTGCCTTAATGGCTAACGACTCTATTCTTTTTCTTCCTCTCTTTTCTTCCTAGGTGTGGCCGGCCCCTAGAGGTTCCCCTTCCCCTTCTCTCTTCTCCTTCTTGTGGCCGAGACTTCATCACCTCTTGGGGACATAGAAGTGGCCGGATCTAGCTTGGAGAAAAGGAGAGAAAGGATGCTTGTTTCTTGCATCCCTTGGAGCTTTGTTGATGGAAAAAGTTTTTCAACCTTTGGAAGTTTTTGCTTGGCCGAAACTTGAAGGAAGGAAGAAGAAGGCGCCTTGGTGGTTCTCATCTCGGAAGATCATTGCCCACACAATGTCTGAGGTTAGAAGAGAAATACGGTAGAAGATCAAGAGGTCATTAAAAGTTCACAAAGAAAGGTATAACTAGTAATTATTTTCCGCATCATACTAGTTTTATTTCTTTGTAAAAATACCAAATACAATAGGTATGCGATTCTAGTTTTTCGAATTAGTTTTTGAAGTTGTGTTCTTTTGTTTTTTTCTTTTCCTTGTGATTTGATTGTTCTTAGTGATTAACCTAGGGTTACTATGGGAAGGTTAAATATTTAATTTCCTTAAAAGGCTTTGTCTAGTCGGTGGTGGTTGCTCCCATATCCAAGAAGGCCATGTGCCTCGCTATGCAGTATTGGAAGCCGATTTTGGAAATAGATATTTAATTGTCTTCGTGACCTAGGTGATTTGGATCGAACGTGTTAAGTTCCGCTGGAGATCCAAGTCTAAACCTAAAAGAACAAATAAATTAAACTTAGGATCAAACGTGTTAAGTTCCGCAGGCGATCCAAGTTTAATTTAAAAGAACACATGGTAGCTAGGAAAAGGTTCAGATCTATGTACAACATTTTTGTACAATGGAACCGTTAGGTTTTCTGAGTTGCAACCAACAGATGAGCAACTCCAGATCATCTTGCGATATAGTAATGGTGTTGGGTTTACCAGCTTCCTCCATCTTCGTAGCCTCAGATCCAGGTGAATATTTCCCATAAGCGGCGCCAAATTTGATCCTGTCTAAAATCTGCGAAGATGAGCACTAGCTCCGATGAATGACGATGACCCCTGATGAAGATGAACTCCGAAGATCCGAAGAAACTCCTCAACGCTCCTGCGCACAGTGAGATGAGCCAACAAAGCGTTAGTGACTTAAGATCGGGGTGGGGATCCCTGGCTTGGCCCTCCGACGCTCAAGTCAATTCCTCTCACAGATGGAAGAAGAAGAAGAAGAATAGTAACTAAAATGGAATAGAGTTTAGATGCAAGAACTTGTGTACCTTGCAACGGAGAGGATACCCCTTTTTATACTACCTCACGTGACCTCCGTAGTCGTTAAGTGGCCCCCGGTTCATTAGGATTTGTTAGGAGATGAAGTCATCTTCTATACTTCATGTAATAATCCTTTAAAGAATCTTTTCTATACCCTAGATATACCGATTTTATCATTTATGACTTGTATTTATTATGGGGATACATCATTATAATTGAAGAAGCTTCTAGAAGCTATCTCCCGCCAAATATGTTGGGAAATTCGAGCCGCAAAAACCGCTTTTTTACATTGCGGAAAACCTCAAACTTCTTGCCACGGATCCATGCAACGATATATAAAAATAAATCATGTACAAGTTTCTAACCTAGATCTACCTTAGATCTACATTAATAAGATGCGTTACCCTTGTTGCGAAGCCCTTCGCTTATCCCGCTCATCCAAAAGGTTGCCGGATCTCGAGAGTGGCAAGCGTACACTCCTCTATACGTATCCACATAGACAATAGGTGGAGAAGAACCACTTAGAGTGTGCTGGCACTCTTTGGTGGCTCGGCAATGGAGGGGAGGGAGAGAGAGAGCTAGAAGAGAGGAAGAATAATAATGATCCGTTCATAATGAAAAATAAGAGTAAAAATGGCTTAAGTATTTTCATCTAATGAAAATACTTAATGCTCATTAACTCCATTAATGAGCCTCATTAATGAGTCTTAATGAGTATTTAATGAATATTCATTCTTCATTAAAAGGCCATTTTAAATTATGAAGATCTTCTCTTCATAATTTGAATCGAAATTTGAATCTAATATTCAAATTGAATTGATTATTCAATGAATGTCACCATTTATCATTGAATTCAAAATTCAATGAATATCATCATTAAGTCTCACTTGAGTCTAACTCAAGTCTAGCCTCACTTGAGTCTAACTCAAGCGTAACTTAATCGAGTTTTACTCAATTAATCTAATTTGGATTACACTTAATCCAATTTGGTTCATCATATGAACCTAATCCTCTTGGTTCATTATATGAACTTAATCTCCATCTAATTGTCCTTTGTGTGTGACCCTATAGGTTCTTGTAATATTGGCAATACTCCTAAACCCATTTAGAAACATAAGTAATGAGTTGTATCTAGCAACACATCATTACTACCCAAGTTACAAGAATGTTGAGATCCAACATCACCATTGTGACTACTAATTGTGACTCTCACAATATGTGACAATGCCCTTCTATCCTTGACATCGAGATTGATAAATTGAGGCATAGACCGTGTCATCCTCTAATCAATCTATGTCTTGAACCCCAAGTAGACTCACTCTAATCAAATGAGCTCAATATCTCATATTGACTCATTTGGGCATGGTCATGCACTTAGTGGTCTCACTCTGTCAAGAATCATGATGTCACTCCCGTCATATAGGAGCGATAGATTGTTGGAACCCCAAGGTTGTTTTGGTGTGAACAACAAGTTAAGTTAGGTCCTGTGTGTATCTAACCTTGTGTCTAAGTGTGCAGGAGCTTAGGAACACAGGTAATCGAGTGGAAGACGCAGCTAGGGAGAAGGACGGCAGTCCGAGGGACGAGGTGCTGCGGAAGAGTACACCGGCGGACGAGAATGAAGCGCGCGGTGGTTCCAAGGGACGAAAGCCGGAGCGGAAGATTGCTCGGGGAGCAAGAGACGCAGCTAGCGAGAAGGTCGACGATCGAGGGACGAAGACTGTGGATGAGTACGCTGGCGGACGAGAAGAAAACATGCGGCAATTCCGAGGGACGAGAAGCCGGAGGGAAGCACGCTCGAGAAGACCGGAAGTTGGGTTCGGGTGAGCCCGTTTCCAGATAGCAGAAATCACCCAAGCAAGCGGATCCGGAGTAGAAGACCCGGACCGAGCCGAACCAAACCGAAGCAGTGGTCCCCGGATGAAAAAGTCAACATTGGTTGACTTTGGGCTCCGGGGCGCCCGGAGCAGCCCGGGGCGCCCGGAACCATTACGAGCGCCCGTACCCAGTATTTTCACCAGATCTAGTCAAAACTCGATCTGAACGTTGGGGGATAAAATTTATCCCCCCCCCAGGACGCCCGGAACCCTTCCAGGCGCCCCGACCAAGGCTATAAATATAGCCTTGGTCCAGAAGCTTCAAATCAACTGAGAACTCAAGCATTCTTTCTACACTTGTACGCTTTTCTGTTTTAAGCTTTTGTTGTGCGCTTCATTGCTGTAAATGGCTTCTTCTCCTAAAGAAGATACTAGTGCTACGCTTTCTTGGATTAACAACCTTCCCGGTTGTAACCAAGTAAATCTCGGTGTGCCTTTTACTTTTCTGCTTTTAGTTATTTCTCTTATTTTATGCAAGTGTTAGTTTAAGAGTTCGAGAAGGGTGTTTGCATTTTGATTCTTGCAGGGCTATTCAACCCCCCCCCCTTCTAGCCGGCCCAACGGTCCTACAAGTGGTATCAGAGCCGAGGCGCTTCAGGAGGACTAACCGTCGAACGAAGCAACGTCATGGCCGGACCAAGCATCCACCCGCCGAAATACGAAGGGGACTTCGCTACGTGGAAAAAACTGATGCAGGTATTTCTTACAACAGATATTGAACTATTTTTAACAATGAAATTTGGCTTTGAAGCTCCAGAGGACAAGGAAATAGATAAATGGATAAAAAAGGAGCAGGCTGACTTCGTGGTGAACGGCAAAGCAGAGTACCATCTGCTAAGCGTTCTTCCGCCTCAAGAAGTCAACAGGATCGGTAAATACAACTCCGCAAAGGAACTTTGGGAGAAGTTCCTCGAGCTGCACGAAGGTATGTCCGAAGCCAAACTCGCTAGACGAGATCTGCTTCACAATCAGCTCACCAGCCTGCGACTTGGGGAAGATGAGACAGTCGCACATCTGCACTCCAGAATAAAAGAAATCAACACCGGACTCACGAATCTCGGAGAAAAGGTAAGTAACCGAGATTCGCTCAGGTACGCCTTAAATTCATTTCCAAGAAATTCAAAATGGGCATCACTAGTAGATGCTTTTTACATTTCTAAGGAATTAGAAAAAATTTCATTAGAAGAATTTTTTTCAACATTTGAAGTGCATGAGTCAAGATGTGCAGGAATGAAGGAGCCCAAGAACAACGTCGCCCTCAAAGCTTCGAGAGACGAACCTGAGTCAGAATCTTCTCTCGACGACGAGGAAATGGTAATGATGGTAAGAAGATTCAAGAAACTTTGTAAATCCAGATCTACTAACCATCCGCAGGAGAAGAAGAAAAGGACGATCCGCTGCTACCATTGCGACGAAGAAGGGCACGTCAAGGACAATTGCCCAAGCTGAAGAACAAGAACAAGGAAAAGGGTAAGAAACCTATCCAAAAGCGAAAAGCCCTAAAGGCGACGTGGGACGATACGTCATCGGAGTCGGAAGTCGAGGCATTCTCCGGACTTTCTCTAATGGCAAGTCATCAAGACGACAACTCTGAGTCAAGCTCTTCCGAAATGAGCATCGATGAAGGGGGAGATTCGTCAGAAGAAAGCAACAGTTCAGGGGGAGACACGGAAAATGAACTCGATAAGGTAAGTCAGGTACGTTCTCTTCCTCCCGATAAACTTTATAAATTTGTTAAGTTATTAACTAAAGACTGCTGTAAATTAGAAAAAGAAATAAAAAATTTTAAAAAAAATTTAGCTAAGTCTTGCCCTCTAGAAGAATTAGATAAATCAAAATTGAAAAATGAAAAATTGAAACATGAAAATAATGAGTTGAAAATTCAAGTAGATAATTTGAAAAACCATGCATGCTCATCTAATTCTAGAAAGTTAAAAAATTTAAATTGGTATTATAGATATCACCCGGGACAAATTAAGAATATCTCTAAAAAATATGTCCTTAAGAAATTTTTAATCAATCCAGTAGGCTGGAACCTTTATTGGGTTCCTAAATCTTTCTTAGTCTAAGTTTTAAAATTAAAATTAGCGCTTTTCAGTGAGAAAATTAAACAATAAGTTTCTCTATAAGGCTTTGTCTAAAGAAGTGGTTATTGCTCCAATAACCAAGAAGGCCTAGTGCCTCGCCACGACCTGGAAGCCAAAATATTGAAATAAATGTTTAATTAACTTTCTGTCAAAGTATTAAAATTAGAATTAATTAATGCATTCAAAGTTTTTTTAAACATTTTTATTCAAATTTGTATACTTAGAAAAATACTTTTTGCCTAAGTCAAATTCTTACTTAAGAAAATTCTCAAAGTTTAAAAATTTATTCCAGAAACTCTTACTTAAATTCTTTTTAGAAAAATTCTAAAAAATCACTTTTTTAATAAGATAAATTTTTTTCTAAAACAAGAAATCTTAGCAAAATTACTTAGAAAAATTTTCTGAACTTCTTAAAAACTTAGATTTTTTTTAAAATATTCTTTTCTAAACCCTTAGATTTTTTTTCTTGGAACCCCATTTTTTTGTGATCAAAGGGGGAGAAGAAAAAGTATAGTCTAGGGGGAGGTAGAAAATTGAAAATTGCAAATTTATGTTTCTATCCTTTTGCACTAAATTGAAAATTAAGTTAGTCTTAATTTTTATATCTATTTTTTTGACTCTAGCTTAACTTGGGTTGATCACACCAAAAAGGAGGAGATTGTTGTTACCCCAAGGTTGTTTTGGTGTGAACAACAAGTTAAGTTAGGTCCTGTGTGTATCTAACCTTGTGTCTAAGTGTGCAGGAGCTTAGGAACACAGGTAATCGAGCGGAAGACGCAGCTAGCGAGAAGGAAGGCAGTCCGAGGGACGAGGTGCTGCGGAAGAGTACACCGCGCGGACGAGAAGGAAGCGCGCGGTGGTTCCGAGGGACGAAAGCCGGAGCGGAAGATTGCTCGGGGAGCAAGAGACGCAGCTAGCGAGAAGGTCGACGAGTAAGGGACAAAGACTGCGGATGAGTACGCTGGCGGACGAGAAGGAAACACGCGGCAATTCCGAGGGACGAGAAGCCGGAGGGAAGCACGCTCGAGAAGACCGGAAGTTGGGTTCGGGTGAGCCCTTTTCCGGATAGCAGAAATCACCCAAGCAAGCGGATCCGGAGTAGAAGACCCGGACCGAGCCGAACCAAACCGGAGCAGTGGTCCCTGGATGAAAAAGTCTACGTTGGTTGACTTTGTGCTCCGGGGCGCCCGTAACAGTCCGGGGCGCTCGGAGCAGCCCGGGGCGCCCGGAACCAGTTTTTTCACCAGATCGAGTCAAAACTCGATCTGAACATTGGGGGATAAAATTTATCCCCCCCAGGGCGCTCGGAAGCCTTCCAGGCGCCCCGACCAAGGCTATAAATATAGCCTTGGTCCAGAAGCTTCAAATCAACTGAGAACTCAAGCATTCTTTCTACACTTGTACGCTTTTCTGTTTTAAGCTTCTGTTGTAGGCTTCATTGCTGTAAAAGGCTTCTCCGCCTGAAGGAGATACTAGTGCTACGCTTTCTTGGATTAACAACCTTCCCGGTTGTAACCAAGTAAATCTCGGTGTGCCTTTTACTTTTCTTCTTTTAGTTATTTCTCTTATTTTATGCAAGTGTTAGTTTAAGAGTTCGAGAAGGGTGTTTGCGTTTTGATTCTTGCAGGGCTATTCAACCCCCCCCCCCCTCTAGCCCGCCCAACGGTCCTACATAGATCTCATCTACATCACTCACATCCCTCCGCATAATTTGTTACATACCTAGTAATCGCCTTTATAGTCTACCCAGTTAAGGGTGATATTTGACGAAGCCAAAGTACGCAACTCCTTATGTAGGGAACTATGGTGATTTCAGGTCCAAGACTGATAGTCATTCTAATAGTCATATGAGAAAGTATATGACACTCATATAACGATCCATGATACTTTCTCATGGCGGGTCATTCAGTATACATTCTCCAATGCATTCCCATGTCTCAATTTGATATCTCTATATCCATAACTTGTGAGATCAAGTTATCGAGTTGACCTACATGCTAGTCTCATCACATTAACATTGTCCCTTAATGTTAATACTTAACTAGGAATTATTAAGAGTAGTGTCCTCTATATTATATCACTATCAATTCAACTAATTGATTGATATAGATAAGAACCTTCTACTCAAGGACGCTATTATACTTAGTTATTTGGCACCAATACAAATAAGTATAATAACCATAAAGAAATATCTTTATTATGATACATCGAGTCTATACAACAATCATCATATGATTGACTCTAGGGTTCTAACTAACAAAATATTCAGTTAAGCATGTCTCGGCCGGTTGTTTAAGCTGGTCGTATATATTGTTTAGGAATACCTCCTGTTGAATATGTCTCGGCCGGTCGTTCAAGCCGGTTGTATGTTAGGACTACCTTTAACTAAATATATCTCGATCAGTCGTTCGAACCAGCAGTATGTTAAGACTACCTTTTGTTGAACCTGTCTTCATGCTCGAGCGGGCTTTGCACAACCGAGCATATATAAGCGCGTGGGTGCTCACTCGGCCTGCGGTCGACTGATAATATGCTGACAGTTATATATAAGGCTAAATGCCTTTATGCTCAGGCGGGCTATGCCCGACCGACCATATATAAGCACGTGGGTGCTCTCTCGGCCTGCGATTGACGGTAATATGCTGAGAATCTTATATAAGGCTAAATGTCTTTATGCTCGAGTGAGTTTTGCCTGGCCGAGCATATATGAGCACGTGGGTGCTCGCTCGACCTGCGATCGACCAACAATATACTGAGAATCTTATATAAGGCTAAATGCCTTTATGCTCGGGCGAGCTTTGTCCGGGGAGCATATATGAGTACGTTGATACTCGCTCGGCCTGCGATCAGCCGGCATTAGGCTAAGAGTTATATATAAGGTTAAATGCCTTTATGCTCGGGCATGTTTTGCTCGACCGGGCATATATGAGCACGTGGATGCTCACTCGGCCTACGGTCGGCTGATAATATGCTGAGAGTTATATATAAGATAAAATGCCTTTATGCTTGAGCGGGTTTCGCCTGACCAAATATATATGAGCAAATAAGTGTTCGCTCGACCTACGGTCGACCGGTAATATGTTGAAAGTTATATATAAGGCTAAATGTATTTATGGTCGAGCGGACTTTGCCCGACCGAGCATATATGAGCACGTGGGTGCTCGCTCGGCCTGCGGTCGACCGGTAATATGCAGAGAGTTATATATAAGGTAAAATACCTTTATGCTCGAGCAAGCTTCACCAGGCCGAGCATATATGAGCACGTGAGCACTCGCTCGGCCTGCGGACGACCGGTAATATGCTGAGAGTTATATATAAGGCTAAATGCCTTTATACTTGGGCGTGCTTTGCCCGCCCGACCATATATGAGCACGTGGGTGCTCACTCGTCCTGCGGTCGGTCGATAATATGCTGAGAGGTATATATAAGGCTAAATGCCTTTATGCTCATGCGGGCTTCACCCGGCCGAGCATATATGAGCACGTGAGTGCTCACTCGGCCTTCGATCGACCGATAATATACTGAAAGTTATATATAAGGTAAAATGCCTTTATGCTCGAGCGAGCTTCGCCCGACTAAGCATATATAAGTACATGGACACTCGCTCGGCGTGCGATCAGCTGACAATATGCTGAGAGTTATATATAAGTCTAAATGTCTTTATACTCGGGCGGGTTTTGTCGGCCGAGCATATATGAGTACATAGGTGCTCGCTCGACCTTTATTCGACCGGTTATATATTTTTTATATCTCTCTTGACCTAAACCCCTCCTTCACTCGCTCAACCGATCTATCATAACTCGTATAAATGTATCACAATTTACACAGGAAAACAACTAATCAAAGTATAAACATAATAACACCCTGTGGAAACAAGGCGTATCATAATAATAATGCATAAAGCCAAAACAGGAGTGACACAAACTCATACTGCAGTTGAACATCTATTGACAAAGGAACTAGGACAAGCACCAAACAAGAAATGCAAGTTATGCCGATATAGTTGCAAGAGCTATGCTTTGGTTTGTCCTCTCTAAATGGAAGTAAGGTAGGTCTGGTCAAAACAAAGTTAAAATCACATAAATTAAAGAAATTTGAAGAGTTAACGTCCATGAATGATACAATTTCATGGACTATTTTCAAGTTGTAGACCATAGCCAAATATACTTAAAAATTAGACGAAACACGCAAACTCAAAGAATGAATGCACATGCTTCCTAATAAGCCATGTTCTTCCTAATGCACATGCAACACGAATTCAAATCACAACATCCTAAACCATCTTCTTCAACTGGAAACTTGAATTCATGTGTGAGGCAGGCAAACTCAATACCAACCACTCACGGCTTAAAAAAAGATATTTCTTTGACATTTCAATAACACAAGGCACCACGGTAGTTGTAATATAGGAAATAAATGAAAGAGAAAGGAATCAAAAAGGGTCCAGCCACGCGGCATGGCTGACCCGTGGCTAGCCTAGAGCCCGGCCCCACGACGAGGTTGCGGTCTGTCATGGTTGAGGCGGCACCCATGAGGGCAGCTACACCTTGCAGTGACTAGAGGGGAGAGGAGGAGAAGCAGAGAAGTATTGCTAAATTAACCACAAAATCACTAAACATGAAATTTAGTCCTAAATACAGAATTTAACCATAAATTAGCCTAAATATGAAATTAAATCATAAATTAGTCCTATACATCGCCATAAAATTTAGTGATGATTTATATTTTGGATGTTGAATTAGACTCCAAAATATTTGCTCAATTTATCTCCTAATTTAACTATTCAAATTTAATTTTACCTCTAAATTAGTAATCGAAATATATTTTGATCGCTAATTTATCAATCATTTTTTTATTTTAATTGTTAAATTAATGATCGAAATATATTTTGGTTATTAATTAACAATTGAAATATAATATCGGTCTCTAAATTAGTGATAGAATTAAATTCGACCTCTAATTTTATCATTGTTGGAAGATATTCTTATAGTGTTCAAATGGAAATCTCCTTCCATCCATCTGTTTTTTATATTCATATTTCCCACCATTTCATATTCGGCAAAGAGATTTTCAGATTATGATTATTTATTTATTTATTTAAAATAAAAATATTCTTTGATGATAATTATAATTTTATTTCATCAACTAAATCATATATATTTCAAGAATATTCCCGTAAGAAATTAATAATAAAAGCACCTTTAATAATTAATTGAGACCATAGGAATGAGCATCTGACTTTAAGGCAAGTTTGATTTCTAATGCACGTCATTTTAGAAGTCGAAAAAGCAACAGCGACCGCGGTCTCGGTCGCTAGCTGGTGTGGTTCCCATTTAATGTCTGGTCAAAACTTTTATCCAAGACTTGCACTGGGAGATTAAGGTGCGATAAAGTGATTTTTAAGCCACGGAGACTATAGTGCAGCTCTTAGATAGTTACTTTTAAGCTGGTAAATTTATTAAAAAAATTTCGCACAATTAAAGGATGATAAATTTTTTAACCGTTTATCCTGAGTACTTCTTGATTTATCCTATGATTAATAGAAAAAAATTTTATGACTGAACCGATCACCCTCAAATTAACTGAATTTATTTTTTTTTCTTGAAAGTACTGTCATAATTAATAGTATTTATGGATTGATTATCAAATTATAATGCATTACGAAAGTACTTTCATAGCTAATAGTATTTATGGATTGATTATCAAATTATAGTGTGAGATGTTGTCATCATGAAATTTAGAGGTTTTAATCTCGGTAAAATCGAGGTAATATCTCTTTTATGTGTTAATCACTATTCTAAAGGCTAGTAGCCGCCTGTGATTTATCTCCTCCGTATTACCCTTGATATGGATTGATGGGAACACTGAGGACGAACATATTCAACTTTTAACATCATTATGGAATTAATTTGTTTATGATGAGACAATCTTAAAACATTGGACGCATAGCGATGATTCATTCGTATTTCGATAAAAAATTTTATAGGCATAATCCTTCGAAGAATTCAATACCTAGATTATAAAAATAAATTATAATTTCAAATTACGCTGCATTTGATTCTGTCGACACGATTATTTTCATTCGATGGGTTTTTATATTTTAATTAAAAATTTTAAAAATATTTCATATGTTTAATAATATATTATTTTATTTCTTATAGGATAATATGTTTGAAATATCTCTTGAGAAGAAACAGAAAAATGAAAAAGATTTAATTTACATGCATGAAAAAGTAAGGGCAAACACTAGTGATTAAATAAGTAGTTAGGCTTAGTTTATATTGTGTTAATGTATTTATCAATTGTTTCACAAACTTAAAAAAAAAACAGCACGTATAAAGCTAAGAAAAAAAAATTCGAGTAGGATAAAATTATCTAAGTCATCTTGTCCGAAATCTGAGTCAGATGAAGGTCAGAAAAAGTATCGTTGGCATTGACGGAGAGAAGACTGTGATGTTGTAATCGCACGGGTTTCGGAGAATGGACCCTTACATGGCCTGGAAGAACTGCTGGGCATGTGCTAGCGGTATCAGACCTTTGCAGATGCTTAGAAAAGCACACAGAATGTTAGAGACTAAAAACCAGGGAAAAGTCCCCGGAACCGACCCTCCGACGCTCAAGTCAGATACTTTTTCCCCAGAAGAACATTGTACGAAGGAAGAAAAAAAGTAGAAAAGTAGATAAGTGTGTGAGTGAGCGTACCTGCGTAAAGGAGAGAACATCCCTTTTTATATGACCATACGTACCTCGCCTGTCAGAGGATGTCGGATGTCAGGACTTGTCGAGTGGTGGAGGACACGTGGCCTTCTCCTATAGACTGGAGGAAGGTTCTATTTGCAGATGCTTCCAACCGCTGGAATATTCCCTGACATACAGCGGATATTCTCCAACAGGTAGTTACGATTCCCTGACCTGTTGTCGCGTAGTGCCTTCTATCCTGCCCGGGTGCGATTGAAATAGCCCTGGTTGGTCTGTTGAGTGATGATGAACCGACTGGTCGGACTCCTTCTGCTGACCTTTATGATTTCGACCGTACCGAGGGTGATATGTTTGAAGGCGTTGGAATTCCGTTCTGTTTAAATTTTCCTGTACAAAAATTGTATAAGTACAGAACTATTCCTAGCAACCTGCATGTTTGATCAAACATGTGTTTGATCAATCAAGCAGGTTCTTGAATGATCAAAGCACATCTTGATAGAAGTACAAGATCGCTGGCATCTTGTGTTGGTATTCAAAATCGATACGAAGAAAACTAACTAATTACACAGCGGAGCGGAATTAAAGAACTAATTGTACCTTTTCTTTTGTAGCTAAAGACCTCTTGATCTTCTATCGTATTCCTCTCCTCTTCTTGGACGTCGTGTGGGCAACGATATACCAAGACAAATCACCCTCCTTCTCTTCTCCGTTTCCAAACCGCTGGCTACAAAAGGAGGCTCTAGGATGGGACACTTTCTAATCTGAGGAATCTTCCCAAGGTGAGGAGGGGCGTCAGCCACAAGGAGAAAAGAGGATTGTGGAGAATTAGAAAATTAGGTTGTAGGAGTCACCACCTACTCCTTTTTATAGGCTTGCCGTCGGTTACAAAGAAAGAAAAATAATAGAATTCTGTTTAGAAAAAATCTCTCTTTCTATAACCGAATTTTGTTTAGAAAAAATCTCTCTTTCTATAACCAAGTTAAAGCAAACCAAGTTAAGTTAAACCAAACCAAGTTAAGTTAAACTAAACCAAGTTAAACCAAACCCAGTTAAATCAAACCAAGTTAAGGATGGGTGGATGCGAAACTTTATATAGAGGCTACAACAGAGACCTAGAGGAGGAATTGGTTTAGACCTCCTAATGGGCTTGGGCTTCCTGTGTTCGGCCCGAACACCAACCCAAGTCCATCAATAATATAACTCATACCACTAAAGGGTTATTATTGAACTACCGCACCAATCTTATATTACAATATGGGCTCCTTCTTATCATGAGTGTGTTAATCTCCCCATGTTTAAGATATCGTATGTCCGTTACTTAAATGAGTTACTGACAACTCAATTAATTAACATCTGATTCCAAGAGTAGTACCACTTAACTTTATTATCATGCCAGAATAAGTCCACCCGCAGGGTTTACATGATCATCCTTATGAGCTCCTCAAGGGAGCATCATCAGCCAAAATAATTAGGACACAGATTCTTTCTATAATCAACAACACACCATTAAATAATACTATCTCCCAACTCATCGGGCTTATTGATTTAACGAATAAATCTCACCAATTGATAAGTTAAAGAAAAAAATATTAAGTATACATGCTTGTTATTATATCAAGATTAAATGGACGCGCATCCATAATAACAGAAGTTCTGTTCTTTTATGTAGTCAGTACAAATCGAACAACCTCAAATGGTCTTGCTCAATACATACATAGTGTACTAGTGTAATTTTATAGTCAAGAGAGACTAATACCAAATTACACTACAATCGTTCCAATGGTTTGCCCCAATTCATCATGGTTGTGAGCTAATATTTATAATTTATAAGGAACCGATAACATGATATTCTGTGTGGCACCACACACCATGTTATCTATAATATAAATTAAATGAATAACTACATTGATATATATGCAAATATAAAATGTAGACATTTGACCAAAGTGATTCTCATTTCAAAATATTTCAAAACAGATGTTCATACAAAAGCTAGGCTTATAGCATACATCCCAACAATGTTTGCTCATGTTGGCCTGCTTGACAACCCCTGATCGGTAAAACTAGGTCAGGTTGGGTCCTGACCGCACTTCTTGCCGCAGCCCTAGTTTCCTGACCGGGAGACCCCTATCTGGCTTCATACCCCGGATAGCCCCGGGTGGTCCCACTCCATATACCGACTGTCACGTCACCTTGAGTTCTGACCATCACATCTCTTTGACTTCTGACTGCCACATCTCCTTGACTTCTGACCGTCACGTCACTTTGACCTGACCCTACCACTATGCACCATATCACAAGCCTCCCCTAAGCTAGTCGTAGGAGACCTGGGTCCGACTGACTAGACCAGAATCCGGCTTCATTCAACCTTGCTACCATGACGTTAACTACTTCTCCCTTTCCCCAGGCCCTTGGGAATCTACCATGCTCTTCAGATGCTGCACCATTTTCTGGAGTCCGTGCTGATACATGAATCCCCAGATCTTGGGATACACATCATGTCCTCCAAAGTGATACCATTTCCTATATGTCGTTTTGTGTCCCAAGGATGACCCTTCACTTCTGTCTCTTTAAGAAGAGCTGACCCTTCTCATACCCTTATGCTTTCCTTGTACTCTTTCATGCCATGGAATCCGTAGTGGAACTTGATGAAACATCATCTTTACACCAACAACTCACTCATCTGGCTCAATTACATACACAGAAGGATGAGGCCTTTTTGGAGATGACACAGAGCAGGGACATTCAATCTTCCCTTCGTAGAGATATGGAGGAACTTTAGCTAACCGCTAAGTCCCAGACCAGAGTTGAGGCGGCCTTGAAGCATAAGGCTCATGCAGATCTAGAGAGCCAAACTCACTTTATCGCTTATTTAAAGATAAAACATGAGGACTCTATGACCCATCTTCAAGAAGAAGGTCGAGTGAAAGATGAAATTATCGCCTAGCAACATCGCACCATTCAGTGTATCAAGACAGAACTGATCCAAGTACGAACCCAGTTGAAGCAAGTAGGTCGGACAGATCAATCCAACTATCAGTGTCAAATTGACCCTGCTAATTGAAAGGGAAGTTGTCATTACTTGCACTCCTAGTGTGACAATATGTATTTTGAAGAGTGCCCTCTGAGGTTTATCAAATAAATGTCGATCAAGCTATGCTGTGGGTCTTTGTTCATGTTTTTCTCTTGTGTTTCCTTCTCTCCTTTATCACTTCGCCTTTTACATGATATTATGTTTATTATGACTCGCACGGGGGCGAGAGTCTGGAATCCTACCCGAGAGGTCATTGGTCGTGAGAGCAATCTCACTTATAACTCGCACTAGAGCGAGAGTCTGGAAGCGTGAGAGCAAGCTCACTTATAACTCTCAAGGGGCCAAGAGTCTGGAATCCCGACCGAGAGGTCATTGATCGTGAGAGCAAACTCACTTATAACTCGCACTGGGCGAGAGTCTGGAGGCGTGAGAGCAAGCTCACTTATAACTGGCACGGGGGCGAGAGTTTGGAATCTCGACCGAGAGGTCCTTGGTCGTGAGAGCAAGCTCACTTATAACTCGCACTAGGGAGAGAGTCTGGAGGCGTGAGATCAAGCTCACTTATAACTCGCACGGGGGAGAGAGTCTGGAATCCCGACCGAGAGGTCGTTGGTCATGAGAGCAAGCTACCTAATAACTCGCACTAGGGCGAGAGTCTGGAATTCCTACCAAGAGGTCATTGGTCGTGAGAGCAAGCTCACTTATAACTCGCATTGGGGCGAGAGTCTGGAAGCGTGAGAGCAAGTTCACTTATAACTCGCACTAGGGTGAGAGTCTGAAATCCTGACCGAGAGGTCGTTAGTTGTGAGAGCAAACTCATTTATAACCCGCACTGGGGCGAGAGTCTGGAAGCGTGAGAGCAAGCTCACTTATAAATCGCACTTGGGGGAGAGTCTGGAATCCCAACTGAGAGGTCGTTTGTCATGAGAGCAGACTCACTTATATCTCGCACTAGGCGAGAGTCTGGAGGCGTGAGAGCAAGCTCACATATAACTCGCACGGGGGCAAGAGTTTGGAATCCCGACCGAGAGGTCATTGGTCATGAGAGCAAGCTCACTTATAATTCGCACTGGGGCGAGAGTCTGGAATCTCGACCGAGAGATCGTTGGTTATGAGAGTAGGCTCACTTATAACTCGCACTGGGGCGAGAGTCTGGAGGCATGAGAGCAAGTTCACTTATAACTCGCATAGGGGCGAGAGTCTGGAATCCTGACCAAGAGGTCGTCAGTCGTGAGAGCAAGCTCACTTCTAACTCGTATTGGGGCAAGAGTCTGGAGGCGTGAGAGTAAACTCACTTATAACTCGCACGGGGGGCGAGAGTCTGGAATCCCGACCGAGAGGTCGTTGGTCGTGAGAGCAAGCTCACTTATAACTCGCACTAGGACGAGAGTCTGGAATCCCGACCGAGAGGTCATTAGTCATGAGAGCAAGCTCACTTATAACTCGCACTGGGGCTAGAGTGTAGAAGCGTAAGAGCAAACTCACTTATAACTCGTACTGGGGCGAGAGTCTGGAATCCCGATTGAGAGGTCGTTGGTCGTGAAAGCAGACTCACTTATAACTCGCACTGGGGCAAGAGTCTGGAATCCCGACCGAGAGGTCGTTGGTCGTGAGAGCAGGCTCACTTATAACTTGCACTAGGGCGAGAGTCTGGAGGCGTGAGAGCAAGCAAACTTATAACTCGCACGGGGGTGATAGTCTGAAATCCCGACCGAGAGGTCGTTGGTCGTGAGAGCAAGCTCATTTATAACTCGCACTGGGGTGAGAGTCTGGAGGCATGAGAGCAGGCTCACTTATAACTCGCACGGGGGCGAGAGTGTGGAATCCCAACTGAGAGGTTATTGGTCATGAGAGTAAGCTCACTTATAACTCGCAATAGGATGAGAGTCTAGAATCCCAACCGAGAGGTCATTGGTCGAGAGAGCAATCTCACTTATAACTCGCACTGGGGCGAGAGTCTGGAAGTGTGAGAGCAAGCTAACTTATAACTGACACTGGGGCGAGAGTCTAGAATTCCGACCGAGAGGTCATTGGTCGTGAGAGCATGCTCATTTATAACTCACACTGGGGCGAGAGTCTAGAGGTGTGAGAGCAAGCTCATTTATAACTCGTACGGGGACGAGAGTTTGGAATCCCGACCGAGAGGTCGTTGGTCTGAGAGCAAGCTCTCTTATAACTCGTACTAGGATGAGAGTCTGGAAGCGTGAGAGAAAGCTCACTTATAACTCGCATAAGGGCGAGAGTCTGGAATCCCGATCGAGAGGTCGTTGGTCGTGAGAGCAGACTCACTTATAACTCGCACTAGGGCGAGAGTTTGGAATCTCAACCGAGAGGTCATTGGTCATGAGAGCAAGCTCACTTATAACTCGCACTGGGGCGAAAGTCTGGAGGTGTGAGAGCAAGCTCACTTATAACTCACACTGGGGCGAGAGTCTGGAGGTGTGAGAGCAAGCTCACTTATAACTCGCACGGGGGCGAGAGTCTTGAATCCCGACCGAAAGGTCGTTTGACTTTCTGATCGAGAACTCAATCTGAAGACTTACCCCGACATTTGATCTGAAGATCTGGCCTGGGATCCTGATCTGGAGATCTGCCTAGAAATTCTGATGTGGAGAACTGTTCTGGGATTCTTATCTAAAGACTTGCCCAGGAATTCTGATCTGCTGATGTATCTAGGAATTCTGATATGGAGATGTACCTAAGAATTATGATCTGGAGACCTGCCCAGAAATCTTGATCTGGAGATGTACCTAGGAATTATAATCTGGTTGGTAGCACTTGCGACTTGACAGGATATGGGATAATGGATTTAGCTTAATATTCCAGCAATCACAAAGTACATTTCTTAAGGTTTTTTGATTAAATTTTAAACCTTACTCTGGTTTCGAGAAAATGCAGAGGCACCGAATTCCGATCAGCTTTCCCGCCGCCATCTCCTCCACTTCCCGAGACTCCCGCATGGACTTTCCGATTCCCAAGGCATGACCTTCAAGAAGCAAGGCCCGCCTCCTCGCATATCCTTCCTCATGATTTTCGAGTCACCTCCATCATAAATGCCTCTTCCTAGGGGGTTGATGTTGGTTGCTACTCGGAAAACCTAGAGGTTCCACTGTACACAAATTTTGTACAAAGGTCTGAACCTTTTCCTAGCTACCATGTGTTCTTTTAAATTAAATTTTGGATCGCCTGCGGAACTTAACACGTTTGATCCAAAACTTAATCTATTTGTTCTTTTAGGTTTAGACTTGGATCTCCTGCGAAACTTAACACGTTTGATCCAAATCACCGAAGTTATTAATTCCATTAAATATTAATTTCCATAATTGGTTCCTAGTACTGACGTGGCGAGGCACATGACCTTCTTGGATATGGGAGCAACCACCACCGACTAGACAAAACCTTTTATGGAAAGCTAATATTTAATTTCCTAAAATAACTTTAGGTCAACCGAAAAGAACAATCAAATCACAAGGAAAAGAAAAACAAAAGAACACTATATTGAAAACAAATTCGAAACACTAAAATCGTATGTCTCTTGTATTTGGTATTATTTCCAAAAATAACTAGTATGATGTAGAAAGGAAAAATACTAGTTATACCTTTTAGAAAGACCTCTTGATCTTCTATCGTATTCCTCTTCTAACCTCGGACGTTGTGTGGGCAACGATTTTCCGAGATGAGAACCACCAAACACCTTCTTCTTCCTTGCAAGTTTCGGCCTTCAAAACATCTTCTAGGATGAAGAGGTTCGGCCACCACAACCATGCTCCAAGGGATGCTAGAAACAAAGCTTTCTTTCTCTCCTTCTTCTTCTTCTTCTTCTCTAAACTTGATCCGGCCACCATATGAGTCTCCACAAGAAGGATGAGGTCCGACCATCAAAGAGAAGAAAGGAGGAGAGGATGGCCGGCCACATCAAGGAAGAAAAAGAGAGAGGAAAAATAATAGAGTTGTACCCATGAAGGCACCTCTACCCTCTCTTTTATAATCCTTGGCCTTGGCAAATAAGGAAATTTAAATAAAAATTTCCTTAATTCTTTTGCCATTGATAAGGAAAATTTATTTAATTAAAAATAATTTTTTTCTCATCAACAATGTGGCCGGCCACTTTAAACCAAGCAAAGGAAATTTAATTCAATCAAGAATTAAAACTTTCCTAATTTGTTTCCGGAAATTTTATAAAAAATTTCTCTAATAATTATTCCCTTCATGATGGTTAATAAAAAGGAAATTTTATAAATTAAAATATTTTTTTTAAACATGTGGATAAAAAGAAAGTTATCTTTAAAAATTAAAATCTCTTCCAATCTACAAATAAGGAAAGATATCTAATCTTTTCTTAATCTGTGTAGAAGCTTTATAAAAGAGATATTTAATTTTTAAACTCTCTTTTAAATCATGAACATGATTAAAAGGAAAGTTTTTACCAAAATTAAAATCAACCTTTTAATTTACAAATAAGGAAAGAGATTTAACTCTTCTCTAAATCTTTTGTAGAATCTTATAAAAGGAAAGATTTAAATTTTTAAACTCTCTTTAAAATCATGTTATCCACATAAGAAAAAAAATTTTAAAAAAATTCCTTTTTATTTTAATAGGGTCGGCCACCTAAGCTTGAGTTCAAGCTAGGGTCGGCCACATGAATTCACCCATGAACCAAAACATGGCCGACCCTAGCTTGGTCTCCAAGCTAGCTTGGCCGGCCCCCTATAGGATGGGTAAGAAGGTGGGTATAAGTGGGTATAGTACTCTATAATCAAGAGGCTACGATAGGGACCGAGAGGAGGAATTAGTTTTGGTCTCCCGATAAAATTAAGCATCCCGTGTTCGCCCCGAACACACAACTTAATTTTATCAATAATAATTCATTCCACTAGAGAATTATTATTGAACAACCGCACCAATCCCAAATTACATTTTTGGGCTCCTTCTTATTATGAGTGTGTTAGTCTCCCTGTGTTTAAGATAACAAATGTCCACTAATTAAGTAAGTTACTGACAACTCACTTAATTAATATCTAGCTCCAAGAGTAGTACCACTCAACTTCATCGTCATGTCGGACTAAGTCCACCTGCAGGGTTTAACATGACAATCCTTTTGAGCTCCTCTTGGGTACATTCTCAACCTAGTATCTCTAGGACACAGTTTCCTTCTATAATCAACAACACACACTATAAGTGATATCATTTCCCAACTTATCGAGCTTATTGATTCATCGAACTAAATCTCACCCATTGATAAATTAAAGAAATAAATATCAAATATATGTGCTTGTTATTATATTAGGATTAAGAGCACACACTTCCATAATAACTGAGGTCTTTGTTCCTTTATAAAGTCAGTATAAAAGGAATGAACTCAAATGGTCCTACTCAATACACTCTAAGTGTACTAGTGTAATTATATAGTTAAGATAAACTAATACCTAATTACACTACGACCTTCCAATGGTTTGCCCCTTTCCATCTTGGTCGTGAGCTACTGTTTATAATTTATAAAGAACCGATAACATGATCTTCTGTGTGTGACACCACACACCATGTTATCTTCAATATAAATTAATTGAGCAACTACATTTATCATAAATGTAGACATTTGACCAATGTGATTCTTATTTCTAGATAAATGTTTATACCAAAAGCTAGGCTTTTAGTATACATCCTAACAGTTGACACGTGTCCCGCAACCTTAACTCCTCATAATGTATGACACATGCTTTTTCTGCATGCTTCCCCAAATCGCTTTTGATTTTTGATCTGACGACTGATGTGTGTTGCACTGTTTCATTTGTCCGGCTTGATCTTCAATGCTCCCTAAGGGTTTGATTTATAAAACCTAAAGGCACTCCGCCATCTCTCCTAGTTGCTTCGTCTTCCTCCGATTCTTTGTCGTTACTTCGCTTTTGACTACTTGTCTTCTTCTTCATGTCTCTCCGCTGCAAGTACTTTCCTTCTTTCGCTTGCCTTCCCCTTCTCTATCTCTACAATGACTAGTGAGAGAGAGATGCCTTGGTACTCGTACTTCCTTTTTGATTTGGATAGAAGTGATCTCGAGTCGATCTATGTTAGTTTGAAGTTCCCTGACAGTTACAAGCTTCTCCTACCAGGTCCTCATGACCACCCTTCTTCCCCTCCTGCCGGGTTTGTGACCTTTAAGGACCAACTCCTGGGTGGTCTCCGTTTTCCTATTCATCCGTTCTTCACATCTTTGAGTCAATATTTTGGTATCTCCCTATCTCAATTCGCTCCCAATGCCTTCAGTGCTATGTGCAAAATGGTGATTTTGTGTTGCCTATATAAAATTCCTCTAACCCTGCAACTCTTCCATAACTTCTATGCCCTTAAGCGCACCAAATCAGACGTTTTTATGGTCCAATCTAGGATGGGCTATAAGTTTTTTGCGGATATGCCCTCTTCTAATAAGGGCTGGAAGTCCCGCTTTTTCTACATATTACCTGAGCGTGTCACCTGGTCTGTGCGATGGTGATACAATCTGCCTTCCCCCTCTTAATTGCGGGAGCATCAGCATCAACCTGACTACCTCCCCTCTTTCGAGAAGCTAGAAGGAGTTCGACTCCAACTCTCGGTGATACTGCGAGAGGGCCTCCTACATGCTTTCAGGCTCAACCCTATCCCTGCGTTGATAGACGCTCCTTTCAGTAAGATCTCCTATCTTCTATTCCACATCTTCTCTAACTGAGGTATCTCCTTGTGATTTTGCAGAAGTCGCTATGTTTCGCACCTTCTCGGTTGACTCTCCAAGCTACCCAATGTTGCTATGAAGGTGCTGGGAGAAGAACTCCTAAGAAAGCCTGGTGCACCCTCAACCATTCAAATTGGGGTCGCGGCCGGGCCTTCTTTTCAACCACTGCAAGAAAGGGAGACCCCAGAACCCGAGGCAACTGAAGATGAAAGGGTTTCCTCTTTGCCCCCCGGAAAGCGTTTGCGTTTGCAACGTAAGAGGAAGCGAGTCACCCCCTCAGTCCAAGCTTCTCCACCGAGGCCCCGAACGGCTTGAGCTTCCTCCAAGACCAAGGCGAAGACACCCGCTCAGGTGTCTCCTTCTACCATAGTAGAGGAGATACCTTCTCCACGAACTAGCGCTCAAATAGGTGAGCAAACTAGTGCTCAGGCGAGAGGCCAGCCTGGGGATCCTTCTTCCCCTTCTGTACTGCCTTCTCCTACGCAGACTACTCCGACCTCTTCTTTACACTCCACAATCCCACAGGCTACTCCAGCCTCTTCCTCACGTGCCAAGGCTCCGTAGGCCATTCCAGCTTCTTCTTCACAAGCCCCAGCTTCTTCTTCACAAGCCAAGGATCGCTCCAGAAGTATATACACCTTCACTTCTATCCACCAGCTCCCCTCATTGCAGTTACAGGGCCCTCCTCCATCGGTCAACACCTCTCCTCTTTGTGGCCAATTGCAATTGCATGGGGTCTTCGCCGAAGCCTAGCGATCTACGGCAGAACAAATCTTGGAAGGCTCCTCCTTAGTGTGGGCAGACTCATTCTCACAACAGCTGCTTTCCGTAAGTCTTCTATGATTCCTCTTTGTATCTTTGCCTGCCCGAGAGGTACTACTAATCCTTCTGCTTTTCCTAGGTCTGTATTAGTGGCCTAAGTCTCTCTCAATATATGGCGGATCTTTAACAAGAGAATGAGACCCTATTCCTGACCTAATCTCCTCCGATACTCCATTACCTCCCCTCCTTCAAACTGGCGAAGAAAGAGCCCAAGTTGCCCGGTACATGGCTCAGGCAGGGGCAGAGAGGATAAAGACCTTGGAGGTTGCTTTGAAGACAATTGAATCCAAACTCAGCTCCGAAGGGCAATAATGCATTCAGATTGTGGCCGATCTAGATGCGAAGGAAGCGGAAGTAGCCACCCTCTCGTAGCAACTGAAAGACCTTCAGGCGTCCTATGATACTCTGAAGAAAGACCTGGAGACCACCCAGGCTAATCTTACTGCCAGTGCCGATCGGAAAGCTGCTATTCAGAAACAATGGGAGATCGGTAAGGCTACAATTAAGTCCCTGCAAGCAGATCTGGCCAAAATCATCGATGAGGCGGCTATCACTCGAAAAGACCTGTCCCTGGTCCGTGTGGATGCCGATAAGGTTAAGGGGGAGCTAACAGAATACTGGGTAGGCGAAAATGCGCGCCTAGAAGCTTATAAGGCTGCCTACCTGGCCTCCCCCGAATTTGGAAAGAAGATAGGTAACCTCATTGACCAGATGATCTGCTACGGTGGCGTGGGTGTCATGCGTCAACTTCACAAAAAGGGCCTTCTCCGATCAGCCCTTCACGACGATTTTCTGGATCACACCCGTCTCATCTAGGAGCTTTTCGAGGAGGCTTTTCCCTCCTTCACCGATTAAAGATGTATCAATCTTCTCGATAACTATGAAACTCTTGTACTCCTGTATAGAATCAGATGCCTGATTACTTTCTTTTATGGCCCATGCAATTTTATTCCTGATGTTTTTTCGAAAATGTGTCAAAGACTTATTTCCCCTATAAGTGCTTAGATTCTGATATACGCTTCTTGTAAACACTAACGCTTTCAGGGCGACATGTTTCTTTGCCCGACCAAGCCTTTATTCATGAATTTTCCCACTAAGGCGACCGACCCATTTCTCGATCGGCTCCTTTTCCTGACTGATACTCTTTCTTGCTCAGTTTCTTCCCAACCGGTTCAACTTCCGGGATTTGGATCTCAAGGCTTACAGCTGCTGGGTTTTTCAGGCCGTAAAAATCACTTTTTGTGTTGTGGAAACCCCGAAATTCCCATGCCACGGATCCGTGCAAAGATTAAAATTTCATAAAACTTCGAGTATGAGTTTTCTAACCTAGATCTAAACTAGATCTACAAAGGAGAAGAGCTTTACCCTTGATGCGAAACCCTTCGCTTAATCCCGCTCATCCAAAGTTCGCCGGATCTCAAGAGTGTCAAAGTAGACACTCCTCTATGTATATCCACACAAGCAAGAGATGGAGAGACCAAACAAAAAGGTGTGCTAGCACCTTTTTAGGGTCCGGCCAAGGGAGGAGAGGGAGAGAAGAGAAGAGCTTGAGGAAGAAGATGACTTGAATGAAAAATCAATTCAAGCTTGTAACTCCACAAAAGTGGCCGGCCACCTTCAAGTGAGTGGTTATATACTCCATGGAATTTCAAAGTAAAAATCTTGATATCCCTCATGAGGTGGCATACCATGAAGTGGTCTTGATGATGTGGCATATCATCATAAGCCCACTTAATGCCAACTCACCAATGAGGTGGCAAATGGTCAAGTCAAACTTGACCCTTCATCTTCCTCTTAAGTCAAGTCAAACTTCACCACTTGTCTCCCATGGTTGATCAAATCTAACCATTGGTTCAAGTCAAATTTAATTTAATGAATCTCTATTCATTGAATTAAATTAATTCAATGAGTATAAGTCCAAATTAGACTCATTTAACACATGAACCAAATTGAGTCCAACTCAATTAGCTCAATTTGGATTACTCTTAATCCAATTTGGTTCATCACATGAACCTAATCCTCTTTATTCATCATATGAACCTAATCTCCATTTAATTGCCCTTTGTGTGTGACCCTATAAGTTCTTATAATGTTGGCACTGCTCCTAAACCCATTTAGAAGCATAAGTAATGAGCGGTATCAAGCAACACATCATTACTACCCAAGTTATAAGAATGTTGAGATCCAACATCACCTTGTGACTACTAATTGTGACTCCTCACAATATATCACATTGTCCATCTATCTTAGACATCTAGATTGATCAATATGAGGCATAGACTGTGTCATCCTCTAATCAATCTAAATCTTGAATCCCAAGTAGACTCACTCAATCAAATGAGCTCAATTTCTCATATTGACTCATTTGGGCATGACCATGCACTTAGTAGTCTCACTCTATCAAGAATATCGATGTCACTCCCGTCATATAGGACGGATAGATCTCATCTACATCACTCACATCCCTCCGCATAATTTGTTACATACCCAGTAATCGCCTTTATAGTCCACCCAGTTACGGTGACGTTCGACGAAGCCAAAGTACGTAACTCCTTATGTAGGGAACCATGATGACTTCAGGTCCAAGGACTAGTAGTCATACTAATAGCCACATGAGAAAGTATATGACACTCATATAACAATCCATGATACTTTCTCATGGCGGGTCATTCAGTATACATTCTCCAATGCATACCCATGTGTCAACTTGATATCTCCATATCCATAACTTGTGAGATCAAGTCATCGAGTTGACCTACATGCTAGTCTCGTCGCATTAACATTGTGCATGAATGTTAATACTTGACTAGGAATGATTAAGAGTAGTGTTCCCTATATCATCTCACTATCGATTCAACCAATCGATTGATATAGTTAAGAACCTTCTACTCAAGGACACTATTATACTTAGTTATTTGTTACCAATACAAGTAAGTATAATAACCAAAACAAATGACTTTATTTATATATAAGAATATGATACAACGAGTCCATACAACAATCATCAAATGATTGGCTCTTGGGCTCTAACTAACAATCTCCCACTAGCACTAGTGCCAATAAGTGTAGGCTCCAAGGCCTAATGAACTAGTGTGACCATCATGCTTTCTTTGTGCCAAAGCCTTGGTCAAGGGATCTGCGATGTTAGCCTCTGTGGGTACTCTTAAAATCTTCACATCTCCTCTCTCGATAATCTCTCAAATGAGATGGAAGCACCATAGTTTGTGTTTGGTCCGCTGGTGTGAGCGAGGTTCCTTAGCCTGTGCTATTGCTCCATTGTTGTCACAATAGAGCTCTATGGGATCAGCTATGCTAGGAACCACTCCAAGCTCGGCAATGAACTTGTGGATCCAAACTTCCTCCTTTGCTGCTTCTGATGCAGCAATATACTCAGCCTCTGTCATAGAATCAGCTACTATGTCCTGCTTCGAACTCTTCCTCCTCACAACACCACCATTTATGCAAAACACAAACCCTGACTGTGATCGATAATCATCCTGGTCGGTCTGGAGGCTGACATCACTGTAACCCTTTACAGCTAGCTTGTCATCGCCTCCATATATCAAGAAATATTCTTTAGTCCTTCTTAAGTACTTAAGAATATTCTTGACCGCTATCCAGTGACTTTCACCTGGATCTGACTGGTATCTGCTCGTCATGCTTAAAGCATACGAGACATCAGGACGAGTACATAGCATGACGTACATGATAGATTCTATTGCTGAGGCATAAGGGATCTGATCCATGCGGTCTCTCTCCTCTCTAGAAGAGGGACCTTGAGTCTTCGAAAGACTCACACCATGTGACATCGGTAGAAATCCCTTCTTGGAGTTCTGCTTTGCAAACCGTAGGAGTACCTTGTCAATATATGTACTCTGACTTAGGCCAAGCAATCTCTTAGATCTATCTCTATAGATCTGTATGCCTAGAATGCGGGTGGCTTCACCTAAGTCCTTCATTGAGAAACAAGTCCCTAGCCAAGTCTTGACAGACTGCAGCAAAGGGATGTCTTTCCCAATGAGTAGTATGTCATCCACATATAATATAAGGAAGACAACTGTGTTCCATACAACCTTCTTGTAGACACAAGGTTTATCTTCATTCTTGATGAAACCAAACTATTTGATTGCATCATCGAATCGAAGATTCCAGCTCAGTGAAGCTTGCTTTAGTCCATAAATGGACCTATGCAGCTTGCATACTCTGCCAGTATATTATGGATCTACAAAACCCTCAGGTTGTGCCATGTACACATCCTCGAGCAGGTTTCCATTCAGTAACGTGGTTTTGACATCCATCTGCTAGATCTCATAATCGTGGTACGCTGCAATAGCAAGCATGATCCGAATGGATTTAAACATCGCTACTGGAGAAAAGGTTTCATTATAGTCAATACCATGAATTTGCTTGAAACCTTTAGCTACCAAGCGACCCTTATAAATAAGTCCATCCATGCCAGTCTTTCTCTTAAAGACCCACTTACACCCAATGGGTTTGACCCCTTCAGGTGGATCAACCAAAGTCCATAGTTGGTTAGTGTACATGGATTTCATCTCGGATCTCATGGCCTCTAGCCATTTCTCGGAATCTGGACTCATCACAGCTTCCTGATAGGAGGTAGGCTCATCCTCAATGAGCACAACGTCATCAAGGTCAGACAAGAGAAATGAGTATCTCTCAGGCTGACGACGTACCCTATCAGATCTGCGAAGAAGTAGGTCTACTTGAACTGGTTGTGGTTCCTCAACTTCTTGTGGAACAACATCATCCACAACACTTTGTGGTTTCAGTTCAACTTACATTGAGGCTTCAATGCTATGGTCCATATCTTGAACTTCTTCAAGATCGAATGTACTCCCACTAGTCTTTCTAGAAACAAAGTCTCATTCTAGAAATACCCCAGTCTTAGCCACAACTACCTTGTGTTGACTGGGAATGTAGAAGTAATATCCCTTCGTTTCCTTGGGATATCCAATGAAATAGCACTTGTAGGATTTGGGTCCCAATTTGTTCGAGACTTGACGTCTAACGTAAGCCTCACAACCCCAAATCCTCATAAAAGACACCTGGGCATCTCTCCCAGTCCATATCCTATATGGTGTCTTGATTACAGCCTTAGATGGAACTCGATTGAGAATGAAGGCTGCTGTGTCTAGAGCATAGCCCCAAAGATACATAGGAAGATCTGTGTGACTCATCATAGATCGTACCATATCTAATAAGGTACGATTCCTCCTTTCAGATACACCATTCCACTGTGGTGTTCTAGGAGGAGTGAGTTGAGATAGAATCTCACACTCAGCTAGATAGTCACGAAACTCATGGCTAAGGTATTAACCACCTTGATCTGATCGAAGTGTCTTAATACTTTTGCCAAGCTGGTTTTGTACTTCATTCTTGAATTCTTTGAACTTTTCAAAGGATTCTGACTTATGTGTCATCAGGTACACATAACCATATCAACTAAAGTCATCAGTAAATGTAATGAAGTACCTATAACCACCTCTAGCAGTGACATTGAAAGGGCCACATACATCACTATGTATAAGACCTAACAAGTCAGTCGCTCTCTCACTGTGTCTACTAAAGGGAGTCTTGGTCATCTTGCCTAGAAGGCATGACTCGCATGTCTCATATGATTCAAAATCAAATGAGTCCAACAAACCATCTTTATGGAGCTGTGATAAGCTTTTGTCATTTATATGACCTAAGCGACAGTGCCAGAGATAGGTATGGTTCATGTCCTTTGACTTGAACCTCTTGGTACTTATGTTATAGATAGGGTTCTCAAGGTCTAGAATATAGAGTCCGTTCATCAGAGGTGCACTATAATAGAACATATCATTTAAATAAACTGAACAACATTTATTCTTTATTATAAATGAAAAACCTTTCTTGTCCAAACAAGAAACTGAAATTATGTTCTTAGTCAAGGCAGACACATAACAACATTCATCTAATTCTAGTACAAGCCCAGAGGGTAGAGATAGATAGTAATTTCCTACAACAACAGCAGCAATCCGTGCTCCATTGCCTACTCGTAGGTCTATCTCGCCCTTCGTCAATGCTCTGCTATTTCTCTGCGCTTGTACATTAGTACAAATGTGAGAAGCACATCCGGTATCTAATACCCACGATGAAGAAATAGAGATGTTGATTTCTATAACATGTATACCTGAAGTAGAAATCTTATTTCTCTTCTTCTTAAGATCTTCCAGGTATCCTGTGTAGTTCCTCTTCCAGTGCCCTGCTTGTCCTTGATACAGTTGATGAAGATGTTCAACCATATCATAAGCACCCATCAACTCGTGTTACTTCTGAAGCTCAGAGTTCATGGTTGCAAACATGAGACAAGACACATCTAATGCGTCATCTTGATGCTTCTTGTAAGCATCCGGAATGGGCTGCTCCAGAATGTACAGTTTACGTTCTTGTGTGAGAACAATTTTCAGATTCCTGTACCTGTCCAGGAAATTAGCTCCGTTGAGCTTCTCCTTCTCAAGGACAGAACGCAGGGAGAAAGATTTCTTATTTGACG
The DNA here is from genome assembly GCF_018446385.1 of Zingiber officinale. Classification (NCBI taxonomy): domain Eukaryota; kingdom Viridiplantae; phylum Streptophyta; class Magnoliopsida; order Zingiberales; family Zingiberaceae; genus Zingiber; species Zingiber officinale. Next base: position 68,222,938 of record NC_055991.1, read on the forward strand.
TCATGGTTATCTACAACAGAAAAATGCAGAAAAATAAATAAATATCATATTCTATTAATCATTCAATTAGGACTTTTAATTAAATGATGCTCCCACTAAATTCTATAATTCATGTGGGACAAGATCCACATCATACTACGCCTTGAATTAGCTTTGGCTAAATTGCCCAAGACTTAGTATGATCGGTAGGTAACTAATTACCAATTACATCTCTATGCAACTCTTGTTTATAGGATCAAGATCCGCATTTATATTAAAACTCGAGTTAGCTTTGGCTAATACGCCCAAGAGTTAATATAAACGTGATTTTGACCTATCTACCAACCATTGATAAATGCCTATAGTTAAACTCGATCCAATTGAGTTAACTAGTTACTCAATCTAATTGAGTTGTACTCACCCATGCGTTGATAGGCGGGACCAAAATTGTCCCTCCGTACCCTACCAAGATAATATGTGTTGTTCTACTTTGGTAGATTCAACAACAACATGTGATCGAGGTAGTGATAGGTATCACGACATGGTAGGTATTACGAGTTGACGAGATTGAGATCTAATCTAATCGACGAGGTGTATCATATACGCGATTTAGATCTAATCTAATCATTAGGGTGCATCATGTACGCGATTTAGATCTAATCTAATCGTTAAGGCGCTAATTAATTACTATTCTAGCATGCATCACATATACACACACAAGAAATTAATTAAATATTTTGTGATTAGTCATGGCCCTACTACGATCTTCTCAAGCCAATGAGAAGATCGGATGGTCAACCTAAGGTCAACAACTTCTCAAGCTCCTTCCTTGACCACCTTGTGTTGCTCGCGCCCTCCTTGTAACTCCGTCTCGAGTGGATCTTCCACCGCTCCAATTTGTACATTACAAAGGTAAAACTCAAGTTACATTCGAGTCTAAACTATTTACAATAGGATTATAAAAATAGGAAAAACACGACGCGCAGGTCGCGTATCATATACAACACGCACATCACAGAAAATGGCACGCAGGCCATAATATGAATTACAACACAAATTTCCAATCTTATTGGGTCTTTTGGGCCATGACCATCACAAAATAATACATAATTCTAAATTATGTTATTTTTATAAATTTCTGTAATTTTTCTTACAATCTTTACAGTTTTTATGAGTAAAAATTCCCGGCGGTCCCGTTTAGCGATTTTCGGGCACAATCGCGGAACGAATCCCCTTGCGGGATCAGGGGCAGCACCCCTACCCGCGATATAACCATCGCGAGTGTTCCTAAGCGATCTTACAGCGCCTTAGTCTGCTATCCCAAAAAGATTTGGGGCGAAACCTTGTCGTTTCGGAAATATTTTCTCGGTAGTCGAAGCCTATAAGTGTCTAAACACTTGTGCTTCGCTTCTACGAGAAAAATACCCATAAAAATACCAAAAATCATAAATTCACAAGAAGTTATAGATCTGTAATTTTCATAAAAATACAAATTAAAACTCATACTCGCTTCGCACGTGGCTCAGATACCACTGTTGAGTTTTTCGGGCCGTAAAAATCGTTTTTTGCGTTGCGGAATCCCCGAAATTCCCATGCCACGGATCCGTGCGAAGATTAAAATTTCATAAAACTTCGAGTATGGGTTTTATAACCTAGATCTAAATTAGATCTACAAAGGAGAAGAGCTTTACCCTTGCTGCGAAGCCCTTCGCTTAATCCCGCTCGTCCAAAGTTCGCCGGATCTCTAGAGTGTCAAAGTAGACACTCCTCTATGTGTATCCACACAAGCAAAAGATGGAGAGACCAAACAAAAAGGTGTGCTAGCACCTTTTTAGGGTTCGGCCAAGGGAGGTGAGGGAGATAAGAGAAGAGCTTGAGGAAGAAGATGAGTTGAATGAAAAATCAATTCAAGCTTGTAACTCTACAAAAGTGGTCGGCCACCTTCAAGTGAGTGGTTATATACTCCATGGAATTTCAAGAGTCAAAAACTTTTGATATCCCTCATGAGGCGGCACACCATGAAGTGGTCTTGATGATGTGGCACATCATCATAAGCCCACTTAATGCCAACTCACCAATGATGTGGAAAATGGTCAAGTCAAACTTGACCATTCATCTTCCTCTCAAGTCAAGTCAAACTTGACCACTTCTCTCCCATGGTTGATCAAATCTAACCATTGGTACAAGTGAAATTTAATTTAATGAATCTCTATTCATTGAATTAAATTAATTCATTGAGTCTAAGTCCAAATTAGACTCATTTAACACATGAACCAAATTGAGTCTAACTCAATTTGCTCAATTTGGATTACTCTTAATCCAATTTGGTTCATCACATGAACCTAATCCTCTTTGTTCATCATATGAACCTAATCTTCATCTAATTTCCCTTTGTGTATGACCCTATAGGTTCTTATAACGTTGGCAATGCTCCTAAACTCATTTAGAAGCATAAGTAATGAGCAGTATCTACCAACACATCATTACTACCCAAGTTATAAGAATGTTGAGATCCAACATCACCTTGTGACTACTAATTGTGACTTCTCACAATATATGACATTGTCCTTCTATCCTAGACATCTAGATTGATCAATATGAGGCATAGACCGTGTCATCCTCTAATCAATCTAAATCTTGAATCCCAAGTAGACTCACTCAATCAAATGAGCTCAATATCTCATATTGACTCATTTGGGCATGGCCATGCACTTAGTGGTCTCACTCTATCAAAAATATCGATGTCACTCCCGTCATATAGGAGGGATAGATCCCATCTACATCACTCACATCCCTCCGTATAATTTGTTACATACCCAGTAATCACCTTTATAGTCCACCGAGTTATGGGTGACGTTTGACGAAGCCAAAGTACGTAACTCCTTATGTAGGGAACCATGGTGACTTCAGGTCCAAGGACTAGTAGTCATATTAATAGCCACATGAGAAAGTATATGACACTCATATAATGATCCATGATACTTTCTCATGGCGGGTCATTCAGTATACATTCTCCAATGTATACCCATGTGTCAACTTGATATCTCCATATCCATGACTTGTGAGATCAAGTCATCGAGTTGACCTACATGCTAGTCTCATCACATTAACATTATCCCTGAATGTTAATACTTGACTATGAATGATTAAGAGTAGTGTTCCTTATATCATCTCACTATCGATTCAACCAATCGATTGATATAGGTAAGAACCTTCTACTCTAGGATGCTATTATACTTAGTTATTTGGCACCAATACAAGTAAGTATAATAACCAAAACAAATGTCTTTATTTAAATACAAGAATATGATACAACGAGTCCATACAATAATCATCAAATGATTGACTCTAGGGCTCTAACTAACAACAGTCTCCCGCAAGCCAGAGCGGGGATTCCCCGACCCGAAATTGTCATAAATGGTTAATATTCTCGTATTCTTCGTCTCCCCTCTTTCTGACATGTTCTTTTAGCTCGCTTTTCTAGATTAATCCTACGACCGTGGTTATTATCAAACTTAGGGGTGATGTCATCAGCCTTCATCATGAACCATTCGATGGCCACAAAGGTCGAGGCCTCTCGGACCCCTCTCCACGCCTATAAATATCCTCCTTCCCCTTCATTTTTGAACTCTTTACTTTCGAGAGTAAGCCTTTTTTCTGCCTCGGTTGCTTATTACGCTCTGCTTCTCACAATTCATTCCTGCTTTTTCTCATGGACTCTCCCACACCTACTTATGCTCCTGGGGTATCCACCTTCACTGGTGTGGATCTAGACGACCTTCGCTTTACCTTCAAAATTTCCCATTCCATGCACATCATCATACCCTCCGCAATCCACCTGGCTTCCTCACCACCTACAGGATATGTGACCTTTTTTAAGGAGCAGATAGAGGTCGACCTTCGCTTTCCTATACACCCTTTCTTTTCATAAGTGAGTCAGTATTTTTGCATTCCCCTATGTCAACTTACCCTGAACTCCATGAGACTTTTGGCGGGATTTGTACTCCTCTATGAGGTATGCGATATACCCTGGGGCTCCTCGTCTGTTCCACTACTTCTTCACTCCTTGCCGCCACAGTGAAGGACTTTTTCGCCTTCAGGCTCGCCTCTGAACCAATTTTTTCGCTCCCCTCCCTTCTTCCTTCTTCGACTGGAAGGATAAGTATTTCTTCCTAAGCTTTTCTCGAGCCATGGAATGGTTGACCCAACGATGCACAGCTTTACCCTCAGCGCCAATTCTGGGAGACTTCCAAACAGGTCCTGACTTTATTGATGCCTCCGCACAGCTGGAATGCTGGCGTTTAGACCTGTGCAGATTATTGACAGAGGACATCCTGTTCCTATTCAAGCTGAGCTGCACTCCCTCAGAATTACGCTCCTTAGGTATGGTTCATCTTACTCCTGCTAACCCCTAGTTCCTTACTATAACTTTGCTATTCTTTTTGTAGATGAGAGCCTAGCCCAAGCATCCCCTGTCAGGGCCCTCCCCCTAAGTGATATGGAGATACAATGTCGGGGGCGAATAATATTAGATCGGAGGAATGTATCGCATCTAACTCCCCTTCCCTCGGAGGCCACTATTTTCGCCGCTCCCCGATCATCCTCCCGAGTCGCTCCCGAGGTCCATTTCGCTACGAAGCCTTCCCGACCTTCTCCTACTGTGCCCCGCACTCCCCGACCTAGGACCTCTCTAGATGAAACAGATTCAGATGAGCAGCCACTCTCGCGCCACCATCGATATCGACCTGGGAGACCTGGCCTGGTTTCTAGACCTCCTATGGCTAAATCAGCATCCTGTCCGGCCCCTACACCTGCTCCAGGACAACCTTCTCCAAGGGATTCCCCAATGGCCTCCACGACCCAAGTTGGACTTGGGCGGGGGGACTCCGATCATTAAAGAAGAAGTTGTTGTAGAGCCCTCTCATGTTCCAGCAGCTCCCCCTCAAATGTCCCTCTTTAGCCTTCCTCTCCGAGGATGCCTCCCGGGACGGGACCAAATGTCACCACAGCGACTCAGGCTGACCCTCCTACATCCCAACCTACCACCTCTACACATCCACCCGTCAGCGAGTCTTATGTTGGTCCATCAACCTTCCCTCCTTCTGGTGAGACCGGGGCTGCACCATCTCATTCGAAGCCATCCCAACAGCGGTCTGTGATCTTGACCAAGGTTTCAAAATGGAACATGCGTGATCAGTTAGATGCACCCACTAGTCGTCTCAAGCTGAGGGGTTAACTGTCCACTCAATGGGTGGAGCGTCTTCACCAAATGTAAGCTCTGCCTATACCTGCCCAGCTAGATCAGTTATCCGAGGGATATGTCGTGGTAAGTTTCTCCGACCCTTTATCACTCCCTTTTTTCTCTATTCTGACCCTTCGACTATACCTATTCCTCTTCCCCTCTAGGCCTTTGCTGATTCCATGACTCTGGGTTACACACTTTCCCTCCTTCACCAACAGAACAAAACCTTGAAAGATGAGGTGGCCGACCTGAAACTTCAACTGTCCGATCCAATCTCAATTGGGTTCATGCTAGGGGGAGAAGTGGCCACCTTGAATAGAACAAGTGCCACTCAGCAACAACTTCTCCAGGAGACCCAGCGGGAAGCTGATCGCCTCCTGGATGAAAAGAGCAAGCTTGAATCTCTTTTACAAGTGTCCGAGATGAAGTATTAAAAAGCCCAATCGAGTCTCTCAAGAGCCTTGGCTGCCCTAGAGACTTATAAGGTGGAGGCTGATCAACTAAAAGTGCACTTAGATGAATACTTACGTTCTCCAGAGTTTGGTACGTAATGTTAGTATTAGCCCTAGTACCAATTATGAGATGATTGTAAAGGGCTCCTTTTGTATCATATTTCATTATTAATAAAGGCAAAGTTGGTTATTATATTTGTTGGGGTTTTCGGGCCGCAAAAACTGCTTTTTTGCATTGCGGAAACCCCGAAATTCTCATGCCACGGATCCGTGCGAAGAAATAAAAATGTGGTAAAACTTTCACGTACGAGTTTCTAAGCCTAGATCTGCTGGTGCAACCTTAGGTCAAAGTTGACCAGACTCGAGTTGACTTGACTCGAGTTATGTTTTGATGTTTGACGAGTTATGTTTGACGATGTTTGACGTGAACAGAAAAGTTGTATCTTGATGTTTGACAAGGATACAAGCTTGGGAGATTGTGGGTGCAACTCATGGTCAAGGTTGACCTGGTTGACCCGAGGTGAGTTGACCTGACTCGGAAAAGTCCAAGCAGGGAGCTTGGCACGGGAGAAAGTCCAAGTATGGAGACTTGGCACGGAGAAGTCCAAGTATGGAAGCTTGGCACATGGAAAGACGGAGAGGGCTCGGTAGCTCGTTCTCCGGACTGTGGTCAGAGAGGGCTCGACAGCTCGTTCTCTGGACCGAATGTGGAAAGTCCTGGTGAGTGAAGCCAGGTGAAAATCCTAGCGACTGAAGCTAGGTGAAAGTGAAAGTCCTGGTGAGTGAAGCCAGGCAGTTGGGAAGTCCTGGTGAGTGAAGCCAGGCATATTGGAAATCCTAGTGAGTGAAGCCAGGTGAAAACCTTAGTGAGTGAAGCTAGGTGAAAGTCCTGGTGAGTGAAGCCGGGCAAGGGAAAATCCAGATGGATCAAGGGTGATCGGACATCTGGAGATGGGGAGTCCAAGTAGGTCATAGGAGTGACCAGATACTTGGTACGGAGAGAAAAGTCTAAGTGGGTCAAAGGGATTGACCGGACACTTAGCGGGGAGTCCTAGCAGGTCAAGGGAGTGACTGGATGCTAGGCGCAATGTACCAACAGGTCAAGATTGACCGGATGTTGGTTTGGACTTGGTTTGGGCGAAAACCATGAACTGGATCGATCTGGTGATCGATCCAGTGATACCGCGAATATTCTGATCGGTCTGGTGACCGATCAGTAACACATCAGTAGCATACTGTGTGATAACTGATTGGTCTGGTGACCGATCAGGAGTCGATCAGAAGCCGAACAGGAGAGAGGCGCAAGAGGGGCTGATCGGTCTGGGGACCGATCAGCACAAAGCCTGATCGGTCCCCAGACCGATCAGGAAGTTCCCTGATCGGTCTGTGGACCGATCAGGGCACTAGCCGTTGCGACGCAACGGCTAGATTTCTTCTGTGCTTCTTTCTCCGCAGGTATAAAAGGAGGCTGAGAGCTTCTACATTTCTTCTTCTTCTTCTTCCTTGGATTGAAGCTTCTGCTTCTGTGCTCTGAGGTTCTGAGCTTTGTTGAGCTCGCTTCCGAAGCTTCGCGTGAGCTTCCAGTCGTCGATCAGCTGCTGCAGTTGGGTTGTGAAGTTGCTGCTTCATCGCCTCCGGTCGACAGAGAAGGCAAGCGAGTGTTGCATTCATATTGTTGTTTGTATTTGCTTCTTGCTTTCCTTGTACTCCTTTCTTGTTGTTACAAGTATTGTGGCGAGGTTTCTCCACCCACAAGGAGCATTTATTAGCCGGTTCTCCGGGGACTCATCCACCGACGGATTGATAGGCTTCGTCCACCTTACGGACACGCCGAGGAGTAGGAGTTTATCTCCGAACCTCATTACATCCGTTTGTTTGAGGTTTGTCTTCTTTCCCTTTCGTTTCTGTGTTTATTTTCCGCTGCGCTAACACGTTTTGTAGAAAGAAATGACGATTTGGGGTCGGCTATTCACACCCCCCTCTCTAGCCTCCGTACGAAGGATCCTAACAAGTGGTATCAGAGCGAGGTTGCTCTTCATCGGATTAACACCTGGGGGAGCACAAGCTAGAGAATGGATCGACTCGGAGAAGACATCATGATTCCACCCTTCTACGAGTGCTGCGACTTCGCGTATGGAAGGTAAGAATGAAGTATTTTCTTATGACTAACCTAGCAAATTGGAATTGTGTACAAGTAGGTTTTATTCCTCCGGTGGATAGAAAGGGAGAACTTCTCAAGAAAAAGAAGTGGACGAAAGAACAAATCCACCAATCCACAATCAACGACGAGGTAACGAAAATCCTTGAATTTTCATTACCTAGTGATATCTTGTGTAAAATAGGTGGATACCACAATGCTAAGGAGTTGTGGAACAACTTGGCCAAGTTTCATGAGGAGGGCTCCACTTCAAGCCATGAAGAGGAGTCAAGTGAGCCAAGTAGCTCACATCATGGAGGGAGCGAATTAGAAGTTGAGAGTCACTCAACGTCTAAGGAAGAAGAGGAGGAGGTCTCTTCTTCAAGATCGGAGCAAGAAGAAGCATCTACCTCCGGAAGGGATGAGGAAGAGAGCCTTCATCCATCCTCAACCCTAGGTAACTCAAGCATCGAAATTTCAAATAAGTTACATATAATATGCTTTGAGTGTAGGGAATTTGGGCACTACAAGAGTAAGTGTCCAAGGAGGGTTAGGAAGACTCCACCGGCACCAAGTTCAAGGGAGCCGGAGTCCCGACACGCAAAGGCAAGGGGCACGTGGTATGCTTCCAATGCAAGCGAAGGGGATATTATCGGAGTCAATGTCCAAGGGGGAGGCAACCTCACAAGGACAAGGGATGCACATCGATAGGGGGAGCTAAGGCAAACCCTAAGGTACCTTTTAAGGCACACTATTGCAATTCAAATAAGAAACATGCTAGTAGTTTTATTGCTATTGCAAATAATGATGAGCATGTTAACAATAGAAAACCATATGTGTGCTTAGGTGCTAAACATGTTAGCTTAGATAAGGATAATACTAGAAATGTCAACCCTAGGATTAACTCATCTAAGGCTAAGGAGAACCTAGGTAGAAACCCCAAGACAACTAGACATATGCCTAGGAACACCTCAAGAAAGAATGATAAATTAAAACTTGAGGTTTTAGAGAAAGAAAATCAAGTCTTGAGGTCAAGACTTGACACTCTAGAAAAGGCCCTAAAGAATTTAGAGAAGTCAACTCTAGGGTCTAAGGGTCAAATTTCAAAGCCCAAGGACAAGAAAGGTTTGGGTCACAAACCTAAGTCCCAAATGGTCAAGCCCACCTATCATAATGTTCCATTCGATTATAGAACAAAACCTAGGGCTAGGAAGACCAACACCAAGGTCACAAGGGGAGTCACCCCTAGAGTTGATCTTGATGAGTCCCAAATGGCCAAGGCTTTAAAGCCTAAGAGGGTCATTAGGAGGGTTGCTAGGGAAGTTATCCCTAGTGAATATTTAGTGAACCCAATGAACTCTAATAGGTATTGGGTTCCTAGGAGCATCCTCTCTACCCCATAGATGAGTTAGAGAGTGTCAACTCCGATTAGAAGGGTAGTTAACCCAACTGTGAGGAAATTGATACTCAAGGAACATTTTCAAGGTTTTGTGAACCTTTGAAAATGAAATGGATTTATCATTTACTCCTTGAAGAGTAAATTGTGCCATATTTGAAAAAAAAAATTATATCGACTTTAATCTTTATTGGCACAAGTTAGGAAAACCTAGAGAAATACCAAGTTGGGGTCTTGGTACTCTCTTAGGAATTTAAGACAATCTAGGCCTTAATTAAAAAGGTGCTATTCTTGAGGAAATATGAAATATGCCAATATTTGAGGATATACTTAATGTTAAGTGGCATAAATTAAAATAGGAATGCCAACTTAGGTTTGGGCATTTTCTTGAAGCACTTTGAGCAATCTAGGTTTAGATTTTAAGTTAGCTAAGGTGTTAAGGATACTTAGATAGGTAATCTAGGTATTTTATTTGTGCTAACTTACCATGGTTGTTTGCCATATGCCATGCCATGACATCATGTTTAACTTATTATCATTCGAAATGTCATGATCATGCTTAGGCTAATTATATGTCATGCTTATTTTAAGTTTTATACTTTATGCCATGACATCATGAAATTGGAACATGCTTCTATTTATGACATCATTTTATGCCATGTCATCATCTCTTGCATTAATAATCAATGAAATTGATTTAAGGATAAAAACACAATTTGATATTGAGATCAAATTGGTATTTAGAAAATGCATGAGAACTTAGCCTAAGATAACCTAAACCCATATCTCATATCAAAATTGACTTGAATGTGTTTGATACACTTTAGATGTGTGTGAGATATTAGGATCATGAGTTAGGATCAAGGTACATAGTTCTTGTACCTAGATGAGCCTAATTCAAGAGATTGGGGGATCATTGGGAAAACTTGTGTACAAGTCATGTACATATAGTCCTAAGATTATGGTCCTAAATCAAAGGGTTTAAAATCATTTTAAAATTGATTTGAAAAACCTTGATGAAGCTTTTCTAGTGATAGCATTCATCATTGAGCAAGATGATACAAAGATGAGTTAAACTTTTAACTATTTCAAAAGTTTTTGAACATTGTATCAAGATTTGAAAATGGAAGTTATTTTCATCTGAAATTATTTTTCCATGATAGTATATGGTATGAGGAATGTATCCTCAAAATTTTACGATTTTTAGAATTTTCTGTAATTTTCTGTGAGTTTCTGAATTTCTCCCGAGGAGAAAAATCAAAAATCTCTGATTTCAGAGGCTGGATCGGTCCGATCAGTGACGATCCAGAAAGAGAGGATCGATTTGAGAATCGATCCAATGGGTTCTTGATCGGTCTGGGGACCGATCAGTGCGTGCCGAATTTCTGATTTTCAGCAGGTGTCTGAAATTTCAGTTTTTGGGAGTTGAGTTTCGGATCTCTAAAGGATTGAAACTCTCCAAGACATTGTTGGTGCAATGGTCAAGGGGGAGTTGGCCTTTAGGGGGAGTTTTACCTATTAGTCAAGGGGGAGTTTTTACTCCTTAAGACTTTTGAGGATTAGTGATATGGAATTGTCACTAAGTTGAGTGTTGAGTTTAGTATCAAGGGGTAAATTAAGGGTTTCAATGAAAGGTATGAGACTTTCATTGGGAAGAAACTCTTGACCTTGATTCCCTCTTTTTGATGTGTGTCAAAAAGGGGGAGAGATGTCCCAAGGGGGAGAATGGGAGAATATTTTGGAAAACCTAAGTTAGGTTATCGGGTTAACCTAACTTGTTTATGGGTTTTGTCAAACATCAAAAAGGGGGAGATTGTTGGTGCAACCTTAGGTCAAAGTTGACCTGGTTGACCAGACTCGAGTTGACTTGACTCGAGTTATGTTTTGATGTTTGACGAGCTATGTTTGACGATGTTTGACGTGAACAGAAAAGTTGTATCTTGATGTTTGACAAGGATACAAGCTTGGGAGATTGTGGGTGCAACTCGTGGTCAAGGTTGACCTGGTTGACCCGAGGTGAGTTGACCTGACTCGAAAAAGTCCAAGCAGGGAGCTTGGCACGGGAGAAAGTCCAAGTATGGAGACTTGGCACGGAGAAGTCCAAGTATGGAAGCTTGGCACATGGAAAGACGGAGAAGGCTCGGTAGCTCGTTCTCCGGACTGTGGTCAGAGAGGGCTCAGTAGCTCGTTCTCTGGACCGGATGTGGAAAGTCCTGGTGATTGAAGCCAGGTGAAAATCCTAGCGAGTGAAGCTAGGTGAAAGTGAAAGTCCTGGTGAGTGAAGCCAGGCAGTTGGGAAGTCCTGGTGAGTGAAGCCAGGCAGATTGGAAATCCTAGTGAGTGAAGCTATGTGAAAATCCTAGTGAGTGAAGCTAGGTGAAAGTCCTGGTGAGTGAAGCCGGGCAAGGGAAAATCCAGATGGATCAAGGGTGATCGGACATCTGGTGATGGGGAGTCCAAGTAGGTCATAGGAGTGACCGGATACTTGGTACGGAGAGAAAAGTCTAAGTGGGTCAAAGGGATTGACCGGACACTTAGCGGGGAGTCCTAGCAGGTCAAGGGAGTGACTGGATGCTAGGAATGAAGTACCAACAGGTCAAGATTGACCGGATGTTGGTTTGGACTTGGTTTGGGCGAAAACCATGAGCTGGATCGATCTGGTGATCGATCCAGTGATACCGCGAATATTCTGATCGGTCTGGTGACCGATCAGTAACACATCAGTAGCATACTGTGTGATAACTGATCGGTCTGGTGACCGATCAGAAGCCGAACAGGAGAGAGGCGCAAGAGGGGCTGATCGGTCTGGGGACCGATCAGCACAAAGCCTGATCGGTCCCCAGACCGATCAGGAAGTTAGCCGTTGCGACGCAACGGCTAGATTTCTTCTGTGCTTCTTTCTCCGCAGGTATAAAAGGAGGCTGAGAGCTTCTACATTTCTTCTTCTTCTTCTTCCTTGGATTGAAGCTTCTGCTTCTGTTCTCTGAGGTTCTGAGCTTTGTTGAGCTTCGATCAGCTGCTGCAGTTGGGTTGTGAAGTTGCTGCTTCATCGCCTCCGGTCGACAGAGAAGGCAAGCGAGTGTTACATTCATATTGTTGTTTGTATTTGCTTCTTGCTTTCCTTGTACTCCTTTCTTGTTGTTACAAGTATTGTGGCGAGGTTTCTCCACCCACAAGGAGCATTTATTAGCCGGTTCTCCGGGGACTCATCCACCGACGGATTGATAGGCTTCGTCCACCTTACGGACACGCCGAGGAGTAGGAGTTTATCTCCGAACCTCGTTACATCAGTTTGTTTGAGGTTTGTCTTCTTTCCCTTTCGTTTCTGTGTTTATTTTCCGCTGCGCTAACACGTTTTGTAGAAAGAAACGACGATTTGGGGTCGGCTATTCACACCCCCCTCTCTAGCCTCCATACGAAGGATCCTAACAAGATCTACTTTAGATCTACAAGATAAGAATTTACCCCTGATGCGAAGCCCTTCGCTTAATCCCGCTCGTCCAAGGTTCGCCGGATCTTGAGAGTATCAAAGTAGATACTCCTCTATGTGTATCCACACAAGCAAGAGATGGAGAAACCAAACAAAAAGGTGTGCTAGCACCTTTGAATGGTTCGTCCAAGGTGGAGGAGAGGGAGAGAAGAAACCTAGAGAGGAAGAAGAAGAAATGAATGAGAATGAATTCTCACCTTGTGTAACTCCCAAGTGGCCGGCAACTTTAGGCTTATAAACTCCCATGGAATATCAAGAGTCAAGTCTCTTGATCTCCTCCATGAGGTGGCATTTGGTCAAGTCAAACTTGACCAAATGAAGAAGCCTTGATGATGTGGCAATGGTCAAGTCAAAGTCAAGTCAAAACTTGACTCTTCATCTTCCTATTTAAGTCAAGTCAAACTTGACCATTTCTCTCCCTTGGTTGATCTAATCTAACCATTGGTTCAAGTCAATTTTAATTTAATGAATCTTTATTCATTGAATTAAATTAATTAAATGAGTCTAAGTCCAAATTACACTCATTTAACACATGAACCAAATTGAGTCTAACTCAATTAGCCTAATTTTGATTAATCTTAATCCAATTAGGTTCATCACATGAATCTAATCCTTTAAGTTCATCAAATGAACCTAATCTCCATCTAATTGCCCTTCGTATGTGACCCTATAGGTTCTTGTAACGTTGGCAATGCTCCTAAACCCATTTAGAAGCATAAGTAATGAGCGGTATCTAGCAACACATCATTACTGCCCAAGTTACAAGAATGTTGAGATCCAACATCACCTTGTGACTATTAATTGTGACTCCTCACAATATATGACAAGTGTCCTTCTATCCTTGACATCTAGATTGATCAATATGAGGCATAGACCGTGTCATCCTCTAATCAATCTAAATCTTGAACTCCAAGTAGACTCACTCAATCAAATGAGCTCAATATCTCATATTGACTCATTTGGGCATGGTCATGCACTTCGTGGTCTCACTCTATCAAGAATATCGATGTCACTCCCATCATATACGAGGGATATGTTAGAGTGTATACTAAAAGCCTAGCTTTTGTATAAACATTTATTTAGAAATAAAAAATCACAGTGGTCAATATCTACATTTATTTTTTAAATGTAATTTGTTCAATTAATTTATATAGTAGACAACATGGTGTGTTGTGTCACACATAGAAGATCGTGTTATCAGTTCTTTATAAATTATAAACAGTTGCTCGCGACTAAGATGGAAAGGAACAAACCGTTGAAGTAGTCGTAGTGTAATTAAGTATTAGTTTATCTTAACTAATAAATTACACTGATACACTCCAAGTGTATTGAGTAGGATCATTTTAGGTAAGTTCTTTTTATACTGACTTTATAAAAGAACTAGACCTTAGTTATTATGAAAGTGTGTGCTCTTAATCCTAATATAATAACCAACATATATATTTAGTATTTATTTCTTTGACTTATCAATGGGTGAGATTTAACTCGATAAGTCAATAGGTCTGATAAGTTGGGAAATGATATTACTTATAGTGTGTGTTGTTGATTATAGAAGGAATCTGTGTCCTAGTTATCTAGGTTGAGAATGTCCCCAAGAGGAGCTCATAAGGATTGTCATGTTAAACCCTGCAGGTGGACTTAGTCCGACATGACAATGAAGTTGAGTGGTACTACTCTTGGAGCTAGATATTAATTAAGTAAGTTATCAGTAACTTACTTAATTAGTGGACATTCATTATCTTAAACACAGGGAGATTAACACACTCATGATAAGAAGGAGCCCATAATGTAATTTGGGATTGGTGCGGTAGTGCGATAATAACTCTCTAGTGGAATGAGTTATTATCGATGAACTTGAGTTGTGTGTTCGGGGCGAACCCGGGATACTCAAGCTCATCAGAAGGCCAAAACCAATTTCTCCTCTAGGTCCCTGTCGTAGTCTCATTAAAGCCTCAAGTCCATCCAAATATAAGCCCATCTTGGTGTCCAAGAAGGGGGCCGGCCAAATGCTTGGTGACCAAGCAAGGGCCGGCCACATTATCCTCTTAAGGGGTCGGCCCCTTGCTTAGTGCTCAAGCAAGAGGGGGCCGACCATAATAATTCAAATAAGGAGAGGTGTTTTTGAATTTTTAAAATATTCTCTTTGTAGAAAACTACAAGTTTTAAAAGAAAGATTTTAAATTTAAAAACTTTCCTTATTTGAATTAGGCCACATGTTTTAAAAGAAAGTTTAAAAGTTTTAAAACTTTCCCTTTTTAACTATCCTCATGGTTTAGAAAAAAAAGGAAGAGAAGTTTTAAAATTTAAATTTTCTCTCACCATGTTAAAAAAGGAAATTTTATAAGAGAAGTTTTAAATTTTAAAACATGATTTTAATTTTTAAAACTTTCCTTTTTTAACTCCTACTTTAGGAAATTGAAAGAGAGCTTGTAAAATTTTATAAGAGGATTTCTTCTTGTAAAATTTTATAAATATATATATATATATATATATATATATATATATATATTTCCTTCCTTATAGGGGCCGACCACCCTTGCTTGGTGCCCAAGAAAGGGGTCGACCAATAGGATTAAATCATCATCCAATCAAATTAAAACTAATCTATGATTGGTGATTGATTCAATCAAGAGGAAAGAAAAGGAAAAATAAAAAGGGAAAAGGAAAAACATGAGGAATATTTTAATTTTTGTAAAAAGTTTTTCCTTATTTGCCTTGGGCAAATATTATAAAAGAAGGGGAGGAGAGGCTTCATGAATTAATGAATTCTTTTTCTCTCTTCTCTCTAGTCTCCTCCTTAGGGCCGGCCCCTAGCTCTTTATCATGCTAGGGCCGGCCACATATATTGCTTGTGGTTCCTTTAAGTGGCAGGATACAAGAAGGAGGAGAAGGAGAAGAAGAAGAAGAAGAAGAAGAAGAAGAAGGCATCTAAATTCTAGTCTCTTGCTTGTGCTCTTTCATGATGGTCGGATCTCTCCCCTTCCCTTTCCCTTGCTCTCTTTGGTTCCTAAATTGGTGGTGGTGGCAGGATTTTAGAGGAGGAAGAAGATAGCTCTTTGGGTGGTGTTCATGTTGGAGGATCGTCGCCCACACGACGTCCAAGGTGAGGCGAGGAATACGGCAGAAGATCTTGAGGTCATTAGCATAAACAGAGAATGTATAATTAGCAATTGTTTTCGCATCATGCTAGTTATTTCTCTTTGTAAGAATTCCAAACACAAGAGGCATTAGATCTAGTTTTTCGAATTTCTTTTTTGAGTTTGTGTTTTCTTTGTTTTTCGAATTTGTGTTTCGATTGTTCTTTTTGGTTAACCTAGAGTTATTTAAGGAAATTAAATATTAGCTTTCCTTAAAAGGCTTTGTCTAGGCGGTGGTGGTTGCTCCCATATCCAAGAAGGCCATGTGCCTTGCCATGCAGTCCTGGAAGCCAATTTTGGAAATTAATATTTAATGGAATTAATAACATAGGTGGATTTGAATCAATAGTGTTAAGTTCCGCTTGCGATTCAAATCTAAACCATTAAGAATAGATAAGTTAAATTTGCAATCAATGATGTTAAGTTCCGTCTGCGATTCCTAAGTTAACTTCTAAAGAACACAATAGGTTATTTAAGGAAAGGTTCGACACTTGTACAAAATTTTTGTACAGTGGAACCGGTTCGTTTTCCTAGGACTAACCAACAGGATAGATCTCATCTACATCACTCACATCCCTCCGCATAATTTGTTACATACCCAGTAATCGCCTTTATAGTCCACCCAGTTACGGGTGACGTTTGACGAAGCTAAAGTATGTAACTCCTTATGTAGGGAACCATGGTAACTTCAGGTCCAAGGACTAATTGCCATACTAATAGCCACATAAGAAAGTATATGACACTCATATAACGATCTATGATACTTTCTCATGGCGGGCCATTCAGTATACATTCTCCAATGCATACCCATGTGTCAACTTGATATCTCTATATCCATGACTTGTGAGATCAAATCATCGAGTTGACCTACATGCTAGTCTTGTCGTATTAACATTGTCCCTGAATGTTATTACTTGACTAGAAATGATTAAGAATAGTGTTCCCTATATCATCTCACTATCGATTCAACCAATCGATTGATATAGGTAAGAACCTTCTACTCAAGGACGCTATTATACTTAGTTATTTGACACCAATACAAGTAAGTATAATAACCAAAAACAAATGCCTTTATTTATATACAAGAATATGATATAACGAGTGCATACAACAATCATCAAATGATTGGCTCTAGGGCTCTAACTAACAATATTTAATTCAATTCAGTGCCTAATGAATAAGTATAATAATGTCCTAGAGTAGGAGGTTCTAATCTATAACATATCAATTGGTTGAATTGATAGTAAGATATTGTAGATATACATAGAACACTACTCTTAACTATTCTTAGTCAAGCATTAATATGCAAGGACAATATTAATGCGTTGAGACTAAGATGTAGGTCAACGGATGACTTGATCTCACAAATCATGGATATGAGATATCAGGTTGACACATGGGTATATATTAGAGAATATGTACTGAATGACCCGCCATGAGAATGTTTCATGGATCGTCGTATGAGTGTCATAAACATTCTCATGTGACTATTGGTATGAATAGTCTTTAGACCCGAAGTCACTACGGTTCCCTACATAAGGAGTTGTATACTTTGGTATCGACAAACGTCACCCGTAATAGGGTGGACCATGAAGTCGATTACTGGGTATGCAATAAGTTATGCGGAGGGATGTGAGTGATGTAGATGGGATCTATCCCTTCCATATGACGGAAGTGATATCTATGAGCCCCTTGATTAGTAGGACACAAGAATGCATGACCATACTTAAATAAGTCAATATGTGATATTGAGCTTATTTAATTGAGTGTGTCTACTTAGAGATCAAGAAACATAAAGATTGATAAGAGGATGACACGGTGTATGCCTCATTGATCAATCTAGATATTGACGATGTAAGAATTGAGTCATACAAGATAATAGTCATGTAAAGGTTAAGTCGGATCTCGACATTCTCGTTACTTGGGTAGCAATGATGCCTTGCTAGATGCCACTCATTGCTTATGTATTTAAATGTTGATTTGGATACATTACCAACGTTATGAGAACCTATTGGGTCACACACGAAGAACAAGTCAATGGAGATGGATTCATATGATGAATCATTAGATTAAGTCTAATTCAAATTGGACTCATTGAGTAAGACTCAATGAAATCCAACTATTGGATTGAGTCCAATTCAAATTAGACTCATTGAATCAATTGGATTGATGATTAATGAGTTGGACTCATTATATGATTTCATGAATTAATTGATGATTAATGAATTTGACTCATTATATGATTTCATTTCATTATATGATTTCATGAATATGATTTCATGAATTTGAATTCATGAAGAAAGAGGAGTGTACAACTTGAATTATTCATGCATTGGATGCATTGGATGAAGAGTGAACAATATGAATTGCTCATGCATTGGATGCATTGAATTCATTGGATGAAGAGTGAACCATTTGAGTGGCTCATGCATAGGATGCATTAGATTCATTCGATGAAGACAAATATTAATGTCAATCAAGGCAATTGGCATTAAGGCATGAGGCAATTTCATGAATCTATAAAAAGGGGTTTTTGGATTCATTTTCATGATGAGTTTTTGGTACTCTTGCTCTTCTTCCTCCTCTCTTCAACTTGGCCGAAACCTCCAAAAGGGTTGCAAGCACAACCTTTGGTTGTTTCATTCTCTACTTTGTGAGTTTGTGAGACAAACGTGACTTGTTCATGTGGATACCATAGAGGCGCGACCACTTGATTGTACTCAGATCCGTATCTAAAGAAACGTTGCTGTCGAAATTGTGAAGGGCACACAACAAGGTATAACTTTCTCATGTAGAATAATTAGTACTTAGTATATGGTTTCCTTTCTCTTGGATTTATTGGAGAGGAACTAAATGTTTTCCGCTGTGCTTTTGCGTGTTTAGCGCCCTAGTTCCTTACACGCAAGTGGGGGATCGCTTTGCTATGTTCGTGACTTATGGGGTGGTAGGAGTGCTCAGGCAACTCCACGAGGGAGGGTACCTATCTTCCATTCCTCCTGAGAATTTCTCAGATCATCGACGCATCCTTAGAGAGATGCCCGATGATGTGTTTGATTCCTTTAAATGACTATATATGAATACTATAGGACTATTTTGGTGTGCTATGATATTTGAATATTATACCTTTTACTTGGTCACAACACAAGGGATCCTAAGCTGTTAAACCTCAGAACGGAGATTGTGCATTTATACATTCTGACCTGGTTTTCCATGCCCGACCTATCACATTCTACTCTCACCATTAGACTTTACAAATGCTACCCTAGACCCGATAAGGTTGTGTAGGGGGATCGGTGGCCGGCTAGAAGGGGGGTTGGATAGACGGCGCCCCCAAATCATTCTCTTGTTACGTATTCGTTAGTGCGCATGCGGAAATACAATAACAAATACTAATACGAATACAAATATAAATAATAAATAAATGCAAACCGCTAACACGTTCATTTACGTGGTTCGAAGATAACTTGCTCCTACTCCACGGCTGCCCGTAAGGTGGATGATCCCTCAATCCGTCGGTGGATTAGTCCCCGGAAGCTCCGGCTAGCTCAAACCTCCTTGTGGGTGGAGAAACCTCACCACAACACTCACCAAGAACACTAGGACACAAGGGAAACCTTGAGCACTTAGTGACTACTAATTAGGCTTTAACCAAGTCTAATTTCGTCACCTTGGCCGGCCATCCCAAGCTCCTTCTTATAGAGCTTGGAAGAAATCAGCAAGCTGATTTGCCCGTTACCAGTCGGCTGTTCCTTGCACCAGTCGACTGGTGCCAGCCCAACGACATGCCAACGACTATCTACCAGTTGACTGGTCCCAGGGCCAGTCGACTGATCCCAGCCATTTCGGGCACAGAGAGCTTCTGTGCTCACCACCTGTCGACTAATCCCAGTATTAATCGACTGGTACAACCCTATACCTAGGGTTCCCATCCCGAGTACATTTCTCTCAGCACTCGGACCCTCACGACTCACTTGACTCTTCTTTACAGCTTTGACCTCTTGCCTTCAAGCCTACTTCCTTTGGCTCTCGTCCCTCGGATGCATCCAAGCTCGCGGCTCATCCCAAATTCCATCCTTTGCATACGCCTCGAAGTCGCTTCCCTCGGCCCTTGTCCTTGCTGCCTTGTCCACTGTCCCTCGGATGCATACAAGCCCGCGGCTCATCCCCAATGTCATCCTTCAGCGGATCCGAATCCATCAACCTGAGTCACATGTGTATCCTGTAATCCTGCACAACTCAAGTACACATATCATATACAAGGGTGAACCTAACTTAAACCATTTGCCTAAATACCAAAACACATGGTCGCACGGATCATTGGGATTGGTCTAACAGGTTGGAGGTAATTAGCACTCCATGGGCGACTCAGTGGTCTACCCTGAGTATCTTGCAAATAATAGGCCCCTGAGGCCAGCTTTTTGACCACTCGGTTTGGGCAATCCCATTGAGGTGACAACTTAGTCATTTCTCCTACAGGCTTCGTCCGTTTCCAGACTAGATCCCCTTCTCTAAAGAATCGAGGCACCACCCTTTTATCATAGTTTTGGCGCATCCTTTGTTGATACGCTGTCAACCGTATGGCCGCTCGCTCGCGAACTTCACTAATAAAATCCATCTTTCATAGTCGCCATTCCGTGTTTCCCTCATCATAACACATTCTTCTGACCGAGGGCACCCCAACCTCGATGGGTACCACTGCCTCACTGTCATAGACTAGATAGAATGGGGTTAACCTTGTGCTCTCCTGAGGGTTGTCCGGTATGCCCAGAGAATACTAGGTAACTCTTCCACCCAATCACCTCCAACGTAATCTAGTTTAACCTTCAATCCTCTGGCAATTTCTCTATTAGTGACCTCAGTCTACCCATTGCTCTGAGGATAAGCTACAGACATGAAGGCTTGAGTTATGTCGAACCCTTGACACCAGGCTTGGATTTTTCGTCCTTAAAATTGTCTTCCATTATCAGAAACTAACTTGTGAGAAATCCTAAATCGGCAAAGGATGTTCTTCCATAGGAATTGGATAACAACTCCCTCTGTGGTCCTGGCCAGGGCTTCTACTTCTACCCATTTGGCGAAATAATCCACAATCACGAGTAGAAATCATTTTTGTCCCGGTGCCATGGGAAAATGTTCTACAATGTTCATGCTCCACTGATCAAACAAACATGAGACCATGGCGGTTTTTAGTATATCAGTCGTGTGGTGGGTCAGGTTTTGATATTTTTGGCATGACAAGCAGGTGTTTACCAGTCACTGTGCACCCTTTTGCAGAGTGGGCCAAAAATACCTGGCCAGTAATACTTTCTGGGCTAGCATTCTTCCCCCGACATGACTGCCACAACATCCCTGATGTACTTCTTGTAGAGCATATTTTGCTTCCTTTGCTCTCACGCACTTAAGAAGTTGTCTGGAGAATGCTCGCTTATACATTTGGTCCCCGATCAAGGTGTACATATGAACCCATTTCCTAACCAGCCTGACTTCTTCTAGATCATTCGGTAGGACACCTCGCTACAAGTAATTGATCATTGTAGCCCTCCAATCAATTGCTTCTTCAATATTATTCTGCAAGTCTACTTGAGCTATCAAGAAGGTCTGAGCTACCGACCTATCTAGTACCCAAGTAGTCAAAGAGCTAGCCATTTTGGCTAATTCGTCGGCCCTCTGATTTTTCACCCGAGGAATCTTAGTGACTACAACCTCTTTAAAGTCATCCTTCATTTTCTCATAGGCTTCTCGGTATACTCATAACTTACTCTACTAGTAACCTCGAAGTTGCCTGCCACCTGCTGAGCTACCAGCTGAGAGTTTGAATAGATAAT
This sequence comes from Zingiber officinale, assembly GCF_018446385.1. Classification (NCBI taxonomy): domain Eukaryota; kingdom Viridiplantae; phylum Streptophyta; class Magnoliopsida; order Zingiberales; family Zingiberaceae; genus Zingiber; species Zingiber officinale. The sequence continues at coordinate 68,244,596 of NC_055991.1, forward strand.
GACCCGAGCTGCCCCTACATGCCGAGATGCCTGTAGACCAGCCAATATTGCCTCATATTCTGTCTCATTATTGATAGCTCTAAAATTTAACTGGACGACCAACTGTAAGATGTCTTCTTGGGGGAAATCAAAAGGATTCCCACTTTGCTCCCCTGTTGTGTGGATGACCCATCCACATAAACCTTCCAAGTTTCTTCAAACTCTATTTGGTGAACTTCCATCAGAAAATCGGCCAGGGCCTGAGCCTTAATCGCCACTCGGGGTTGATATTGTATATCATATTCTCCTAGCTCAGTCATCCATTTGATGAGCCGACCTGCCACTTCCACGTTAGTGAGAGCTTTACCCATGGTGTTTGTAACGCTCGCCCTCCCACTGCTCAAGGAGGGGCGGGGTTACTTACTTACATACGTGCATACATATAAAATCATGGCAGCGGAAACAGTTATAAACTTTTTTTTTCTACACTAACTGCACTAAACATCATGCTTATCATATTGAACATGTAGACATACTAGTATTCATGCATACTACTTAATTAATGCCAACTACTTAAAACATAATTCATGATATCATAAGCATACTAGTATGAAACATGAAGGATATAAGTGCAGAACTATCCATACTAGTTAAAGTACTATCAAGGCATAAAAACAACACATAGTTCATATGTAAAACTTAGAACATAAAACATATAGCAGTTCTGTTTTCTTCTACCATGCCACTGCCACACACACACTTGCCCTTCCTGCTGCTCCTCTTAATTCAGCCATTCCTTTCCTTTTTCTGCAGTACAAGGAAACATAAAGAAAACTATAAGCCCATAGGCTTAGTAAGTTCCTTTCCTACTCACAAAAACCATAATTCATGCATGAACATAAAGTGATAACATGTTCATTGGTAAATCCTAACATAACATGTGAGAGCATAACAATAAATCATATCATATCATGTGAACATAAATATAGATTCATATCATATCATGTGAACATAAACATAGAGTCATATCATATCATGTGAACATAAACATCGAATCATATCGTATCACGTGAACATAAACATAGATTCATATCATATCATGTGAACATAAACATAGAATCATATCATATCATATGAAGATAGACAAAGAATCATATCATATCATGTGAACATGAACATAGAATCATATCATATCATGTGAACACAACATAAGATCATATCATATCATATGAACATCATGGACATATCTCAAGAGCATCTTAAAGAAGCATAAGGGAAAACATATATCATGAGCTCGTAGATGCAAGATGTTCTTTTGAAAACATGAATCATGAATGAATATATGCAAGATGTCCTTTTTTAAAAACATATATCGTATACATACTTAAACATAATCTCAACATGAGGGTCCGGCTTGTACCACATACATACATGAATGCGCGTAATCCCTAGGACAGGGTAGCTAGCCCCGAAACTACTAGGGAACTAGGTCCGTACTACGACCGTCGACCTAGGGGCGTACTAAGGAGCCCATCCCTTTTTACTAGACCCGTTCATAGTCCGTCGGCCTAGGGGCGCTTATGGAGCCCACCCTTGGTACAAGCCATACAAAGTAAAATAGCATGTCATATCATGTCATATCATAGCATATCATAGCATTTCATGTTCTTGTTATTTCATGAAGAGAGCTCTTGATCCCAACTTAAGGGAAGCATCTCTTTGTCATATCATGAAGAGTGCTCTTGATCCCATCTCAAAGGAAGCATCTCTTAGGCTTTTCATTTTACATAAGCCTTTCATAAACATATCATAATAGCATGAGGTGCACATAGCATAAATCATATCATAAGGAATCATAACATGAGTGCACATAACATTAAGCATATCATAAGGAATCATATCATGATGTCATAAGTACTCATAACATAAAGCATATCCTAAAGAATCATAACATGATGTCATAAGTGCACATACATAAAGCATATCATAAGGAATCATAACATGAGTGCGCATAACACTAAGCATACCATAAGGAATCATATCATGATGTCATAAGTGCACATAACATAAAGCATATCCTAAAGAATCATAACATGATATCATAAGTGCACATAACATAAAGCATACAACATGGTGACCTAATTTCATAGCACATCATAAGGAGTCATTATCATGCATGGTTGGGGGTTTTGATCTTCCTACAAACCCTAATTCATTGTTGGCCGAAACCTAAAGGTGGGGTTCCAACTTTTAATACCACATGTAGCATGAAACTAACAACATATAAGACATCATATTTCATAAGGAAGCATAAATAGGCATGGTTAGGTTTCAAAACTTTGCCCTAAGTCACAACTTCATCCTTGGACGAAACCTAAATGTGAGGCATTTAACTTGTAAATACAACATGAAGCATGAAACTTAAACCAACCATATAATAATGATCATACATCATAAGGAAGCATATCCAAGCATGAATAGATTTCAAAACTTTGCCCTAGACCTTATTCCCAACTTGGCCGAAGCATCAAGGTAAGGGTTCTAGATTTTTAATACCACATGGAGCATAGAACTCTTAACTAATAGCATATAAAAGATCATGTATCATGAAAGAGCATAAACAAACATGTTTTCATTTCAAAACTTTGCCCTAGACCATGTCTCTTAACTTGACCGAAACTTCAAGGTGGTGTTCTAGGTTTTTCATGCGACATAAGCCATGGATATTTAACCTAACATAGCATAAGAAAGCATACATCATGAAGAAACATCAAACAAGTATAGTTAGGTCAACAACTTTTCTCTAAGCCTTTTTAATTCAACCTTGGCCGAAACCTAGGGTTTTCATGCAACATAAGATAGGAAAATTTCAATCTAACCTTGCATAGAAAATCATACATCATAAGGAGTATAAACAAGTATAGTTAGGTCTCAAAATCTTGCCCTAGACCTTGTATTCATCTTTGGCCGAAACCTAAAGAAAGGTGCTAGGTTTTGTTTATACATCATGTAGCATGAAAAACTTATCTAACAACATATAATAGTTCATGTATCATGAAGGAGCATAAATAAGCATGTTTAGATTTAAAAAATCTTACTCTACACCTTATATTTTCTTTTGACCGAACCCTAAGGTAGGGTCCTAGGTTTTATTCATACATTATGTAGCATAAAAACTTATCCAACAACATATGATAATTCTGTATCATGAAGGAGCATAACTAAGCATGTTTAGGCTTCAAAATTCTACTCAAATCCTAGTATTCTCTCTTGGCCGAAACTTCAAGAGTGAGGTTCCAACTTTTTGTTACAACATGAAGCATAAATTTCAACTTGACAACCATAAGTGACCACAACTCCTTATCTTGGCCGAGACTTACAAGGAAAATCCCTAAGTTTTTTTTTCCCAAAGATATATTTTTAAACGTCAAGCGTACGAAAACTATTGTACTGCAGGTGAGAGGATACTTACATCCCTTGCTTAACTTTCAAAGAGAAGGGATCCTTGGTTGTGAAGCATTTCCTAGAGAGCAACCCTTCTTCCTTGGTTCGGCAATGGTGAGGGAGAGGAGGGTGGTTTCGGTGGAGAGGAGGAGGAAGGAGAAAGAGAGCAACAAAAATGAAAATTTTCATTCTTTCCTCCTTTTATTCCAATTGAATGGAAGAAGGAAACATGAATTTTTCCTTCCCTTTTTTACTTTACTCATCCTTAATGAAGGGAGAAAGTAAAAACTTTCTTTTCATTGTGAGAAGAGGAAGGAAACTTGGACTTCTCCTCCTTAGTAAAGAGAGCCTCCACTTCCTTACCTTTAACAACAATTCCCCTCTTTTCATATAAGCACACCCCTACTGGGGCTACTGGTTATGACATGAAACCATTTACCAAGAGGTCCAAGGCTCAATCCTTGGTCATGCCTCTTTTTGGTTCTTTTTATTTTATTTTCTAAAGAAGAATCCACATAAGGCCCATATTATATTGATCCTGTCTGAGAAGCTGACCACGATGGAGATCTGGAAGAAAAAACCCACCGTATTGTTGAAGAATAATGCCGGTAGAACCTCGACCCGAGAAACCCAAAGCGGATCGGAAGAAAACTAGAATCACCGAAGGAAATCTGATGAGTAGGAAGAAATCCCCGTTTAGATAGGAGAAAGTCGATCTCCCAAGCTCCCGAGGCTTCCTACGCACAAGAGACCAACCAACACTATCGTCAGTGACCTAAGACCGGGGTGGGAATCCCTGGCTAGGCCCTCCGACGCTCAAGTTAGTGATCTCGCTTGATGTCAAGGAAGGAAGAAGATGAACAGTAGCCAGAAAATTAGGGATGTGAACTTACCTAGCCAACGAAGAGGATTCCCCATTTTATACCACTTCATATAACATCCGTAGTCATGAAGTGGACCCCGGTTTGTTAGAGTTCGTTATGACATCAGCTGCATACTTGGGGAAGATGATTTTTAAGGAATCTTTTTTGTACCCCAGATGTACCTTCTTTGTCGTTTAGTGCCTGCAAGACAATCTAAAAGCATATTTCCCGCCAAAATATATATCTTCTATCATGAATTATTCTATTCGATATATTCATGTATGGTTCTTCTTCATGCGACTTATGTTTGTATCTTTGTCGTATCAAAAAATAATATTTTATCCAGCATGTTTCTGAGGTATTCATTAACCCTTTTGGCCGATATTGGTCTATCTCTGCTCTGGAGTATGCATCGGTCGTTATTAACTTACCTTCATACGACAAGCATGTATCGACCGATATTGGCCTACCTTCGTTCGGCAGGCATGTATCGACCGATATTGGCCTACCTTCGTCTGGCAGGCATGTATCGGCCGATATTGGTCTATCTCTGCTCTGGAGTATGCATCGGTCGTTATTAACTTACCTTCATACGGCAAGCATGTATCGACCGATATTGGCCTACCTTCGTTCGGCAGGCATGTATCGACCGATATTGGCCTACCTTTGTTCTGGAGTATGCATCGGTCTTTATTAACTTACCTTCATACGGCAAGCATGTATCGACCGATATTGGCCTACCTTCGTTCGGCAGGCATGTATCGACCGATATTGGCCTACCTTCGTTCGACAGGCATGTATCGACCGATATTGGACTACCTTTGTTCTGGAGTATGCATCAGTCGTTATTAACTTACCTTCATACGGCAAGCATGTATCGACCGATATTGGCTTACCTTTGTTCTGGAGTATGCATCGGTCGTTATTAACTTACCTTCATACGGCAAGCATGTATCGACCGATATTGGCCTACCTTCGTTCGGCAGGCATGTATCGACCGATATTGGCCTACCTTCGTTCGGCAGGCATGTATCGACCGTTATTGGCCTTCCTCCTTTGACACTTTCTTCCTTTTCTTTCCTCATCTGAAGACCCACAAAACCTAACCCATATCATATATCATGTATAAATCTATTTGAATTATTAAGGCTTATTTTAATCATGCATAAATCTACATGAATTATTAGAGATCCTATGAGTGTTACAGTGTTATTGGTCAGGACTGTGACGGGATGTGCTAAAAAATAAGGTCTTAAGTGGCGTGCCATGAGTACCAATCCATCGACCAACTTTTTCGGCGCTGTGTACCGAGACTCAGCCCCTTTCAATAAATGGTTGAAGAAGTACACTAGCCATTGTAAATTATCCTGTTCCTTGACCAACACCACCCCCATGACCTCAGTGGTGGCTCACAAATATACCCAAAGTGGCTCCCCCGACGTAGGTTTAAACAAAGAGGGTAGGGTCTCCAGGTACTTCTTTAGCTCTTCAAAGGCCTGATTGCATTCCTCATCCCACTAAAATTTAGCAGCTCTCCTAAGAACTTTGAAGAAAGGTAAGGCTCGATCCGTCAATCGCGATATGAATTTGGACAGCGACGTTATCGGGCCTACTAGCTTCTGAGCTTCTTTCAGATTTTGAGGGGCCTTCATGTCTTGGAGTGCACGCACCTTCTCAGGGTTGGCTTCAATTCCTCGCTCCATAACGAGATATCCCAAAAACTTTCCTCCCCGAACCCCGAATAAGAACTTCCACGGATTTAGCTTGAACCCATATTGTCATATAGGTCTCTTCCACATCAGTAATCAGATTAACTGCTAGGGTGGACTTGATGAGTATGTCCTCCACATAAACTTCCACATTACGACCTATCTACTCTCAGAATATCTTATCCATCAGCCTTTCATAGGCCGCTCCTGCGTTTCATAGTCCAAAGGGCATGACAGTATAACAGAAAGTGCCATCGGTCGTGATGAAACTAAACTTCTCTTGATCCTCCTGTGCCAGAGGGATTTGATGATAACCTTGGTAGGCATCCAGCATGCAAATCCTTTTGCACCTCGAAGTTGAGTCCACCATTTGATCGATCCCGGGCAACGAATAACAATCCTTTGGGCTAGCACGATTAGCATCGCAGAAGTCGATGCAGACCCTCCACTTATTATTGGGATTTGAAACTAAGACCACATTAGAGAGCCAGGACGGAAACTGTACCTCTCTAACATGACCCGCTTTCCTGAGCTGCTCTACCTCAGCTCTGATGATCTTATTCTGCTCAACCGAGAAATTCCTCATCTTCTGCTTAACTGGTCGGGCGTCGGGCAACAGGTGTAACTTATGCTCAGCCACCTCGGGCTTGACTCCAGGTAGCTCCTCAGGAGACCAAACGAATGTAACGCCCCACCCCTTCCTGCTCAAGCTGACGGGGGTCACATATCTTTTTCTTCTTAAAACAGCGGAAGTCTTATCTATAGTATATTTTTTTTTAAAAGTTTTTTCCTTTACTTTTCAAATCATCATCACTAACTACCCATCATGTGAGTAACATAAACATGCTTAACATAAATTTAAGCCATAATACTAAAGAGTATGATGAAATGTCATGGAGTCATAAAAGAACGACATAAGCATAATTCTTATTAACTAGAAGCAGGTCTTTCTCTTTAGCCGAGTCACTACTACACACATCCTTCTTTCCCCCTCCTGCTGCTCCCTTAGTACATCCATTCTTTGCCCTTATCTATGGTACAAGGAAAGTAAGCTGTGAGCACACAAGGCTCAGTAAGATCCTTTCCTACTCACAAAAATCGTATAGCATAACTTAATCTCCAAGGCATAAAGCATAAAGACAACTCAACATATCATGTATAGAAGCATCATATCATAACATAATCGTAAGGTATCATGGCATATCATAACATTCATCCTAGCTTAACATAATATAGTCATAAGCATCATGGCATATCATGGTAAAAATCATAATGTGCATCCTAGCATAACATAACAAAATCATAAGCATTATGGCATATCATGATATAATCATAAAGTGCATCCTAGCATAACATATCATAATATCATGGCATATTATAACATAATCATAAGTGCATCCTAGCATATCATATCATGATCATAAGCATCATGGCATATCGTAACATAATCATAAAGTGCATCCTAGCATAACATAATCATAGGTATCATGGCATATCATAACATAATCATTAAGTGCATCCTAGCATAACATATCATAATCATAACATCATGGCATATCGTAACAAAATCATAATGTGTTATGCGAGATGACTTTCAAAAACATGATTCATGCAAAAATATATGCAACATGTCTTTTGAAAACTTATTACATACATACTTAAACATAATCATAACATGATTAGGGCCCCGGCTTGTACCACATACATAAATGCGCGCGTCCTATGTAGGTCCAAGGTAGCAAGTCTTGAACCCTACAAGGCATACATACTAGGCCCGTTTCTTAGTCCATCGACCTAGGGGCACTTATGAGTCCATCCCTAACGAGGCCCGTTTCTTAGTCCATCGACCCCGGGGCGCTTATGGAGCCCACCCTTGGTACAAGCCATATAAAGTAAAGTAGCATGTCATACATATCATGGTTCTTATTATTTCATGCACATCATATTTCTTATCATATCATACCATACAAAATTTGGGCACACAGCTCATCATAATAGCATGTATAATTTGGGCACACAGCACATCATAAATACATGCATAGTTTGGGCACATAGCTCATCATAAAAGCATGCATAGTTTGGGTACACAGCTCATCATAAATAGCATGCATAATTTGGGCACACAGCTCATCATAATATCATGCATAAATTGGGCACACAGCTCATCATAAATAGCATGCATAACTTGGGCACACAACACAGCATAAGGGTTACCAACATACATAGATTACAAGTATACATAATTAAACATAGAAGCATAGCAAACTCTTATCACATCATAAAATATTGTATGTGAGATACATGGGAATCATATTGAGATTTCTAACCCTAATGTCATATAGTGGCCGAACCATATAGTTGTGACTTAGGTTAAAAATCAACATACAAGCAGGTGAACCCTAAACCAATATCATATCATCTACCATAAGGAAACATTATGAGCATGTTTAGGTTAGGTTCTAGGTTTCCTAAACTTATAAACTTATCATGGCCGAATCTTATCAAGCATTACATTGGGTTAAAATCAACATTCAAGCATGTGAACCCTAAACCAATTTCATAGCAAATATTTCAAGGAACATCATGAGCATAATTAGGTTAGGTTCCAAGTTTCCTAGGCCTTTAAACTTGTTGTGGCCGAAACCCTTAAGGCTTGGAACTAGGTTTCAAGTGTCATAAAAGCATGGAAACCTTAAACCAATTTCATAGCAATTATTACAAGGAACAACATGAACATAATTAGGTTAGGTTCCAAGTTTCCTAGGCCCTTAAACTTGTTGTGGCCGAAACCATTAAGGCTTGGAACTAGGTTACAAGTGTCATGAAAGCATGGAAACCCTAAACCAATTTCATAGCAATTATTACAAGGAACAACATAAGCATAATTAGGTTAGGTTCCAAGTTTCCTAGGCCTTTAAACTTGTTGTGGCCGAAACCCTTAAGGCTTGGAACTAGGTTACAAGTGTCATGAAAGCATGGAAACCCTAAACCAATTTCATAGCAATTATTACAAGAAACAACATGAGCATAATTAGGTTAGGTTCTAAGTTTCCTAGGCCCTTAAACTTGTTGTGGCCGAAACTTGTAAGGCTTGAATCTAGTTTTCAAGTGTCATAAAAGCATGAGAACCCTAAACCAATTTCATAACAATTATTACAAGGAACAACATGAGCATAATTAGGTTAGGTTCCAAGTTTCCTAGGCCCTTAAACTTGTTGTGGTCGAATGTTCATGGGGCATGAAAACAAGTTCTAACCACACTACAACATGAGCATGTCATATTAATATTCATGTCTTGTCTTAAGGAGGATCATGGCATGATTAGTTTAGGTTTAACAATTTTCTAGGCCCCTAATCCTATCATGGCCGAATACTTAGGAGCATGGAATAAAGTTCAATCATCAATTAGGCATGAGCAAATCATGTTAACAACTTTCTCATCATGAAGTACATATCATAAAATAAAAAGGAGCATGCTTGGTTTAAGTCTTAACTTACCTATTTCCTTTATTCATGTTTGGCCGAGAGTCTAGGGATATGATTCTAAGTTCTAACCAAAAATTCTAGCATATGAACATTAGATAAATCCCTACCATAAGATACATGTTACAAGAAGCATATTGAGCATGTCAAAATTTAGGTCTTTACATTTCCTAGGTCCTTCTTTTTAGTCTTGTCTTGGCCGAAAATTTCATGAAGGTATCCTAGGTTTTTAGGTAACCAAATCTCATAGAAAATACACAAGCTATTGTACCACAGGTGAGGGAAACTTACTTCCTTTCACTTGTGGTTTTTCTTAAGGAAAAAGATATCCTAAGTTCCAAGGAAGGAGAGAGCTTCTTCTTCTTGTACCTCTTTTTGCTTCTCTTGCTTGGAAGGGATGGATCTTGAAGGCTTCTTCTCAAAATTTAGTTTTCTTGGAGAGGAACTTAGCTTAGCTTTTGGAATAAGGAGAGGGAGGGGCTCTTGGTTTCGGTGGGGAATGAAGAAGGAGAAGGAAGGAGGAAGAAAAAGAATTTAATCTCTTGTTTTTCTTCGCCCAATCAATTTATTCATTTGCAAATGAAACATGTCTTCATTCATTCCCTCAACTCCTCTTTTCCCTCATTCCTTTAATTCCCATGAAAATAGAGAGAGGGAGGGAAGTAGGCAATTTATCTTTTGTTTGCTTCTTCTCTTAACCAAGAGGAAGAGGAGGTAAGCAACTTAGTTTTCTCTTGCTCTTTTGCTTAGTTTTCTTTTATTTTCTTCTCACCTCTAACTAAATTTTCATTCCTTTCTATCCATATATTATTCATTATTCTAGTGGTTGTCATACATCAATTTATTTCCATTATTTGTGGGAGGTTCAAGGTTCACCTCACCTCACCTCTTCTTATTCTTTTTTGGTTTCTATTTTCCCTTTTCTCTTATTTTTTTTTTATTTCTATGCTCTAAAGAAAATATAATACCCATATACTTATCTTATAATTTCGTGGGTGTTACAACGAAAACGTCCTTATTACTGATTAAACACTGGACCAAGTCCGCCTTGACCTCCATGGGCAGATCGCTGGATATGCGGGTGAGACTTTCAGGTTGCTCGGGATACAGTTGAACTTCTTCCCAGGGGAGAAGTTCCTCCTCTATAGACAAAGGCTCCTCTTGGATGACGTGAACCCTTCCATCCCAAGTTCTCTAGGCTTTGGGAGCCTCTACCTTCACCATGTCTACGTAGCACCTTCGAGAGACCAACTATTCTCCTCTTACCTCCCTAACCTGGTCCCCTACCGGAAATTTGATCTTTTGGTGGAAAGTGGAGATAGCTGCCCGGAACTCATATAACGCCAGTCTCCCCAAGATGACATTGTAGGAAGAGGGTGAGTCCACAATGATGAAGGTGCTCCTCCTTGTCCACACCAGAGGTTTAGTACCCAGAAATATCGCCAGCTTGATTTGGGCCATGGGGCGTACCTCATTACCGGTGAAGCCGTACAACGAGGTGGCCATAGGTTGAAGCTCGTTGGCATCGATTTGCATACTTTCAAACGCACTTTTGAACAACACGTTGACAGAGCTCCCGGTATCTATGAAAACTCTGGCCATGCGACTATTGGCTATGACAGCCTTAATTATGAGAGCATCGTCATGAGGAAGCTCTAGCCCCTCCAAATCTTACGGTCCGAAATTGATTATGGTGTTAGAGTGTATACTAAAAGCCTAGCTTTTGGTATAAATATTTATCTAGAAATAAGAATCACATTGGTCAAATGTCTACATTTATGATAAATGTAGTTGCTCAATTAATTTATATTGTAGATAACATGGTGTGTGGTGTCACACACAGAAGATCATGTTATTGGTTCCTTATAAATTATAAACAGTAGCTCACGACCAAGATGGAAAGGAACAAACCATTGGAAGGTCGTAGTGTAATTAGGTATTAGTTTATCTTAACTATATAATTACACTAGTACACTTAGAGTGTATTGAGTAAGACCATTTGAGGTCGTTCCTTTTATACTGACTTTATGAAGGAACAAAGACCTCAGTTATTATGGAAGTGTGTGCTCTTAATCCTAATATAATAACAAGCACATATATTTGATATTTATTTCTTTAATTTATCAATGGGTGAGATTTAGTTCGATGAATCAATAAGCCCGATAAGTTGGAAATGATATCACTTATAGTGTGTGTTGTTGATTATAGAAGGAAACTGTGTCCTAGTAATCTAGGTTGAGAATGTCCCCAAGAGGAGCTCATAAGGATTGTCATGTTAAACCCTGCAGGTGGACTTAGTCCGACATGATGATGAAGTTGAGTGGTACTACTCTTGGAGCTAGATATTAATTAAGTGAGTTGTCAGTAACTTACTTAATTAGTGGACATTTGTTATCTTAAACACAGGGAGACTAACACACTCATAATAAGAAGGAGCCCAAAATGTAATTTGGGATTGGTGCGGTAGTTCAATAATAGTTCTTTAGTGGAATGAATTATTATTGATGAAATTAAGTTGTGTGTTCGGGGCGAACACGGGATGCTTAATTTCATCGGGAGACCAAAACCAATTCCTCCTCTCGGTCCCTATCGTAGCCTCTAGTATATTGAGATTTATACCCACCGCATACCCACCTTCTTACCCATCCAATGGGGCCGGCCAAGCTAGCTTGGAACCCAAGCTAGGGCCGGCCAAGACCAAGTGGATGAGCCATGTAGGTGGCCGGCCAAAGCTTGGGTCCCAAGCTTAGGTGGTCGACCACTAGAATATTAAAAAGGATTTTTATTAAAATTATTTCTTATGTGGATATCATGATTTTAAAAGAGAGTTTAAAAATTAAAAATTTCCTTTTATAGCTTTCTACAAAAGATTAAGAGAAGAGATTAATCTCTTTCCTTATTTGTAGTTTAAAAGGATGGTTTTAATTTTTTGGTAAAAACTTTCCTTATTTGTAAATCATCTACATGTTTAAAAGAGAGTTTAAAATTTGAAATCTTTCCTTATTTGTTGATTAAAGGAGGATTTTAAATTTTAAGAAAACTTTCCTTTTTAACCATGTTCATGATTTAAAAGAAAGTTTAAAAATTAATAATTCTCTTTTATTAGTTTCTACAAAAGATTAAGAAAAGACTTGATATCTTTCCTTATTTGTAGATTAAAAGAGATTTTAATTTTTAGAGATAACTTTATTTTTATCCACATGTTTAAAAGAAATATTTTAATTTATTAAATTCTCTTTTTATAAACCAATCATGAAGGGATTAAATTATTGGAGAAATTTTTATAAATTTCCGGAAACAAATTAGGAAGTTTTAATTCTTGTTTTAATTAAAACTTTCCTTGATTTGGGGCTTGAGGTGGCCGGCCATTGTATTTGAAAAAGAAAATTATTTTTAATTAAATAATTTTTCTTTTCAATGGAAAAAGAATTAAGGAAATTTTTATTAAATTTTCCTTATTTGCCAAGACCAAGGATTATAAAAGAGGGGGTAGAGGAGGCTTCAAGGTGAACGACTCTATTCTATTTTTCTTCCTCTTTTCCTTGGTGGTGTGGTCGACCCTTCCTTCTTCTCTTCTTCTTCTCTTTGTGGCTGAACCGCTTCATGCTTATGGAGTTTTAATTGGTGGTCGGATCTAGGTTGAGGAAGAAGGAGAGAAAGCCAACATCCCTTGGAGCTTGGTTGGTGGAAAAGATCTTCATCTTTTGAAAGCTTTGTGCTTGGCCGAAATTTGAAGAAAGGAGAAGGTGCTTTGGTGGTTTCTCATCTCGGAAGATCGTTACCCACACAACGTCCGAGGTTAGAAGAGGAATACGGTAGAAGATCAAGAGGTTTTTCTAAAAGGTATAACTAGTATTTTTTCTTTCCGCATCATACTAGTTATTTTTGGAAATAATACTAAATACAAGAGGCATACGATTCTAGAGTTTCGAATTTGTTTTCAATATAGTGTTCTTTTGTTTTTCTTTTCCTTGTGATTTGATTGTTCTTTTCGGTTAACCTAAAGTTATTTTAGGAAATTAAATATTAGCTTTCCATAAAAGATTTTGTCTAGTCGGTGGTGGTTGCTTTCATATCCAAGAAGGCCATGTGCCTCGCCACGTCAGTACTGGGAACCAATTATGGAAATTAATATTTAATGGAATTAATAACTTAAGGTGACTTGGGTCGAACGTGTTATGTTCCGCAAGAGATCCAAGTCAAAACCTAAAAGAACAAATAGATTAAGTTTTGGGTCAAACGTGTTAAGTTCCGCAGGCGATCCAAAATTTAATTTAAAAGAACACATGGTAGCTTGGAAAAGGTTCAGACCTTTGTACAAAATTTTTGTACAGTGGAACCTCTAGGTTTTCCGAGTAGCAACCAACATATGGGCCCGATCGCTTGCTCCTGACTACATCCTACAGCATGTACCTCTAGACATCACTCATGAGACTTTCGTGCCCTGGTGGAATCTCCATCAGTTGGCTCTCTAGAAATCATGCTAATTTCTCGGATGGCTAAGTTGCCCCAATTTTCAGCTTCCCTGGCTTCCCCAGGCTCCTGGTTGTGACTGGGTTGTTGATTCCTTTGTCTGGTTAGATCAGGCAAATGCCAGGCAGGTTGACTGGCCTCAGCTGCATCCTGCTGGCTAGCCAGTAGCCTTTGCTGAGCCCTGGGCGTGATTTTGGGCGGCACGCCTAGAATCTCAGGCGAACTGAAAGCAATCACTAGTGGAATGGGTGTGGGAGCGATGGTAGGTGCAGTAGCGTGGTCCCCACAACTTAGGACTTGGGGTTTGATTAGCTGCTACACGCAGAATCGGTAGGGTATCTAGACCAGGACCGAAGGGTGATCGGGCGTCCCGTGCACGTGGAAGAGGCTGGGCTGGCGGATGTGGTGGCTTCTTTTCTAGCTTGTTGGTGGGAGCAGACACCTTGTTTGCTTTTCGTCGAGCAGCCTGAGCCTCCTCAACGTTAATATAGCTTGCGGCCTTCCCAAGCATCTCGTCGAAGTTCCTTACGGGGTCTCGAATGAGACCCGAAAGAACTCCCCTTCCACTAGTCCATGAGAGAAGGCGCTCATCAATATTTCCGAAGTGGCTGATGGAATGTCCTAGGCCACCTGGTTGAAGCGCTTGATATAGCTTCACAAGGGCTCGGCTGACCCTTGCTTGAGTGTGAAGAGACAATGATTTATCTTTTGGTACTTCCTGCTGCTAGCGAAGTGGCGTGGGAAGATCATTTTGAAATCATGGAAGCAAGTGATGGACTGGTTTGATAATCCATCAAACCATTTTTGTGCCGAGCCGAATAAAGTATTAAGGAACACTCAGTACTTAATGGCGTCACTGTACTGATGCAACAGGGCAGTATTCCTAAACTTCCTAAGATGGTCTTCTGGATCTTGACTACCATCATATTCTCCAATAGCAGGAGGCCGGTATCCCTTAGGTAACTTTTCCCTGAGTACCCTGGTGGAGAAGGGCACTTGCTCCTTAGGATCCACTCTGAGCTCTTCTTTGAGCATTAGAGCTTTACCCTTCTTAGAATCCCTGGGCGGGGAGCTTTCCACCTCAGAAGTCTGTGGTTGTTCTTTCTTATTATAGCCACTCGGGCCCTTGTGATAGTAATCGAGGACTGGCTCTCTATTGAAAGCCAAGGGAAACTCCTCGGGCTGCTTTCTTTTGGACCCCCTGTCAGAAGCCTGGGTTGGTTCCTTAGAAATTGCCTGCATCTTGTAAGGTCGAGAAGCGGTGGTCTGCTTCTCAGAGGCTGCTCATCTTTTAGCTTCTTTGTTCAGTTCGTATTCTCCGACCATCATGGTGACGTTGATTCTGCCAGTGTCCTCCATCTTTATGCTCCGGAACTGGCAAAGAGATTCCCATAGATGGCGCCAAATTAATCCTATTCGGAGTTTGATTCAGATGAAGGCCAGATGAAGGGTCGTTAGCATTGACGGGGAGAAGATTGTGATGTTGCAGTCGCACAGGCTTTGGAGAACGGATCCCCACGTGGCCCGGAAGAACTGTTGGGCCTGTGCTGGAGGTAAGAGACCTCTGTACATGCTCAGACAAGCACACGGAACGTTAGAGACCAAGAACCAGGGAAAAAGTCTCCGGAACCGACCCTGCAATGCTCAAGTCAGGTACTTTTTCTCCAGAAGAATAGTGTACAAAGGAAAAAGAAAAGTAGACAAGTAGACAAGTGTGTGAGTGAGCGTACCTGCGTAAGGGAGAGAACATATGTACCTTCTGGAGACTGACCCCTATCAGAGAATGCCAGGTGTTAGGACTTGTCGAGTGGTGGAGGACACGTGGCCTTCTCCTATAAATTGGAGGAAGGTTCTACTGGTAGATGCTTCCAATCGCTCAAATATTCCCTGACATACAACAGATATTCTCTAGCAGATAGTTACGATTTCCTGACCTGTTGTCGCGTAGTACCTTCTATCCTGCCAAGGTGAGATTGAAATAGCCCTAGTTGGTCTGTTGAGTGATGATGAACCGATTGGTCGGGGCCCTTCTGCCGGCCTTTATGATTCCGACCCTACCGAGGTGTTAGAATGTATACTAAAAGCTTAGCTTTTTGTATAAACATTTATTTTGAAATGAGAATCACATTGGTCAAATGTCTACATTTAGTTAAATATAGTTGTCCATTTAATTTATATTGTAGATAACATGATGTGTGGTGTCACACATAAGATCATGTTATCAGTTCTTTATAAATTATAAATAGAAGCTCATAAATAAGATGGATTGAGACAAACCATTGGAATGGTTGTAGTATAGTTTGGTACTAATTTATCTTGACTATAAAATTATACTAGTATACTATGTGTGTATAGAGCATGACCATTTGAGGTTGTTCCTTTTATACTGACTGCATAAAAGAACAGATCCTCTGTTATTATGGATGCGTGTACTCTTAATCCCGATATAATAACAAGCACATGTACTTAGTATTTATTTCTTTAATTTATCAAAGGGTGAGATTTATTCGTTAAATCAATAGGGCCGATAAGTTAGAAAAATAATATTATTTATATGGTGTGTTGTTGATTATAGAAGGAAATTGTGTCCTATTTATTAGGATGATGATGTCCCCTTGAGGAGCTCATAAGAATTATCATGTAAACTTTGCAGGTGGACTTAGTTTCAACATGATAATGAAGTTGAGTGGTACTACTCTTGGAGCTAGATGTTAATTAAGTGAGTTGTCAGTAACTCATTTAATTAATGGACATTCGATATCTTAAACATAGGGAGATTAACACACTCATGATAAGAAGAAGCCCATAATGTAATATGGGATTGGTGCGGTAGTTCAATAATAACTCTTTAGTGGTATGAGTTATTATTGATGAACTTAAGTTGGGTGTTCGGCTCAAACACAGGAAGCTCAAGCTTATGAGTTAAAAATCAATTTCTCCTCTAGGTCCCTATTGTAGCCGCTATGTATAAAGTCTCGCATCCACCCAAGTCATCCTTATGGCCGGCCACATCCTTGCTTGGTGCCCAAGAAAGGGGCAGACCACCCCTTGCTTGGTGCCCAACCAATGGGCCGACCAAGATGGGTTTAAAAGTGGATTTTTAATTTTTTAAATCTTTCTTTTTGCAGTCATCTACAATGTTTTAAAAGAGAGATTTTAAATTTTAAAAACTTTCCTTTTTTGAAGTCATCCACATGGTTTTAAAAGAGAGTTTTAAATTTAAAAAATCTTTCCTTTTGTAGCCATCTACAATTGTTTAAAAGAGAGATTTTATTTTTGTTAAAACTGTCCTTTTTTGTAACCATGATTTAAAAGAAAGGTTTTAATTTTAAAAATCTTTCCTTTTTGTAACCATCTATAATATTTAAAAAGGGGATTTTTAATTTTAAAACATTTCTTTTCTAGCCATCCACAATAGGAAATTTAAAAGAGAGATTTTAATTGTTGTTAAAATCTTTCCTTTAGCCATTACTAAGGATTATAAAAGAGGATAGATGGTGTCTTAGAGGAAATAATCATCTACACTATTTCTATTCCTCTTCTATTCTCCTTGTGGCAGACCCCCTCATATTCATATTCTCCCTTTGCTTTCTCACCTAAGGCCGGCGACTTCAAGAGGCTTCAACCATCTTGTGGTCGCGCGGGTTGCAAGGAAGAAAGAAGAACAAGAGGTAGTGTTCCTAGCTTTGATCCCTTGGTGGCCGAAAGTCTTGGAAGAAAGAAGGACATGGGTGGTTTTTGCGTCTTGGTAGATCGTCACCCATACAACGTCTAAGTGGAGAGGAATATAGCAGAAGATCAAGAGGTCTTTAAGCTATAGAGAAAGGTATAACTAGTTAATTGTTTCCGTTGTGTACTAGTTTATTTTTCCTTTTCTATAGATCCTGAAGTACCAACACAAGAGGCTAGCGATCTTGTATTTTGATTGAGGTCTCTGTAGTTTAACCTAGGGTTTACTGTAAGGAGTTTAAATATTCAATTTCTTTGAAAGGCTTTGACTAGGAAGTGGTGGATGATCCCATACCTAAGAAGGTCGAGTGCCTCACCTACGACCTGGAAGCCAATCCTTGAAATAGATATTTAATCAACTTCTATAATATGGTTTAACTTCTGATGAACACATGGATTGAACTTGGATTAATAATGTTAAGTTTCGTTTGCAATCCAAGTTTAACTTCTGAAAAGCACATGGGTTGCTAGGAAAGGTTTTGTGCTTATACAAATTTTTGTATAGGGAAAATAAAACAAAATTCTGAGTAGCGCTAACAATTGGTATCAGAGCTAGTTTTTTGCCTCTGTGTGTTTGGTTTTCAGTTAAATTATGCACTTTTCATACAAAAATTTAGGCAGGATAATAGTAGAATGTGTAACTAGATTAACTCTATGGTTGCAAGCATCCTAATTCCAACTGTTATGGACCTATTGTGTTTGTGTGTGATTGGACCCTCTAGCATGTCGAGGGCATTTTATGTGTGTGCAAGATTGTAATTATTAAATACAGTAGGAGCTGTATTAGTTTTAGGATTTTACATTCTGTTCGATTTAGATTACATGTACTTTCTCTTGTGGAATATAGGATCGATAAATGTAAAATTTTATTTTTGTCGTGGATCGTATCCTTGCGAGGCGTGGTGCTATTTGAGGACCAGAGGCGCAGTGGAAAAGGAAGCAAGATAGACGCGATGACATGACCCGTTGGCTGTGGCTAGGGTTAGTGGCACACGGAGGACAGCTATGGATGGATGAGGCCATATAGTTAGAAAATTATTTTTCATATTTATTACCTTTTATGCTATTTATATGTGCTGTGTGTGTGTGCATGTTAAAATTCCTCATTTTAAATAACTAAGTGAGAGATATATTATTTAAATTCCATGGTCTCCATTACTGGTTTGTAAGTGATGCATTTAAACTTGTGCATTAGCTTTGAGTGCCTTCCTCCACATCGGAGGAGTTTGCTTGCGGATCACTAGATCAAACTCTCTTTATGGATGATTATAGGAAATTATTTAGGTTTGTGTGATCTTCTCCATCTGAAGGGGCACAATCCTATTTAATGGATTAAGTATCAAGTAATGGTATATACTTAGGCGCATTTAATAGTATCCTCCCCATCGGAGTCACTACTATTATTTATGTGACCGAAGAAAAATCAACTATTAATTTTATTTGTCATAAAGTTAGGTTGACAAGATAATAAAATTAATGGGTAAAACCCCCTCTTACAAATGTTTGAATTTGTATATGTCCACATTATCGTGGCATATAAAATTCACAGTATTTTGAGGTGTTGGTGAATTTAAATGATATTGTTTGAGAAATCAATATTATTTTAAATTCTAAAGTTTTAACTAAATATTTTATGATTCTTAGGATTTCAAATGACTTTCAATCCTCTTGCTGTTATATTGAAAGAAAACAAACTTACTGGTCCCAATTACATTGATTGGAAACGAAACTTGGACATTATCTTAACTGTTGAAGTTTACAAGTTTGTACTTTTTGAGATCTATCCAAGCCTGCCTAATAGCGATTCTGGTGAAGAGGAGATTGAGTATCATAAAATATGGGCTAGGGCAGATGAGATGACGCAGTGTTACATTTTAGCTTCTATATCAAATGTGCTGCAACATTAACATCATGCCATGCCTACCGCTTATGACATGATGCACAATCTCAAGGAACTCTTCGGACACTAAAATCAGGCTGCTAGCCAGGAGGCTATGAGAAACTTAATGACAACCACCATGACTGAGGGGACACCCACCCGTAAGGGATCATATCCTCAAAATGATGGCTCTTTTGAATGAGATGGAAGTCCTTGGAGCATATATCGATGGGGAAACCCAGTCGATATCATTCTCCAAACGTTGCCTAAAATTTTTGAGCAGTACCGCCTGAACTACAACATGAACAAAAGGGTTTATTGGTTGGCGAAACTTCTTACATAACTTCAAGCAATAGAAGGGCTATTTCGTCAAAGTTCTCAAATTCACATTGCTAAAAATGTTTCTGTTTCTAAGGCGAAAGGCAGAAAGAAGAAAAAGAAACAAGTTGGTTCAGCAAAGAAAGTGAATCGATCTCTAGGGACTGGGCCGCATGCAGGTGTGAAGAAGCCAAAGGGCAAGTGCTTCACATGCAAGAAGTCTGGACATTGGAAAGTGGACCATCCTCGCAGAAAGGAGAATAATAAAGGTATATCTTATTCTCTAGTGGTTGAAACATGTTTAGTGGTGTTATCTACCAGTACTTGGTGTGTAGATACGGGAGCCACTGATCATGTCTGCAATTCATTGCAGGGGTTCTAGGAAACTCGATGACTACATGAAGGGGAGATTACCGTCTACATGGGCAATGCTACAAAAGTGGCGGTTGTTGCAGTGGGAGATGTTTATTTATCTTTTGATAGAAATAAAACATTGATTTTGAGAAATTGTCTTTATGTACCATGTTTTAGAAAGAACTTGATTTCAGTTTCTAAACTATTTATGGATGGGTATTCTATTTCTTTTGATGATAAAGTAGTTGTCAAGAAAAATAGGGTAGTTATCTATTCTGGTACGTTGGTTGACAATTTGTATACTCTAAATCCAATAACTCCCATGATACAACAAATGAAAATTAATAACACATCTTCTAATTCTAATAAGAGAAAGCAACCTTCAGAAATAAACTAAACATATCTTTGGCATCTAAGGCATGGTCATATTAACTTGAGTAGGATTCAAAGGCTAATAGTCGATGGACCTTTGGGTTCATTAGTGGTGGAAAATTTTCCAACCTACGAATCTTGCTTGGAAGGAAAAATGACCAAGAGACCTTTTAGAGCCAAGGATGTGTTGGAATTGGTTCTTTCTGATTTGTGTGGACCTATGACTATCCAAGCAAGAGGTGGTTTCGAATATTTTATCTCTTTTATAGATGACTATTCGAGATACGGGTACATTTACTTGATGCGCTGCAAGTCTGAGTGCTTTGATAAGTTCAAAGAATACAAGGCCGATGTGGAGAAACGCCATGGTAAAGGTATCAAGACACTACGGTCTGATTGTGGTGGCGAGTACATCTTAGGAGAGTTTAGGAGTTACTTATCAGAGGCCAGGATTCAATCCCAACTGTCTACACCTGGTACACCCCAACAAAATGGTGTGGCAGAATTATGGAATAGGACTCTTATGAAAATTGTTAGATCAATGATGAGTTATTCAGAATTACCAAATTTGTTTTGGGGATATGCTATAGAAACGACGGTGTACATTCTGAACTTGGTACCTTCTAAGTCAGTAACCTCTACTCCTATAGAATTATGGAATGGGTGTAAGCCTAGTCTGAAACATATTCAGATTTGGGATAGTCCAGCACATGTGCTGAAGGGAGACGCTGATAAGTTGGAATCACGTACAGAAGTTCGCTTGTTTATGGGTTATCCTAAAGGAACAAACGGTGGTTTATTTTATAATTCTAAAGATCAGAAGGTCATTGTTAGCACCAATGCCCGATTTTTAGAAGAGGACTATGTAATGAACCACAAGCTCATTAGTAAAATTATTCTTGAGGAAATAAGAGAAGACACGTCTACTTTAGTACCAATGGTACAAGATGAGATACCACAAGAAACTACAACACATGTCACAAATGATGCACAATTACAAGTAGTGCCTCGTCGTAGTGGGAGTGTTGTTAGGCAACCTGACAGATTCATGTTTTTGGGAGAATCTTCGGACTTGATCCCTAATGAACTTGAACCTGATCCCTGGACATATGATGAAGCACTCCAAGATAAAGATGCAGCATCTTGGCAAAGTACAATGAACTTTGAAATAAAATCTTTGTACTTTAATTAGGTCTGGGAGCTTGTAGAACAACTAAATGGTGTAAAAGCCATTGGATGTAAATGGGTCTACAAAAGAAAAAGATGGATAGAAGGGAAGGCGTAAACCTTCAAAGCAAGGCATGTTGCAAAAGGGTGTACTCAGAAAGAGAGAATCGATTATGAGGAAATCTTTTCTCCGGTAGTCATGCTTAAGTCTATCCGGATTATTTTATCTATTGCTGCTCTTATGGATTATGAGATTTGGAAAATAGATGTCAAGACAACTTTCCTTAATGAAAATCTTGAAGAAAATATCCATATGAAGCAACCAGAGGGATCCATTGCGAAGGGCAAAGAGCATCTTGTATGTAAGCTCAATTGGTCTATCTATGGACTGAAGCAAGCTTCGAGATCTTAGAACATCCTATTTAATGAAGTGATCCAGTCTTATGGATTTATTCAGTGTCCGGATGAGTCTTGTATAGACAAGAAGAGTGACGAAAATGTGGTGGTATTTATTATACTATACGTAGATGACATTTTGCTCATTAGCAACAATGTCAAAGTGTTGCCAGACATAAGGGTATGGTTGTCCAAGCAATTTGATATGAATGATTTGGGATAATGTGGACATATTCTTAGGATCAAAGTAATAAGAGATTGTAAGAAAAGAATGTTGTGCTTATCCTAAACTTTATACATCGATACTATTCTAGCTCATTTTAGCATGCAAAACTCCAAGAAAGGTTTTTTACCCTTTCGGCATGGAGTACCATTATCTAAAGAGATGTCTCCTGAAATATCAAAGGAAATAGAGGACATGAAGGCAGTTCCTTATGCTTCGGCTGTAGGAAGACTAATGTATGTGATGCTATGTACGAGACCGGATATCTATTTTGCCGTGGGCATGGCTAGCAGATATCAAAGTAACCCAGGACAAGGACATTGGACTACCGTAAAGCATATATTGAAGTACCTGAAAAGGACTAGAGATTATATGCTAGTTTACCAGCCAGATGATTTGCTCCCTGTGTGTTACACGAATTCGGACTTCTAATCAGATAGGGACAATAGTAAGTTGACCTCAGGGTATGTGTTTACTTTGGGAGGTGGAGCCATAACATGGAGGAGTGTTAAGTAGAAATGTGTTTCGGACACCACCATGGAAGCTGAGTATGTGGCAGCCTCTAAGGGAGCCAAAGAAGTTGTATGACTCAGAAACTTCTTGATGAACTTAGATGTGATTCCTGGTTTGCCCAAAATTATCACAATTTATTGTGATAATAGTGGTACAGTAGCAAACTCAAATGAATCACGAGCCCATAAGGCAAGTAAACACATTGAGCGCAAGTACCACCTGATACGAGACATCATAAAGCGAGGAGAAGTTGTTGTCGCCAAGATTGCATCAAAAGATAACCTGGCAGATCCTTTCACTAAGGCCCTTCCGGCGAAAGCTTTTGATGGGCATGTTGAGGGGATGGGGATCAGATGTATGACAACATATATGACAGCATAGTCTTTTAGTATAAGTGGGAGATTGTTAGAATGTATACTAAAACCTTACTTTTTGTGTAAACATTTATTTTGGAATGAGAATCACATTAGTCATATGTCTGCATTTAGTTAAATGCAATTGTCCATTTAATTTATATTGTAGATAACATGGTGTGTGTTGTCACATAGAAGATCATGTTATCAGTTCCTTATAAATTATAAATAAAAGCTCACAACCAAGATGGGTTGGGACAAACTATTGGAATGATTGTAGTGTAATTTGGTACTAATTTATCTTGACTATAAAATTACACTAGTACACTATGTGTATATAGAGCAGGACCATTTGAGGTTGTTCCTTTTATACTGACTACATAAAAGAATAGAACCTCTGTTATTATGGATGTGCGTACTCTTAATCCCAATATAATAACAAGCACATGTACTTAGTATTTATTTCTTTAATTTATCAAAGGGTGAGATTTATTCGTTAAATAAATAGGCCCGATAAGTTGGGAAATAATATTATTTATATGGTGTGTTGTTGATTATAGAAGGAAACTGTATCCTATTTATTAGGATGATGATGCCCCCTTAAGGAGCTCATAAGGATTGTCATATAAACTTTGCAGGTGGACTTAGTTCCGACATAATAATGAAGTTGAGTGATACTACTCTTGGAGCTAGATGTTAATTAAGTGAGTTGTCAGTAACTCATTTAATTAATGGGCATCCGATATCTTAAACACAGGGAGATTAGTGCACTCATGATAAGAAAGAGCCCATAATGTAATATGAGATTGGTGCGGTAGTTCAATAATAACTCTTTAATGGTATGATTTATTATTGATGAACTTGAGTTGGGCGTTTGGGTCGAAAACAGGAAGCTCAAGCTCATCAGGAGGTCAAAACCAATTCCTCCTCTAGGTCCCTATTGTAGCCTCTATGTATAAAGTCTCGCATCCACCCAAGTCATCCTTATGGTCTGCCACATCCTTGCTTGGTGCCCAAGCAAGGGGCCAGCCAAGATGAGTTTAAGAGGGGATTTTTAATTTTTTAAATCTTTCTTTTTTAGCCATCTACAATGTTTTAAAAGAGATATTTTAAATTTTAAAAACTTTCCTTTTTTGAAGTCATCCACATGATTTTAAAAGAGAGTTTGAAATTTAAAAAATCTTTCCTTTTGTAGCCATCTACAATGGTTTAAAAGAGAGATTTTATTTTTGTTAAAACTTTTCTTTTTTGTAAGCATGATTTAAAAGAAAGGTTTTAATTTTAAAAATCTTTCCTTTTTGTAGCCATCTACAATGTTTCAAAAGGGCATTTTTAATTTTAAAACTTTTCTTTTGTAGTCAACCACAATAGGAAATTTAAAAGAGAGATTTTAATTGTTGTTAAAATCTTTCCTTTTTAGCCATTACCAAGGATTATAAAAGAGGATAAATGGTGCCTTAGAGAAAATAATCATCTACACTATTTCTATTCCTCTTCTATTCTCCTTGTGGCCGACCCCCTCATATTCTTATTCTCCCTTTCCTTTCTCACCTAAGGCCGGTGGGATCAAGAGGCTTCAACCATCTTGTGGTCGGCGGGTTGCAAGGAAGAAAGAAGAACAAGAGGTAGTGTTCCTATCTTTGATCTCTTGGTGGTCGAAAGTCTTGGAAGAAAGAAGGACTTGAGTGGTTTTTACGTCTTGGTAGATTGTCGCCCACACGACGTCCAAGAGGAGGAGAGGAATACAGTAGAAGATCAAGAGATATTTAAGCTACAAAGAAAGGTATAACTAGTTAATTGTTTATGCTGTGTACTAGTTTATTGTTCGTTTGTATGAATCCTGAAGTATCAACACAAGAGGCTAGCGATCTTGTGCTTTGATTGAGGTCTCTGTAGTTTAACCTAGGATTTACTGTAAGGAGTGTAAATATTCAATTTCTTTGAAAGGCTTTGACTGGGAAGTGGTGAATGATTCTATACCCAAGAAAGCGACTGCCTCGCCAACGACCTGGAAGTCAATACTTGAAATAGATATTTAATCAACTTCTTGTTGGGTTGCAAGGTTGCAAACATAGTCCCATATTGGAAACACATGGGAAAGATCATGGGTTTATAAGAGAAAAGATATTTCCATTGGCATGAGGCCTTTTGGGGAGAGCCCAAGAGTAAAGCCATGAAGGTCTAGGCCCAAAGTGGACAATATCATGCCATTGTGGAGATATCTAAATTCTTTTCGATCCAACAATTGGTATCAGAGCCCGGACTGCCAGAAGGTTTAACCGCCGACTGTGCACAAGAGCTATGGTCTGATTGAGCCATGTGGGTACAATATTGACCTCGAACAAAGAAAGTGGGGGCTCCTATGTTTAGATCAAGAGGACCAGACACTAGATAGGAAGTCCTAGTTGTGACTAGGCAAGGAAGTCCTAGTTGGTCGGGTGGACCGAGGGGCAGGAAGACCTGATGGGTCGAGGATCGGACGTGGAAAGCCTATGGTCCTTTGTTTGAGGGGGGGATTGTTGGGTTGCAAGGTTGCAAGCATAGTCCCATATTGGAAACACATGGGAAAGATCATGGGTTTATAAGAGAAAAGATATCTCTATTGGCATGAGGCCTTTTGGGGAGAGCCCAAGAGCAAAGCCATGAGGGTCTAGGCCCAAAGTGGACAATATCATGCCATTGTGGAGATATCTAAATTCTTTTCGATCCAACACTTCTGTAATATGGTTTAACTTTTGATAAATACATGAGTTGAACTTGAATTAATAATGTTAATTTTTGTTTGCAATCCAAGTTTAACTTTTGAAAATCACATGGGTTGCTAGGAAAAGTTCTGTGCTAGTACAAATTTTTGTACAGGGGAAACAGAACGGAATTCTGAGTAGATAAGTTTGCTCACGTGGTCCAGCTTGACAACCCATGATCAGTAAAACCAGGTCGGGTTGGGTCCTGACCGCGCTTCTTGCTGCAGCCTTGGTTTCCCGATCGGACGACCCCTATCTGGCTTCATACCTCGGATAGCCCCGGCTGGTCCCACTTCATATACAGACTGCCACTTTCTCTTGACTTTTGACCACCACATCTCCTTGACTTCTGACCGTCACGTCTCCTTGACTTCTGCCCGCCACGTCTCCTTAACTTCTGACCGTCATGTCTCCTTAACTTCTGACCATCACATTATCTTGACCAGACCTTACCAGTATGCACCGTATCACTTAGCATTTAACCGATTGCAAATTTTGTTAAGGTATTTAATGTTGGAAATTATCTGGACTCTGAAACCATTCCTCTTTTAATAATTTTTCAAACTCGATCCAATCGAATTACAGTGAAAATGATTATATAATTTCATAAATTATAATCGAACATATGAATATAAACAAATGATGGAATTAAATTTATGAAATAAATATTTTCTAAAAATAAACCTCTAGTAGTTTTCTTCCCTTACGTAAATTTGAGGTGCATAGAAATCACAATCTTCCAATACAATCCTTTGTGCCAACGGCAGTGTCTGGACGCTCCAAAACTTAATCATCATAAATCAAAATGTAGTTTCTATATATATATATATATATATATATATGATCCAGTCCGAGCGCTGAGTCACGGACGCTGGGGACGTGGCACGCTCCGCTGTCTCCGACTAGTGGTGTAGCTCTCCGACGAACCTGCAAGGAAGCCGAGCCGGGAGGGGTTTCCCGGCAACGGGCCTCCGACGCTCAAGTCAGGCAATGAGAGAGGCAGCGTAATGGGGCTACAGTAGAGATGTGTCCAAACCTTCGTCGACGTCTGGGGGTCTTTATATAGGACCCCGGGGGAGCGCGAGCCCGCTTCCCGATGCGTGCACGCTTCCCCAAAAATACCTTAACGAGCTTGTGTCAGAAAAATACCTCTGGCGCCATTCCGCAATCGTCCGAGCATATCCCGGATGTGACGGTGGAAGCTTCCACCATATGATTCTATGTACGGCTTGGCCGCCAACTCTACTGCTTGTCGGCGGTAGGCGTCTCGAGGATGATGTTATCCCCTGTCTTCGTTGTCCTCTTGCGTTCCCTGTCTGTTCTAGGGCCGAGCGGATCGGCCGCTCGGCAGGCACATCACTTCTGATCGGTCATATGCTCGAATGAGACTACTCCTGCCTATGTTGCCTTGTGCACCGGCCGAATGGACAGGCCGCTCGACCCTTGAAACCTTTTTATCTTGAGCATCGGAAACTCGACCCCTAATCGGGTTGTTTGTCATTCGGTTCGGGGGATTCATGGCCGGTCGGCATGCGGTGCCCAGTCGGTGGGCCTGCTTCATCCGGTCGACCGGTCTCTGGGTTGAATCTCTCGACCTTTGACCTCCACGTGCCGTTGACCCTCCGCCAACGAGGATCCCCCATACTTGTCACCGGATTACATGCCTCCCTTCAAGTCTAGTCGAAGGAGGCTCTGAGTCCGACTGACTGGACTATGAATTTGGTCTAGCGACATTCACTTTGCCGCTCCTGAAAGTGTATTTCTGATCGGCCTTAGGAGGCCTCTTCGGCCGATCGGCGAGTCGATGGCCTTGCCTTGTAGTTGTGATTTCCAATCGCTGCTTGTTGCGCTACTGTTTAGGGGGCGGTCGGCGTCGTCGAGTCTCTTCGGAATTCGTGCCAATCCTTATTAAACTGCCCACGCGCGAGTAATGGTGCTCATTAAATGCTGCCCAACCGCTGATCACCACCTAGCAAGTCCGCCGTCATCGTACTGCGAGGGCATCAACTTTGATTGGACAAGCGACAATTCAAATCTAGCGGACCGATGCTAACGTTTGTTTCAATGCCCTGGATCGGACGGTGGTGGTGGACTGAGCCCGGGGTTTATGAAGCGCCGACGCTGACCCCCCTTCCATCGCTATTGCCTTCGCATTTTTGGTGCTTCCTCTCGCAAACATCTTTCCGACGTTCGCTCGCCTCGGTGCTCCGACGAACCTTCAACCTTCTCCTTCACGCTTTGCTCTCAGTAAGCTTTCTCCTATCTCTATTTTCTTCTGTTTTCTCCCTTCTGGTAGTCTTTGCATTCGTTCAGTGTAGTTCAGTCTCCTTCCTCAATCCTTTTATTTTCCTTTCCTCGGTCCTTCCTTCCTCACTACTATTCCGGCGATGGCTAGCACCTCGCAGCCTTCTGATCCTTCTCTTGGCCTATGGTATATGACCATGGTTAGCCGGTTTGACGAAACTGACGCGGGACGCTTCCTTAACGAATTTGAACTGCCTCCTAACCATAGACTAGTTTTAGCCACCTCTTCCGATCGGTCCCATAATCCGCCGACTGGCACTGTTTGCTTCTTCCGCGACCAATTCGTGGCCGGTCTGCGCTTCCCTCTACACTCTTTTATCCGGGAGGTTTGTAATTATTTCCGCATCCCGCTCGGCCAACTTGTCCCCAACTCTTTTAGGTTGCTGTGCGGTGTAGTAATCCTTTTCAAGCTGCACGGCATTCCCTTAGTCCCCTGAATTTTCCATTACTTTTACTACCAAAAACAATCCTAGTGGGGTACTTTTTTTTTCCAGTCGCGGATCAACCTCGTCTTCTTCGATAAGATGTCGACCTTGAACAAGCACTGGAAGGAAAATTATTTTTACCTTCGCTTTCCCGAACTGCCATCCTTTCGCACCCAGTGGCAGACCACCGTGCCGAGCCAGCCTAACCTCGGTAAATACAAGAGTCAGCCGGATTATCTTCATGTAGCCAATCTACTGGTCGGCCAGAGGTTCTGTATCGATAAACTACTTCACGAGGGGGTATTGTACATATTTGGTTTGAGCCCGATCCGAACGAAGCTTCCGAGCAACATAGGTAAGCACTTTCCTTGTCCTTTTTCCTTTTGGTCTAACTGATTTATTCTCCTGTTATGCAGCTGACATCATGTGGCGCGCTAAGGTTGCTGAACGGCTGAAGCTGAAAGCCGCCGAAATGGAATCGGTGGTAGCCAAGGAGATGGCCGATCTAGGCATCGCGCCGATCGGTTCGCATGAAGGTGAAAGCGAAGGCACTCCAACTGAGGCCCGAGGGTCTGCCGCTCATGTCCCTACAACTGGAACGGCCGGGGATGCTATCTCTTCGGCCGGTCAGCAGCCTACATCAGAGGACGCGGAGCGCTCAGTGGGTGATTCCCCGTTGATAATACGCAAGCGGCGCCGGACGACCATTGCACAGGAAGAGCCGGTGATCGGGCCAGTTGACGCTCCCCCAGAGGCAGTCAACCCGCTACCCGCAGTGCAGGAGGCCATTTCGTCTGATCGGACTCCCTCCCAGCTCGACCAACCAACAGCTTCGACTGGAGTGCCACCCGTTAGTTCTGTGCCCCAGGTCCGCCTTCGGCTCAAGCACTCGGACATCATTTTTGCGCCACTTGGCGAGTCGTCTAGCCGAGCCGTTTCTTCCCAGTCGGATCCGAGCGCTCGTCGAGTGATCAAATTCGTCCTCCGTCTTCCCACCGAGGAGTTCCTTTTGGCGACGGATCAGCCCACTGCTCCTGAGCATCAAGTTACTATTCGAGGGCCACTTGCCAAGATGTGGGAGGATGCGAGGGCTCGGGTTGCCCTAATGACTCCCGGTCAGCTAGCGGACAGCCATATGCAGCAAGCCCCTTAACACACTATTACGACTACTTCACCGGGTTCCTGACATTATCCCATCCGAACGCAGAAATGGGTGGAGAACATTGTGGTCAGCAATCGTCTGGCCGAACTGGGGGAGGAGTTGAAGAAACTCCAAATTTCTGGAGGGGCGCCAGTTGAAGGGCCCTTTTATGCTACGCTTAGGTCCGAGCTGACCCAGATAGAAAAACTGCTAGCGGCCGAGCGGCACAAGTCTTCCGGCCTGGAAACCAGGGTGGCTAGACTTGAAAACCAAGTCAAGCCCCACGACCACTAGATCACTGTGACCACCAACAGAAAAAATAGGGTCGTTGCTGATCTGGATGCGATGAAGGTGCAGGTCCGAGCGCTGGATCAACGCGTTACTGAATTGACCGACCTGCTATCTGATGAGAAAGAGAGCCGATCTACCACTGAAGCTAAACTGCAGGTAGATAAGCAAGATCTCCAAGGAGCTCTCGACGCTTCCCGAGCGGCGCTGAAGGAATACCAGGACGGAGAAGCTGACCGCTTCCAGGCGATGAAACAGAACTACCTCCGATCGGACGTATTTGGTGACAAGCTCAGCGATCGACTAGTTCTGTCCTTCGAAGAGGCCATCCGGGCGACCACTGTCTACCTAAAGGCCAAGGGCCATCTCCCTGAGGAGACCTCCATTCCTCCTCGAGACATGGCCGGCCTGCTGGAAGCTGTTCTGGAGTCCATCTTCGAGCCCATAGAGCGAGGAGCCTTTATGATTTCCTTTAGCATTTTTTGTAACCCTCCCGGTCGGCTCCGAGGGCCTAAAATTTAATGGATATGCCATCTCTTTACTAGTTTACTCTGTCAATATTTGTGCCCTCCGCTCGGAACGCGAACTACTATCGTCCGCTTCTTCCCCTTTTTATTCTCGTTAACCGCTTCTCGTCTTGCCCTCCTAGTTTTCTGACGGAATTCTTCACGAAGTATTTTCGCTAACTGGGCTGCTCGTCTGAACACCCCCACCTGTTTCAATGGCGTTCTCGTTAGCTCGTTCGTGTAGTACCTTTAGGAACTTGGCCGCTCCTCCATTCAACTCACGAGTCGACCTTTGTATTATCTTTTTCCGGTTGGAGGGTTTATAGTCGCCGGTTCAACTCTAGGGTTTAACGTCGGAGCTCGACGGTCTTCTGGCCGTGGGGTTTATAGTCGCCGGTTCGACTCTAGGGTTTAACGTCGGAGCTAGACGGTCTTCAAGCCGGGGGGTTTATAGTCGCCGGTCCGACTCTAGAGTTTAACGTCGCCGCTCGACGGTCTTCAAGACGGGGGGTTTATAGTCGTCGGTCTAACTCTAGAGTTTAACGTCGCCGCTCGACGGTCTTCAAGCCGGGGGGGGTTTATAGTCGCCGGTCTGACTCTAGAGTTTAACGTCGCCGCTCGACGATCTTCAAGCCGGTTGTCGTTCGCGACTAGAGTTTAATGTCGCCGCTCGACGGTCTTCAAGCCGGGGGGTTTATAGTCGCCGGTCTGACTCTAGAGTTTAACGTTGTCGCTCGACGGTCTTCAAGCCGGGGGTTTATAGTCGCCGGTCCAACTCTAGAGTTTAACGTCGCCGCTCGACGGTCTTCAAGCCGGTGGGTTTATAGTTGTTGGTCCGACACTAGAGTTTAACGTTGCCGCTCGACGGTCTTCAAGCCGAGGAGTTTATAGTCGCCGGTCCGACTCTAGAGTTTAACGTCGCCGCTCGACGGTCTTCTAGCCGGGGGGTTTATAGTCGCCGGTTTGACTCTAGAGTTTAACGTCGCCGCTCGACGGTCTTCAAGCCGGGCAGTTTATAGTCGCCGGTCCGACTCTAGAGTTTAACGTCGCCGATCGATGGTCTTCAAGCCGGGGGGGGGGGTTTATAGTCGCCGGTCCGACTCTAGAGTTTAACGTCGCCACTCGACGGTCTTCAAGCTGGGGGGTTTATAGTTGCCGGTTCGACTCTAGAGTTTAACGTCGCCGCTCGACGGTCTTCTAGCCGGGGGGTTTATAGTCGCCGGTCCGACTCTAGAGTTTAATGTCGCCGCTCGACGGTCTTCAAGCCGGGCGGTTTATAGTCGCCGGTCTGACTCTAGAGTTTAACGTCGTCGCTCGACGGTCTTCAAGCCGGGGGGTTTATAGTCGCCGATCCAACTCTAGAGTTTAACGTCGCCGCTCGACGGTCTTCATGATGAGCTTATAACTCCAATAATATATTCCCGGCCAAACGACACGGGGTCTTCGCCACCGAGCATTTGGCTTGGATAATATACTCCCGGCCGAATGGCACGGGGTCTTCGTCATTCCTTTATACAATTATTCGATGGGCGCACAGTGCTGATGCCTTTGCTTTGTTCTTATAGCTTTCATGCCTGCAGCAAAAAGATACATTCGAACGAAATATTCATGAAATACATTACATCAGTGCACCTTTCATCCGGCTCGTTAGGGCTGGAGGTGGTTTGCGCTCCATAGCCTATCCAGCCTCCGTCCATTCTCATCCTCCAAGTAGTAGGTTCCCGACCGGAGTTTCTCGACGACTTTGAACGGTCCTGCCCAAGGAGCCTCCAGCTTGCCCACGTCCCCTACCGGCTTCACTTTCTTCCAGACCAAGTCGCCCACCTGGAATGCTCGAGGAATCACGTGGCGGTTGTAGTTCTGCTTCATTCTCTGCCTGTAGGCCATCAGCAGGATGGACGCTTTGGCTCACTCCTCGTCGATCAAGTCCAATTCTAGATGCCTCCGCTAATAATTATCCTCGTCATAGTTCTGGACCCGAGCGGACTCTACGCCGACTTCGACTAGGACGACCACCTCACCTCCATACACCAGATGGAAAGGTGTCACTCTCGTTCCCTCTTTAGGGGTCGTGCGAATGGCCCATAAGACTCCTGGTAGCTCGTCCACCCAGCTTCCTCCCATGTGGTCGAGTCGAGCCCGAAGAATTTGAAGTATCTCCCGGTTGGCTACTTTGGCTTGACCATTGCTTTGGGGATATGCCACAGACGTGAAGTGCTGCTTAATGCCATATCCCTTGCACCATTCCTCGAGCTGATTTCTGATGAATTGTCGCCCGTTGTCCTACACGAGCTGACGCGGAATGCCGAACCGACAGATAATGTTTTGCCAGATGAATTTTTTGACTATGTGCTCGGTTATCTTGGCCAATGGCTCAGCCTCCACCCACTTGGAGGAGTAATCTACTTCCACCAATAGAAACTTCCGTTGTTCGGTCGCCATTGGGAAGGGTCCTACGATGTCCATGCCCCACTGGTCGAACGGGCAAGACACTGTGGACGCTTTCATTTCCTCTACCGGCTTGTGCGAGAAATTATGGTACTTCTGACAAGAAAGACACGTTGCGACGGTCCGAGCGGCGTCCTCATGTAGCGTTGGCCAGAAGTATCCTGCTAGCAGGATCTTTCTAGCCAATGATCGGCCGCCCGGATGACCCCCGCAAGATCCTTGGTGTACCTCCTGGAGAATGTACTCTGTATCTTCTGAGCTGATGCATTTTAGCAGCGGTCGGGAGAAAGCCTTTTTATAAAGCTGATCTCCGATGAGAGTGAACTGGCCGGCCCTCCTCCTTAGTAGCTGAGCTTCATCCTGATCGGACAGTGAGGCTCCTGAGCGCAGAAACTCTATGATGGCTGTTCTCCAATCGCTTGGGCATGTGAGGCCTTCCATCCGATGTATGTGCGCTACCAAGGATACCTATTCGATTGGTTGCTGGATGACGACCAGCGATATCGAGCTTGCGAGCTTGGCTAATTCGTTTGCCGCCTGGTTCTCCGCTCGGGGTATCTTCTAGACCACTACCTCGGTGAAGCCGGTCTTGAGTTTCTCAAAGGCCTCTGCGTACAATCTGAGTCTTGCATTGCTTATCTCAAAAGCACCCGTGAGTTGCTGAGCGGCTAGCTGGGAATCCGAGTGGATCACGACCCGACTAGCTCCAACATGCCGTGCGGCTTGCAATCCGGCTATGAGGGCCTTGTATTCTGCCTCATTATTTGTTGCCCGATAGTCCAGCCGGACAGAAAAATGCATCCGCTCTCCTTGAGGCGAGAGTAGCATGATCCCAATTCCGCTTCCGAGCCGAGTGGACGATCCGTCCACATATATCTTCCATGCAGCTTCGGGCTCGGGCTTTTGTACTTCGGTCACGAAATCTGCCAAGGACTGCGCTTTGATCGCCGTGCAGGGTTGGTATTGGATGTCAAACTCGCTCAGCTCCGTCGTCCACTTAATGAGTCGTCCGGATGCTTCAGGGTTCAGGAGTACCCTCGCTAGCGGGCTATTCGTCATCACAACAATGGTGTGAGCCAAAAAATAAGGATGCAACCTCCGAGCGGCCAGAACCAAGGCGAAAGCCAACTTCTCGAGACCGGTGTAGCGAGACTCAGCATCCTTTAAGATATGGCTTAAAAAGTACACTGGCTGCTCTTCCCCGCTCGCCCTTACTAATGCTGAGCCTACAGCATGCTCAGTTGAAGATAAGTAAATGCGAAGCGGCTCACCCACGGCTAGTTTTGCCAACATGGGTAAGGAATTCAAGTAAGTCTTAAACTCCTCGAACGCCCGATCGCACTCCTCGTCCCATTGAAACTTGGTGGTTTTACGGAGAATCTTGAAAAATGGCAAGCTCTGGTCGGCGGTCTTAGAGATGAACCTTGAGAGCGCCGTTATCCGACAGGTGAGATGCTGTACCTCTCAAGGATTTCGAGGAGGTGGCATGTCCTGCAATGCCTTTATTTTGCTGGGGTTCGCTTCTATGCCCCGCTCGGTCACAATGTAGCCCAGGAAGTGCCAGCCTTTTGCTCCGAACAGGCACTTCTGAGGGTTAAGTTTGACGCCATACCTTCTCAATGTTTGGAAGGTCTCCTCCATGTCCGCGTAGAGATCGGCCGCCCGGAAGGACTTGATAAGTATGTCGTCCACGTACACTTCCAGGTTGCGTCCGATCTGCTCCTTGAAGACCTTATTCATCAAACGCTGGTAGGTGGCTCCTGCGTTCTTCAGCCCGAACGGCATTACATTGTAGCAGTAGGTGCCGTCCGCCGTGACGAAGCTAACCTTCTCTTGGTCTTCTCGAGCGAGTGGCACTTGATGGTAGCCTTGGTATGCATCTAGCATGCATATCAGCTCACACCCGGCCGTGGAGTCCACCAGTTGATCGATCCGGGGAAGGGGGTAGAAGTCCTTCGGGCATGGCTTGTTCAAGTCTCGGAAGTCGATGCAGACTCTCCACTTGTTGCCCGGCTTGGCAACCAGAACCACATTAGCAAGACAACTTGGGAATTGCACTTCCCTTATGTGGCCGGCCTCCAGAAGCTTTTCGACCTCCGCCCGGATGATTACATTCTGCTCTGCACTGAAGTCCCTCTTCCTTTCCTTCACCGGACAAGCGTCCGGCCGGACATGAAGTTCATGTTGCGCTACGCTCGGCGAGACCCCAGGCAGCTCATGGGTCAACCAGGCGAAGACATCGTAGTTTCGCCGCAAGCATTTGATCAACTTCTCCTTCTGCTTCTCCTCCAGATCGGATTCTATGAACGTGATGGCCTCCGGTCAGGAAGGGTCAATTTGCACCTCCTCCTTTTCTTCATAAATTAAAGAAGGTGGCTTTTCAGTAATAGCATGTACCTCGACCCGCGGCACTTTCCGCACGGACTTTGCTTCGGCTCGGACCATCTCCACGTAGCATCTTCGAGCGGCCAGCTGGTCTCCCCGCACCTCCCCTACTTGATCCTCCACCGGGAATTTGATCTTCTGGCAGAAGGTAGCTAACCCGGAACTCGTTGAGAGCCGACCACCCGGAACTCGTTGAGAGCCGGTCGCCCCAAGATGACGTTGTATGCAAAAGGAGCATCAACCACGATGAAGGTGGTGGTCCTTGTCCTTCTAAGCGGCTCCTCACCCAACGAGATAACTAGTCGGACTTGGCCGACCGGCAAGACTTCGTTCCCCGTGAATCCATAGAGGGGGGGTCATCATTGGCAGTAGTTCAGCTCGGTCAATTTGCAGTTGGTTGAAGGCTTTCTTGAATATTATGTTGACCGAGCTGCCTGTGTCAATGAAAATGCGGTAAATAGTATAATTGGCTATTACCGCTCGAATGATCAGGGCGTCATCATGAGGGACTTCAACTCCTTGGAGATCCCTGGGCCCGAAGCTGATCTCGGGTCCTTTCGCCTTTTCCTGGCTGCAGCCGACCGCATGGATCCTCAACTTCCTGGCGTGTGCCTTTCTGGCTCTATTGGAATCTCCACCGGTCGGGCCTCCGACGATTATGTTGATCTCTCCCCGAGATGCGTTGCCCCTATTTTCCTCCTCCCGAGCGAATGGTCGAGCTCATTCATTTGACGCTCGGTGGTGAGCTCCGTGCTGCTGACAATGATGCCGCACGGGGGATCGCCTTTCTATCCTTTGCACCGGGCTCTGTCGTCGATGTTGCCGATCTGTTGAAGGCGATCAGCGGCGATAACTCCTCGGCGCGGGTGAGCGATGGGAGCGAGGCTCCGACAGTCGTGGGTGTTGTGGTTAGCCGACTGATGGAGTGAACAAAACATCGGGGTCCATACCTTCCCCCTGGGCTTTGGTCGATCAGCCGCGACTTGCTGGACGGCGTGCGGCCGAATGTGCTGATGAGGACGGGCGGCTTCGGCTCTCGGTACTCTGGGTGGTTGGTGATTGATCGGCTGCTTCCGCTCGGCGGGAGCCGGTTGGTCGCTCTGGGCTTCCTTTCTTCTCGCCGCCTGGGCTTCCTCCACATTGATGTATTCGTTGGCCTTATGAAGCATGTGGTCGTAGTCCCTGTGCGGCTTCCGGACGAGGGAGCGGAAGAAGTCACCGTCCACGAGCCCTTGCATGAACGCGTTCATCATTGTGTCCGAGGTGACCGTTGGAATGTCCATGGCCACCTGGTTGATGCGCTGGATGTACACCCGGAGTGGTTCCCTTGCGCCTTGCTTGATGGCAAACAGGTTGACGCTTGTCTTCTGATGGCGCCTGCTACTTGCAAAATGATGGAGGAACGCCATTCGGAATTCCTTAAAACTTGTGATGGATCCGTCCGGCAGTCTCCGGAACCACCGATGCGTCGATCCCGAGAGCGTGGTGAGGAACACTCGGCATTTCACACCATCTGTGTACTGATGCAGAGTGGCAGTGCTGTCAAATTTACCCAGGTGGTCGTCAGGGTCGGTTGCCCCGTTGTACTCCCCGATCGCAGGGGGTGCATAGTGTAGGACCGATGCGGCCGGCTAGAAGGGGGGGTTGAATAGCCCTGAAAAATCAAACACAACCCTTTCTCGTACGATTAAGCTAACACATAAAAAATAGATTAAACAGAAAATAAAGCATAAAAACGAGGCACCGAATTTGACTTGGTTACAACCGGGGAGGTTGTTAATCCAAGGATGAAGATCGCACTAAGAGCTCCTTCAGGCGGAGAAGCCTCGTTTACAGTAGTGTAAGCACAGAAAGACAGAAGCTAATCTAAACAGTGGAATCACACAAGTGTTGTTTACAATTTCTGAACTGATGAAGAGCTTCTGGACCAAGGCTATATTTATAGCCTTGGTCGAGGCGCCTGGAAGGGTTCCGGGTGCCCTGGGGGGATAAAGTTTTATCCCCCAACGTTCAGATCACGTAAATCGCGATCTTGGTCAAAATCAGGGTCCGGGCACCCGGAAGCATTCCGGGCGCCCCGGACAGCTCCGGGCGCCCGGATTGGTTCCGGGCGCCCCGGAGCAAAAAGTCAACTGCGGTTGACTTTTTGTCCGGGACCACTTCTCCGTTAAGTCCCCGTCTCGGTCCGGGTCTTCTGCTCCGGATCCGCTTGATTGGGTGATCTCTGACATCCGGAATAGGGCTCACCCGAACCCATCTTCCGGTCTTCTCGAGCGTGCTTCCCTCCGGCTTCTCGTCCCTCGGAATTGCCGCGTGTCCCTTCTCGTCCACCAGCGTACTCATCCGCAGACTTCGTCCCTCGATCGCACCCCGTGCCGACCTTCGCGCTAGCTGCGTCTCTTGCTCCCCGAGCAATCTTCCGCTTCGGCTTTCGTACCTCGGAACCATCGCGCGCACTTCCTTCTCGTCTGCCGGTGTACTCTTCCGCAGCGCCTCGTCCCTCGGACGCACCGCGTGCCGTCCTTCTCGCTAGCTGCGTCTTCCGCTCGAGTACCTGTGCTCCTAAGCTCCTGCACACTTAGACACAAGGTTAGAAAACAACAGAACCTAACTTAACTTGTTGATCACACCAAAACCAACCTTGGGGTTCCAACAATCTCCCCCTTTTTGGTGTGATCAACCCAAGTTAAGCTAGGGTTAACTAGACAAAAAATAAACTAACTAAATTTACAATTTAGTGCACAAAGATAGAAAAAAATAGTTTTAGGCTACCTCCCCCTAGACTTATACTTATCCTTCTCCCCCTTTGATCACAAAAAAAATGGGGTTCCAAGAAAAGATCTAAGGGTTAAAGACTTAGAAAATTTTGAAAAGCTACTTTAAAAAA
The DNA here is from genome assembly GCF_018446385.1 of Zingiber officinale. Taxonomy (NCBI): domain Eukaryota; kingdom Viridiplantae; phylum Streptophyta; class Magnoliopsida; order Zingiberales; family Zingiberaceae; genus Zingiber; species Zingiber officinale. Next base: position 68,282,979 of record NC_055991.1, read on the forward strand.
AATTTCTAAGTCAAAAGATTCTAAGTTAGAAAAAGAATTTTGCAATCAATAAAACTTAATTAAATATTTTGAAAAATATTTTTGAATCAATAAACGCAGAATAAATTCTAAGTAAACTTTTAAGTAAAAGAATTTTGAGATTTATTTTATTTATTTATTTTTTTTTTAAGATTTTAACTTAGGAAAAAATAATTTTTGAAAATTTTTCTAAACACTCTAAGTAAAAGTTATTTTTGAAAATAGAATTTAAAAAAAAACTAATTATTTAAAAAAAATTTAAGTCAAAATTTTGAACCATGTTTGAATAACTTTTTAAAGCATTAAATAATTCTAGTATTAATGCTTTATTAATTAAACATTTATTTCAATATTTGGCTTCCAGGCAGTGGCGAGGCACTAGGCCTTCTTGGTTATTGGAGCAACAACCACTTTCTAGTCAAAGCCCATAAAGAAATTTTTGTTTAATTTTCTCACTTAAAGCGCTAACTTTGATTTTAAAATTTACACTAAGCAAGATTTAGGAACCCAATAAAGGTTCCAACCTACTGGATTAACTAAAAATTTCTTAGGGACATATTTTCTAGAGATATTTTTAATTTGTCCCTGGTGATATCTATAATACCAATTCAAATTATTGAACCTTCTAAAATTTGTTTTAGATGAGCAAGCAGAGTTTTTCAAGTTTTCTACTTGAATTTTTAAATTTTGAATTTCTAATTTTAATTTTTCATTTTCTAAATTTAATTTATCTAGCATTTCTAACGGACAAGATGTAGCTAATATTGCTTTTAAATCTTTATTTTCATTTTCTAATTTACAGCAATCTTTTGTTAAAATTTTAATGAATTTAAACATTTTATTAGGAGGAAGAGATCGTACCTCACTTACCTTGTCGATCTCGTTGTCGATTTCTCCCCCTGAACTGCTGCTTTCTTCGGACGTGGCTCCCCCTTCATTGATGCTTTCGATGCTCATTTCGGAAGAGCTTGATTCGCAGTCGTCGTCTTGATGACTCGCCATTAACGCGAGCCCGGAGAACTCCTCGACTTCTGATTCCGACGACGTATCGTCCCACGTCGCTTTTAGGGCCTTGCGCTTTTGGATAGGCTTCTTACCCTTGTCCTTCCCGTTGTTCTTCAGTTTAGGGCAATTGTCCTTGACGTGCCCTTCTTCATCGCAATGGTAGCAGCGGATGGTTCTTTTCTTTCTTCCCTGCGGATGGTTAGATTTCCTAGATTTACAAATATTTTTAAATCGTCTTACCATCATTACCATTTCCTCGTCGTCGAGAGAAGATTCTGACTCAGGTTCGTCTCTCGAAGCTTTAAGGGCGACATTATTCTTGGGCTCCTTCAGACCTGCACATCTTGACTCATGCACTTCAAAAGTTGAAAAGAATTCGTCTAATGAAATTTTTTCTAGATCTTTTGAAATGTAAAAGGCATCTACTAGTGATGCCCATTTTGAGTTTCTAGGAAAGGAATTTAGGGCATACCTTAGCGAATCTCGGTTACTTACCTCTTCTCCGAGATTCGTAAGTCTGGTGATGAGTTCCTGAATCCTCGAGTGTAGATGTGCAATTGTTTCACCTTCTTCAAATCGGAGGTTTGTAAGCTGGTTACGAAGTAAATCCCGTCTTGCAAGTTTGGCTTCGGATGTTCCTTCGTGTAACTCAAGGAATTTCTCCCAAAGCTCCTTTGCCGAGTTGTAGGTACCGACTCGATTGACTTCTTGTGTTGGAAGTACACTTAGCAGATGAAATTCTGCTTTCTTGTTTGCCACGTGGTCAGCCTGCTCCTTCTTTGACCATTGATTTCTTGCTTTGCCCTCTGGTGCTTCATAGCCAAATTCCATTGTTAGTAATAAATCATAATCTGTTTCAAGAAATACCTCCATTCACTTTTTCCAGCTAGCGAAGTCCCCTTCGAATTTTGGTGCGTGGATGTTGGATCCGGCCATCTTGTTGCTTCGTTCGGCGGTTAGTCCTCCTGAAGCGCCTCGGCTCTGATACCACTTGTAGGACCGATGCGGCCGGCTAGAAGGGGGGGTTGAATAGCCCTGAAAAATCAAACACAACCCTTTCTCGTACGATTAAGCTAACACATAAAAAATAGATTAAACAGAAAATAAAGCATAAAAACGAGGCACCGAATTTGACTTGGTTACAACCGGGGAGGTTGTTAATCCAAGGATGAAGATCGCACTAAGAGCTCCTTCAGGCGGAGAAGCCTCGTTTACAGCAGTGTAAGCACAGAAAGACAGAAGCTAATCTAAACAGTGGAAGCACACAAGTGTTGTTTACAATTTCTGAACTGATGAAGAGCTTCTGGACCAAGGCTATATTTATAGCCTTGGTCGGGGCGCCTGGAAGGGTTCCGGGCGCCCTGGGGGGGATAAAGTTTTATCCCCCAACGTTCAGATCGCGTAAATCGTGATCTTGGTCAAAATCAGGGTCCGGGAGCCCCGGACAGCTGCGGGCACCCGGAAGCATTCCGGGCGCCCCGGACAGCTCCGGGCGCCCGAATTGGTTCCGGGCGCCCCGGAGCAAAAAGTCAACTGTGGTTGACTTTTTATCCGGGACCACTTCTCCGTTAAGTCCCCGTCTCGGTCCGGGTCTTCTGCTCCGGATCCGCTTGATTGGGTGATCTCTGACATCCGGAATAGGGCTCACCCGAACCCATCTTCCGGTCTTCTCGAGCGTGCTTCCCTCCGGCTTCTCGTCCCTCGGAATTGCCGCGTGTCCCTTCTCGTCCACCAGCGTACTCATCCGCAGACTTCGTCCCTCGATCGCACCCCGTGCCGACCTTCGCGCTAGCTGCGTCTCTTGCTCCCCGAGCAATCTTCCGCTCCGGCTTTCGTACCTCGGAACCATCGCGCGCACTTCCTTCTCGTCCGCCGGTGTACTCTTCCGCAGCGCCTCGTCCCTCGGACGCACCGCGTGTCGTCCTTCTCGCTAGCTGCGTGTTCCGCTCGAGTACCTGTGCTCCTAAGCTCCTGCACACTTAGACATAAGGTTAGAAAACAACATAACCTAACTTAACTTGTTGATTACACCAAAACCAACCTTGGGGTTCCAACACATAGTGCTTCGGCAGTGGATCGTGAAGAATGGCATCTGAAAACTGTCGGTTGATCCGCTCGGGCGACGAGTCCATTCGGGGCGTCTTTCCTTTTCTGACGTCCCGGACGGGTGCTTCGTCCGATGAAGATCCCTTGTCTTGATTGGCTTGCGCTACCTCCGAGGGCGTCTGGAACAGAGCCCGATGGAACGGTATCGGGGCGGGCGACGCCCCCATCTGAGTGCCGGCCAGCCCCTTGTTTTGCCCCCATATTGAGAGCTGCTCTTGCCTATCTTCGGGTGGGGCTCGGCCCCCCGAGGCTGAAGTCGCTTGTTGTGCTGCCCGCTCGGCCTGAGCTTTCTGCTGTTGCTCCACGATTTTTGTTGCATGCGCTTGGACGAGTGCTTCGAGCTCTTCAGGAGAGAGCGTTACCAGAAGTTGACGTATAGCTTCTTCCATCTTCTCGGCTCGGATTCAGGTGCGTTCCCACAGATGGCGCCAATTTGATCCTGTCCGAGCGCTGAGTCGACGGACGCTGGGGACGTGGCACGCTCCGCTGTCTCCGACTGGTGGTGTAGCTCTCCGACGAACCTGCAAGGAAGGCGTGCCGGGAGGGGTTTCCCGACGACGACCCTCCGACGCTCAAGTCAGGCAACGAGAGAGGCAGCGTAATGGGGTTACAGTAGAGATGTGTCCATACCTTCATCGACGTCTGGGGGTCTTTATATAGGACCCCGGGGGAGCACGGGCACGCTTCCCCAAACATACCTTAATGAGCCTGTTTCAGAAAAGTACCTCTAGCGTCATTCCGCAATCGTCCGAGCATATCCCGGATGTGATGGTGGAAGCTTCTGTTGTATGATTCTGTGTACGGCTCGACCGCAAACTCTATTGCTTGTCGGCGGCAGGCGTCTCGAGGATGATGTTATCCCCTCTCTCCATTGTCCTCTTGCGTTCCCTGTCTGTTCCAGGGCTGAGCGGATCGGCCGCTCGGCAGGCACATCACTTCTGCATCGGTCATATGCTCGGATGACACTACTCCTGCCAGTGTTGCCTTGTGCACCGGCTGAACGGGCAGGCCGCTCGACCCTTGAAACCTTTTTATCTTGAGCATCGGAAACCCGACCCCTAATCGGGTTGTTTGTCATTCGGTTCGGGGGATTCATGGCCGGTCGGCATGCGGTGCCCAATCGGTGGGCCTGCTTCGTCCAGTCGACCAGTCTCTGGATTGAATCTCTCGACCTTTGACCTCCACGTGTCGTTGACCCTCCGCCAACGAGGATCCCCCGTACTTGTCACCGGATCTATATATATATATATATATTCTCTTTTAGATATTCAAAACGTATAATATATTCTCAATTTATTATAATATTATTAATATCTATTTGGATATTACCATAATAATCTAAATTTATAATTATCTCATAATTATTATTAGGATCTATTTGGTATTAATATAACAATCCAAATTTATAATTATCTCATAATTATAATTTTGATTTAATCATATTTAATTATATTTATCTACATGATGTGAGCCAAGAAGAGACATTGAAGGGAATTGAGGGGGACCCATGACAAGGTCCAAGACTAAGAGAATGAAGCAAGCTTTGGAAGACTTATTAATGGGGCTCAAGGAAAAGGAGGATCAATGCACAATGGAGTAACAATTTAATGGATCACATTCCTTCAATTTGAAAGTGAAATTGAACAACTTGAGAACCATTTTCGTATGCATTTTTGGGAGAATTTTTCTAAAGTAATTTTTGATCTCCTTTGTGGGTTTTTAATTCATTTTTGGAGAGTTCCTAAGCTAATATTAAAATACCATGCATGCATGGTTGCATTAAGCTAATATTAGGGATTAGTGGTTGCTTTAGTGGATAATAAATATCATGCATACAAGCATGATATTTATTGCATAATTAGTGCATAGTGGATCTTAGGGGATGTTAAATTGGAAAACTCTTGTATGGCAAATCACGTGCGTTTGAATGAAAATTTGAGTTTTCCTTTCATGAGAGCTTCCTTCTAGTTCTTAGACAAAGAACTAATTCTGATCTTAACAAGGCAACTTGTGTCGATCAAACCCCATGACTTATCACTCGCCTTCTCATCTTGCTTGAGTGTGGCGTCAATACCCTTTCCCAAGCTGAATTTCAAGGAGATCCATTGACGAGGTTCTTTATCATTTGGTATCAGAGCCTTGGCTCCTTGATTTTCAGGTTTATGTATTATTTTCATCTTTGTTCTTGTCCCTCTTTGTTGATCTCTCTGTCCCTATCTGTTGCAAATTTCTGTTCACTATTTGGGTCCTTAACTAAAAAAAAAACAAGAAAATTCAAAAAAAGGGAGGATTTTTGAATTGAAAGGACTCAATATTCTTTCTTTGTGAAATCTAAATTCAAAGATATTCCTTTCATTGCTCTTGATCGTTGCTAAATTTCTCATTTTATCCATTTATTTCTCTTGTTCTACTCATATTTCTCTTGTTGGTTTTTTGTTCACTTGATTGTCTACTTGTTGTCCTGAGAAAGACAGTGATAAGGTTCTTTCCTTAAGAGCTTATAAAGGAAGCTGAATGGATAAATTTGAGTGCAACCACGTGAGTAGAGTGGTGAGGACCGTCTAACATTTCTTTTGTAATTTTCCTTGTCATATTCTTTTGTTGCAAGCATGGGTGGGGAAAGATCACCTCAGTCCCCTAGGTGAGATCTTAATAGGCTTCAAATGGAGGCACTTACTCAACAATTTGAGAGAATGCTTCAAAGACAACTTGAAGAATTACACGAAAGGATGGATCGACTTGAAGGAGAAAAAGTTTCCAACTGTGGGAGCAATTATAATCATGAAGAATCTCGTCAAAGTGACCCACTCTATGATTCACCAAGAGAAAGAAGGAGGCATGAAGGGGGAAGAAGATGTGAAAGAGGAGGTAGAGACCATAGATGAGAAGATGATCTAGGAGGTGTGAAAGTCCAGATACCTTCCTTCCAAGGGAGGAATGACCCCGAAACATATCTTGAGTGGGAGATGAAAATAGAGAAAATTTTCTCATGCCACAATTACAATGATGCAAAGAAAGTAAAGGTGGCTGCCCTTGAGTTCACCAATTATGCCTTAATTTGGTGGGATCAATTACAAAAGGAGAGAAGAAGGTATGGAGAGCATCCTATCAACACTTGGGACGAAATGAAGACTTTGATTAGAAGGAGATTTGTGCCTTCCCACTACCACAGGGAATTACACAACAAATTGCAAAGACTCACCCAAGGGAGTAGGAGTATGAATGATTACTACAAGGAGATGGAGGTGGCTTTGATTAGGGCCATTATTGTAGAGGATAGGGAAGATACCATGGCTCGATTTCTCCATGGCCTAAACTGAGATATTGGAGACATTGTGGAGTTACAACATTATGTGGAGCTTGATGACTTAGTGCATCAAGCAATGAAAATAGAGCAATAATTAAAGAGAAAGGGCATTATGAAGAAATCATCTTCTCCAACCTACTCTTCAAGTTGGAAGGACAAGCTAAAGAAGGAGGGTTCTTCTTCAAATTCTAAGGAGGTAGCAAGCACTAAGAAGCCTATTCCTTCTACCTCTTCTTCCACTTCTAAGTGTTAGCTAGAGCCCTAGAGCCAATCATTTGATGATTGAATTTTGGACTTATTGTATCATATTCTATATAAATAAAGGCATTTGGATTTTTGTTATTATACTTACTTGTATTAGTGCCAAATAAACTAAGTATAATAATGTCCTTGAGTAGACGGTTCTCACCTATATCAATCGGTTAGTTGAACCGATAGTGAGATGATATAGGGAACACTACTCTTAATCATTCCTAGTCGAGTATTAACATTCAGGGACAATGTTAATGCAATAAGACTAGCATGTAGGTCAACTCGATGACTTGATCTCACAAGTCATGGATATAGAGATATCAAGTTGACACATGGGTATACATTAGAGAATGTATACTGAATGACCCGCCATGAGAAAGTATCATGGATCGTTATATGAGTGTCATATACTTTCTCATGTGGCTATTAGTATGACTACTAGTCCTTAGACCTGAAGTCACCATAGATCCCTACATAAGGAGTTATATACTTTGGTTTCGTCAAACGTCACCCGTAACTGGGTGGACTATAAAGGCGATTACTGGGTATATAAAAAATTATGTAGAGGGATGTGAGTGATGTAGATGAAATCTATCCCTCCTATATGACGGGAGAGACATCGGTATTCTTGATAGAGTGAGACCACGAAGTGCATGGCCATGCCCAAATGAGTCAATATAGGATATTGAGCTCATTTGATTTAGTGAGCCTACTTGGAGTTCAAGATTTAGATTAGTCAGAGGATGACACGGTCTATGCCTCACATTGACCAATCTAGATGTCTAGGATAGAAGGACACTTGTCATATATTGTGAGAAGTCACAATTAGTAGTCACAAGGTGATGTTGGATCTCAACATTCTTGTAACTTGGGTAGTAATGATGTGTTGCTAGATACCGCTCATTACTTATGCTCCTAAATGAGTTTAGGGCATTGCCAACGTTACAAGAACCTATAGGGTCACACACTTAGGACAATTAGATGGAGATTAGGTTCATATGATGAACCAAGAGGATTAGATTCATTTGATGAATCAAATTGGATTAAGAGTAATCCTAATTGGGCTAACTTGAGTTGGACTCAAGTGGATTCATGTATTCAATGAGTCTAATTTAGATTATGACTCATTAAATCAACTTAATTTAATGAATTAGATTCATTATATTAAGTTGGCTTGAATCAAATGGTTAGATTAGATCAACCATGGAAGAGATTTGGTCAAGTTTGACTTGACTTGAGAGGAAGATTAAAAGTCAAGTTTGACTTGACTTTATGCCACCTCATTGGTGAGTTGGCATTGATGTGGACCAATGATGTTACTCCACATCATCATGGGTCCCACCTCATGGAAGTTACAAAGCCATTTCTTTAATAGCTTCACATTAATTGCACTTAATGTAATTTTTTGGGAGTTACACTTTGAATTGGTCGGCCACTTTTGAATGGGAAGGAAATTGATTTTCCTCATTCAAGTGCATTATTCCTTCTTCTTCCTCTTAGAGCTCTCTTCCTCTCCCTCTCCTCTTCTTGCCGTGACCTATTAAGGTGCTAGCACACCTTTGTTTAGGTCTTCTCCACCTAAGTTGTCCGTGTGGATACTTCTAGAGGAGTATCTATCTTGATACTCTTGAGATCCGGCACCGTTTGGACGAGCGGGAACGCGAAGGGCTTCGCTTCAAAGGTATAACTCTTTTCATGTAGATCTAGGAGTAGATCTAAGGAGAAACTCGTACTCGTAATGTTTTGTTTTAAATCTTTTCTTCGCACGAGATCCGTTGGCTAGGGTGTTCGGGGTTTCCGCGATGCGAAAACGTGGTTTTCGCGGCCCGAAAAACCCAACACTAAGAGTAGGGATATCAAGTGTTTTAGGTGTTTGGGAAAAAGTCATATTGCATCCGAATGCCCGAATAAGAAGATTATGGTGGTGAGGGATAATGAGAGTATCTCTAGTGAAGAAATTTCTTCTCATTCCTCTTCCTCAAGCGCCGAGGAAAATGATAGAGCAGCCTATGCGCAAGATGGAGATCTCTTGGTGGTTTATTGGGAAGCCAAGCCAAGGAGCAAGAGGACCAAAGAGAAAATATTTTTTATACCCGCTGCCTTATTCAAGGTAAGACATGCTCTATGATCATTGATGGTGGAAGTTGTACCAATGTGGCAAGCACTAGGTTGGTCACCAAACTCAACTTCAAGACTACACCACATGCAAGACCATATAAACTCCAATGGCTAAGTAATAGTGGTGAATTGGTAGTGAACCAGCAAGTGTTGATTAATTTCTCCATTGGCAAATATGAAGATCAAGTTCTATGTGATATTGTTCCTATGGAGGCAAGCCACATTCTTCTTGGAAGACCTTGGCAGTTTGATAGGCGAGCTCACCGTGATGGATTCTCCAACAAGTTCTCTTTTGTCCACAATTCTCGCAAAGTCACACTTGTATCGTTATCACCAAGGGAGGTTTGTGAGGATCAAATAAAAATGAGAGAGAAAAGAGAAAAAGAAGAGCGAGAGCTTAAGAAAAAGAAAGTGTGTGAAAAAGAAAATACTTGATTTTGAGGACAAAATTCAAAAGAAAAGAGAGAATGAGGAAAAGAAAGAGAGAAAAATAGAAAATTTGTTTACAAGAGGAAGTGAGGTGAAGAAAGCATATTTGACAAGGTAGCATATATTTCTTCTTTTGTGCAAGGAAACTTGCTTGGAATATAATACTAACTCCTTGTCTAGTGATGTTGTTATTTTGTAGGATTTTGAGGATGTGTTTCCCATGGAAGTACCTCACGGTGTGTCACCAATAAGGGGGATTAAATGCCAAATAGACCTTATTCCTGGCGCTTCTCTGCCCAATAGGGCAGCTTATAAGAGCAACCCTCAAGAAACAAAGGAGATACAAAATAAAGTGGAGGAGTTATTGCAAAAAGGATGGGTTAGAGAAAGTTTAAGTCCCTATCCTGTACCCGTAATTTTTGTAAGATACTGAAAAATTAAATAATAAAAGTTATTGGACGAAAAATTTTATTGGATTTTTTCTGAAATTTTTAGAAATTTTTCGGGATTTAAACGGAGTCCGTATGACCCGTTTTGAGGGGATAGATTCGGGGTACAGTGAAAGTCTGTTTTGAAATACCCATTTAAGTGGGAGTTGATTTGAGAATTAACTTAGACCTTAATTAAACTAACCTAAGTTTAATTAACCTATGTTAATATACCAAGTCGGCTTCTCTTTTCCCCCATTCTTCCTCTCCCGATTTCCCTTTTCTCACGCGATTCTCATCTTCCCTGACCCATCTTCTCGCCTCACCGACGCCGAGCTCACGATCGCCGGCCATCTTCCTTTGGGTGAGGCTAGGGTAAAGACTCCATTGGCTCCTCTTGCGATCCTTTCTCCTCTCTCACGCGCGGGCGCCTGACACCGACGGAGAGCTCCCTCTGGCCACGATTTCGTCCTCGTCGAGTCGCCTGAGGAAGAGCCGCCTGACCTCGACGGTACCGGCCTTGTCCAGATCATCTCTGCTTGCGTGGTCGGCTCTTCGGCCATTCCTTGTGCGTGATCGATGGGAGATCGAATCTAGGGCACGGTGAGGAATTTGGTTTGCGTCGTCCCGGATTGGTCAAGCCCTTTTGTTTCTCCTCCTTGATCTGTTCACTGGAGGGCATTGCCGATCATCGTCAGCTGAGGTGGATCACACGACATCAGTTGTAGGTGATCAATTGAGGTAAGGTTTGGTCTGGAAATTCTGTGAATTCAAGGTTTCTTGTGTAATTGGGTTTCGCTTGTGATGATCTTTCTGTTTTGGATTAGAGGAAGCATTGGAGCAGTATATTGTGGAGTTTCCTCTATGCTGATCACTGCTCTCTGCCTTTCTTGCGGCTATTGCGATTTTGGTTGAAGAATTGGGGTTCCGATTGAGGTAAGAATTGTCTTGTTGGTTAGGGTTTTGGCAACTTATAGCGTTATAGGTCAGTTCTGGACTGATTCTTGGAAGAATTGGTGTGTGCATTCTTTTGTAGCTTCCGGACAGAGGCTGGTAGGGCAGTGAGCTCTTGATTTGTAGCCATATCTCAAGGTAAGTGAATTTCTATGGATGTATCTCTGTTATTTCCGTCAGTAGGTTGTTAAATTGGGTTTTCTAAGGAACCTAGGGTTTTATGCTTGCTTAGATTTATTAGTGGTGAGTAGATGTATTGATTTAACCCATATTGATATTAGATTGGGGATTTTCAGATTGGATGAGTTATGAGTTAGATAATTGAGGCATGTTAACAAGAAGAATTAACTAATTGGATTGGATTATCAGAGATGGTGGTTAAGGATTATTTGGAGGATTAGTCAGGGAGCAGATTTGATTGGAGTGATCCTATTGGGTTAGAGATTTTATTTAACTATTTAATTCATATGAATTTAGCTAAATAAAATATAAATATATTGATTTCTGCAGGACTTGGATTCGGGACGAGCGTCTCGATGCGGGATTACTTGGCACGATCTATATTTAAGGCGGGTATTTGTTCCTTGACCTCTACGTAGTCTTTCTTGATCTTAGTGCATGGCTATTATGTGATGGTTTAGGCTTCTTTATCTTATATCATGATCGGTTGTTGTTTTTCCTGCATGATACTTATACTTGACCCTTGTGATGATCTATTTAATTCATATACAGTCTACACTCTTGATATCTACTCTGTTGTGATTACACGTGTAAAGTATGTCTTGTAGGGATTGTCGGGTTGTTGGTATTCCCATGCTGGTTGGGCATATGACGTGGATTGTACATAGGTGGGTATGTGTTATAGGAGTCATCTTGTTGACCGTGCATTTACATGTGGTGTGTACATACATATTTGTCATGTACTTTTGGAGGAGTTGTGTTGATTGTATGTTTGGGGTATACACACATGTCTGTTGTGTTTTTACTGGAGGATACATGTTGATTGTACTTATATTTTGTGTACATGTGTCTGGTGGGATTATTGGAGATGTTTGGTTGATTATACATGTGTAGTGTGTACATATGTTTGGTGGGATACGTGGAGGTATCATGACGATTATACTCATGTTGGAGGTATTTATGAGGTTTGGGGTGTTGCATGGATGATGATTATATATATATATATCATGTTCATCACTCATTGCATCTGATGACCGTTGTCTCCCTTGTGGTTGAGAGAGTCATCAGTTGATTTGGTTTAGCACCGCACACTCGGCCACTCATGGGTAGTGGTAGTTGGAGCAGTTGCTGCTAGTCCTGTCGTGCCACCCGGTCAAGAGGTTTAGTGAGATCCGGCGTTGTGAGCAGTCAGGGACCCTGATGCTATGTAGTTAGATAGCTACTAGCGGACTGTCCGCCTCGACCACTATATAGTGGGCTGGAGGGTAGTCAAGCCTCTCGGCCATACAGGGGTCGTGGTGTTCGGAGAGGTGGCGGGGGTTACCATGGAGCATGCATGCACTTTTGCATATGATGCACGGTGCATCTGGGGGTTATATTTGCATGCATGCCTACTAGATACTAGTTGCATGTGTTTGTGGTATGTTGCATTTGTTTGCGATATGATTGTTGCATATGGTTGCCATACTGCATACATGGCATTTATTTTACATGTATATGCAATCGTATCTATATTGCACAGGTGTCACGGGTATATCTGTTGCAGATCCGGTGAGTTTACTGATCATTGTACCATGGGTCGATTCCAGATTGGGTATGTATCTGTCATTATGTTAGTTGTGGTTTGTACAGTTTATATGTCAGGTTATTATGTCAGATATGTTTAGGTGCATTGATTATGATAGTATGATCATGTTCTTTATTCCCTACTGAGACTGTATACTTGTGATCTCCATGTTTGTTTACGGACCATGCACTATCTTATCTATTACCCGCTGAGTTACCTATACTCACCACCGCATGTATACATTTATGTTTTCAGGTAGCTTGTAGATGGCTGGTATCGCTCGGAGTATCCTGTCTGCCGGGTCCTACGTCACATCCGAAGACCGTGCTTATTTTCTTTTGTATATTCTTTTCTTATTTTTGGCATTGTATTTGTGTATAGCCATGTGGCTATCCTATGGTTTTGGTGTTGTATTTGTGTTTAAGCCGGGCTGGCATGCATTGTATTTATTTGTGTTGTGTGGGCTTTCCGTCGTTTTTCCGCTGTGTTTTGGTACAGCCGTGTGGGCTGTTTTATATATAACTGCGTGGTTGTAATTGTTTCATTCCAGCCGTGTGGGCTGTTATTATAACTGCGTGGTTGTGTATATAAATATTCCAGCCGCATGTGGCTGATGTATTTTTCTTGTAGTGATGCTTCAGATTGTCACCGGTACAGGGGAGATGCTGTCGGATTTTTGTCTGGCAGAGACTCCTTTGGGGGCGTGACAATTTTTGGTATCAGAGCAGGTTTACGATACTTGCTATGCGTTTTGGATTTTCAAGATTTATCTGATACCAATTTTTGGTATCGGAGTAGGTATGATGCCTATTATTCGTGTTTTGGATTTCGTGATTCGGTTTTCTTGATGTGACTTTTCGGGTTTTGGGACCAGGCAGCAGCAGGACATCTCCAGGCTATAGGAGGTATGTTTGCATATTGTTATCATACATTTCTGTTGGTGTATGTATTGTTGCCCATATAGTTATGATGTGTGTTAGTGTTCTCTTGTTAGTACTTGCCTATTTGTTTGTAGCTTGCATTGCATGTGTTGGGTCAATCACTGATCACGGTTGACCTAATGGAGATCAAGGATTACAGTCTCAGGGGATTCATTATATCATACTACCAGTAGTTTAGTGTCTATTACTACTAGTTAGTTGATAGTTAGAGTCGTATACCAATCTCGGTTATCATTAGTTGTTTAGTGAATGATATCTGTATACCCATGTTGACTCAGTTAGTAGAGTACCGGTTTACACCTGTTGAGGATTGATTTACATGGTTGACTTGTGTAGTTATGGTTTGACTTATTACCCTTGTTGACTTGGACAGTTGGGGTTTGACTTATCTTAGTTGGTTTTGTGATCCTATTAGTTCGGTCAGTAGAGGATCGATTTACCCTTGTGGACTTGGATAGTGGTGTGTCGATTTACCTTAGTTAGTTTCATCAGTGGATGATTGATTTACTCTTATTGGATCAGTTAGGAGATGATCGATGTATCCTATTCTATGGGGACTTTGACTATGGATTGTCTGTACCTGGTTGGGGGGCTTAGAAGGTACATTCAGATAGGATACTGCACGGTGTGGAAAAGTGTAAAGCTACGTGCTTAACACTTTGAGATACAACCGTTACAAGGGTATAACTTGGAGAGTACATTCGGATATGATGATCTTCGAGGGGTAGAGCGTTGATTGACAGATATTTTGATCAGCTATTTAGTTGTAGCGTTCCTCTATCTTTGTGTTCATTGCTCGATGCTGGAGGTTGCTGAACCTCAGGTGGAGCAATCACAGTATGATGGGGTACAAGACAATGGTTAGATGACTCAACTAACATTGTCTTTATTAGGTGGCTCAAGACCTTGAACACATGATCATTTTATCAGGTCTTGTAGGCTATATCTCATATTGGAGGGTTCGACCTTTTATTGATATTTGTCGAGGGACATATATAGGATGATTATGAGGGTGGTGGAGATACTCTCTTGATGGGTAGACTTTTAGTCAGCAGGTTGTGGGACACTTTGACTTTGGATTTACATTCCTCTACTGTAGATATCCGATTTTAAAAAAGGATGAGATGATAAGATCTTACAGACCTTTTTGGATACGTTTAGTTTGTTGGTAGTAGGGGTTGAGGGTTGAATGCTTTCCTTTTACTCTATCATTGTTTAGGAGACTATCTAGTATGATTGATTGATGTTGAGGATGATTTTGATTGATGGATCATGGGGAGATCAGGTGTGGTGATAGATTGTCTTTTGAGGATCTATTAGTGGATATTTGGTTTGATGATCTATTATTTGGTGTTTTATGTTGATAGTGACATGGAGTGTAGTATGTCTGTGATATATATGGATTTGGTGATTTGTAGTGGGTGATTCGATCACAAACTCGTTGTTGGAGATCTTACGGTTGAGTGAGCCTGTTGTATGTACATTATGAGTCCTTGGTGTTACCATTTAGGCATGTCGTGCCTTAGATCTTGTTATGGACTCGATGTACTTGGTATTCCTAGGGTGTGTAGATTAGTTTTCATTTTCTCCATTGACGATGTTGTGATCTATTTTCGATCCGTGGTGAATCATGTACACTAGCTTCGCATAGTTCTAGAGATGTTTCGACGGGAACATCTATATGTGAAGTTAGTAGTACGTATTGTGATTGTCTTTTACGAGTTTCTGGGACGCATTGTTTTTAGTAGAGAGATATCGGTGGATCCACAAGAGATAGAGGCTGTTATCAGTTGGGAGTAGGCGTAGTCTATACCGGAGATTCGTTGTTCCTTTCGTGGTCTGGCTGGATATTATCGGAGATTAGTTGAGGGTTTTCTCTAGCATTTATGCCGTCGACTGGACTGGTCAGGATGAGTATGGAATTTTCCTGGATAGATGCTTACGAGATCAGTTTCAGGAGTTGAAACGAAAAGTTATTAACTACACCGTCTTAGTTGTACTTTCTAGTGTAGACGGATTTGTACTCTACACAGATGTATCGTACTTGGGGGTTGGTGCAGTTCCGACGTGGTATGAGCAGAGCGGTCTCGTACCAGTAGTTAGAATTCTCATGAAATGAGAATTTGATGTTTATTTACATGGGAGATTGTGTGTGTTTTTGAGTCACTTCTTATCCGGGAGGAGTTACTGCAGGAAACACCTTGATCTGGATTTGCGATACATTCGAGTGACATCGGATGTGTGGAGACATTAGCGCACTCTTGTTGGTGGAATGATATGAAGAAAGACATCGTGGATTTTGTAGCTTGATGTCTATTATGTCAGCAAGTGGAGGCTGAGCATCAGAGATTAGTAGGATTGCCTCCGTTGATTTGGATACCAGAGTGGAGTTGGGAGCATGTTATGACGGATTTTGTTGTGGGATTATCCAGAACTTGGAGAGGATATTTTGGTTTGGGTAATCATTGTTGGGCGACGACTTGCTCCCTAGCTATCGATTTGTAGGACAGATTCTTTTGGATTGAGTAGTAGGATTATACTCTAGAGGGATTTCCAGACTGGATGATGTATCTCTGAGTATTGTTTTGGATGGAGATCAGTGATTTCATGTCATGGTTTTGATTATGGTTACAACTTTGGATTAGGAGTTTCACTTTAGTATAGATATTCATCTCAGACGGATGGATAGTTTGAGCGCCTTATACAGATGTTGGAGGATCTGTTGAGAGTGAATCATGGATTTCAGAGGTAGTTGATTTATTCATATTTGGCTAGATTGCAGAGTGGAGTAGTTGAGGAGGATGTTATTTGATTGATACCCTTGGAGGAGGATCCCTGAATTTATCAGTAAATTTGGGGACCAAATTTTTATTAGTGGGGGAGAATGTAAGATACTGAAAAATTAAATAATAAAAGTTATTGGACGAAAAATTTTATTGGATTTTTTCTGAAATTTTTAGAAATTTTTCGGGATTTAAACGGAGTCCGTATGACCCGTTTTGAGGGGATAGATTCGGGGTACAGTGAAAGTCTGTTTTGAAATACCCATTTAAGTGGGAGTTGATTTGAGAATTAACTTAGACCTTAATTAAACTAACCTAAGTTTAATTAACCTATGTTAATATACCTAATCGGCTTCTCTTTTCCCCCATTCTTCCTCTCCCGATTTCCCTTTTCTCACGCGACTCTCATCTTCCCTGACCCATCTTCTCGCCTCACCAACGCCAAGCTCACGATCGTCGGCCATCTTCCTTTGGGTGAGGCTAGGGTAAAGACTCCATTGGCTCCTCTTGCGATCCTTTCTCCTCTCTCACGCGCGGGCGCCTAACACCGACGGAGAGCTCCCTCTGGCCACGATTTTGTCCTCGTCGAGTCGCCTGAGGAAGAGCCGCCGAACCTCGACGGTACCGGCCTTGTCCAGATCATCTCTGCTTGCGTGGTCGGCTCTTCGGCCATTCCTTGTGCGTGATCGATGGGAGATCGAATCTAGGGCACGGTGAGGAATTTGGTTTGCGTCGTCCCGGATTGGTCGAGCCCTTTTGTTTCTCCTCCTTGATCTGTTCACTGGAGGGCATTGCCGATCATCGTCAGCTGAGGTGGATCACACGACATCAGTTGTAGGTGATCAATTGAGGTAAGGTTTGGTCTGGAAATTCTGTGAATTCAAGGTTTCTTGTGTAATTGGGTTTCGCTTGTGATGATCTTTCTATTTTGGATTAGAGGAAGCATTGGAGCAGTATATTGTGGAGTTTCCTCTATGCTGATCACTGCTCTCTGCCTTTCTTGCGGCTATTGCGGTTTTGGTTGAAGAATTGGGGTTCCGATTGAGGTAAGAATTGTCTTGTTGGTTAGGGTTTTGGCAACTTATAGCGTTATAGGTCAGTTCTGGACTGATTCTTGGAAGAATTGGTGTGTGCATTCTTTTGTAGCTTCCGGACAGAGGCTGGTAGGGCAGTGAGCTCTTGATTTGTAGCCATATCTCAAGGTAAGTGAATTTCTATGGATGTATCTCTGTTATTTCCGTCAGTAGGTTGTTAAATTGGGTTTTCTAAGGAACCTAGGGTTTTATGCTTGCTTAGATTTATTAGTGGTGAGTAGATGTATTGATTTAACCCATATTGATATTAGATTGGGGATTTTCAGATTGGATGAGTTATGAGTTAGATAATTGAGGCATGTTAACAAGAAAAATTAACTAATTGGATTGGATTATCAGAGATGGTGGTTAAGGATTATTTGGAGGATTAGTCAGGGAGTAGATTTGATTGGAGTGATCCTATTGGGTTAGAGATTTTATTTAGCTATTTAATTCATATGAATTTAGCTAAATAAAATATAAATATATTGATTTCTGTAGGACTTGGATTCGGGACGAGCGTCTCGATGCGGGATTACTTGGCACGATCTATATTTAAGGCGGGTATTTCTTCCTTGACCTCTACGTAGTCTTTCTTGATCTTAGTGCATGGCTATTATGTGATGATTTAGGCTGCTTTATCTTATATCATGATCGGTTGTTGTTTTTCCTGCATGATACTTATGCTTGACCCTTGTGATGATCTATTTAATTCATATACAGTCTACACTCTTGATATCTACTCTGTTGTGATTACACGTGTAAAGTATGTCTTGTAGGGATTGTCGGGTTGTTGGTATTCCCATGCTGGTTGGGCATATGACGTGGATTGTACATAGGTGGGTATGTGTTATAGGAGTCATCTTGTTGACCGTGCATTTACATGTGGTGTGTACATACATATTTGTCATGTACTTTTGGAGGAGTTGTGTTGATTGTATGTTTGGGGTATACACACATGTCTGTTGTGTTTTTACTGGAGGATACATGTTGATTGTACTTATATTTTGTGTACATGTGTCTGGTGGGATTATTGGAGATGTTTGGTTGATTATACATGTGTAGTGTGTACATATGTTTGGTGGGATACGTGGAGGTATCATGACGATTATACTCATGTTGGAGGTATTTATGAGGTTTGGGGTGTTGCATGGATGATGATTATATATATATATATCATGTTCATCATTCATTGCATCTGATGACCGTTGTCTCCCTTGTGGTTGAGAGAGTCATCAGTTGATTTGGTTTAGCACCGTACACTCGGCCACTCATGGGTAGTGGTAGTTGGAGCAGTTGCTGCTAGTCCTGTCGTGCCACCCGGTCAAGAGGTTTAGTGAGATCCGGCGTTGTGAGCAGTCAGGGACCCTGATGTTATGTAGTTAGATAGCTACTAGCGGACTGTCCGCCTCGACCACTATATAGTGGGCTGGAGGGTAGTACAGTCGTCACAGACCCAAGCCTCTCGGCCATACAGGGGTCGTGGTGTTCGGAGAGGTGGCGGGGTGACCATGGAGCATGCATGCACTTTTGCATATGATGCACGGTGCATCTGGGGGGTATATTTGCATGCATGCCTACTAGATACTAGTTGCATGTGTTTGTGGTATGTTGCATTTGTTTGCGATATGATTGTTGCATATGGTTGCCATATTGCATACATGTCATTTATTTTACATGTATATGCAGTCGTATCTATATTGCACAGGTGTCACGGGTATATCTGTTGCAGATCCGGTGAGTTTACTGATCATTGTACCATGGGTCGATTCCAGATTGGGTATGTATATGTCATTATGTTAGTTGTGGTTTGTACAGTTTATATGTCATGTTATTATGTCAGATATGTTTAGGTGCATTGATTATGATAGTATGATCATGTTCTTTATTCCCTACTGAGACTGTATACTTGTGATCTCCATGTTTGTTTACGGACCATGCACTATCTTATCTATTACCCGCTGAGTTACCTATACTCACCACCGCATGTATACATTTATGTTTTCAGGTAGCTTGTAGATGGTTGGTATCGCTCGGAGTATCCTGTCTGCCGGGTCCTACGTCACATCCGAAGACCGTGCTTATTTTCTTTTGTATATTCTTTTCTTATTTTTGGCATTGTATTTGTGTATAGCCATGTGGCTATCCTATGGTTTTGGTGTTGTATTTGTGTTTAAGCTGGGCCGGCATGCATTGTATTTATTTGTGTTGTGTGGGCTTTCCGTCGTTTTTTCGCTATGTTTTGGTACAGCCGTGTGGACTGTTTTATATATAACTGCGTGGTTGTGATTGTTTCATTCCAGCCGTGTGGGCAGTTATTATAACAGCGTGGTTGTGTATATAAATATTCCAGCCGCATGTGGCTGATGTATTTTGCTTGTAGTGATGCTTCAGATTGTCACCGGTACAGGGGAGATGCTGTCGGATTTTTGTCTGGCAGAGACTCCTTTGGGGGCGTGACAATTTTGGTGCCTAAAAAGGATGGATCATGGAGGATGTGCACTAACTGTAGAGCAATCAACAACATCACGATTCGGTATAGACATCTTATCCCTAAACATGATGATTTACTTTATGAATTGCATGGTGCTTGCTTCTTTTCTAAAATTAATTTGAAAAGTGGGTACTATCAAATTAGGATAAGGGAAGGGGATGAATGGAAAATAGCTTTCAAAACCAAATATGGATTGTATGAATGGTTGGTAATGCCTTTTGGGTTAACTAATGGACCAAGCACTTTTATGAGGCTTATGAACCATGACTTACGAGAATTTCTTGGAAAATTTGTGGTAGTATACTTTGTTGATATTTTGATATATTTCAAGAGTTTTGTTGAGCATATTGCACATCTCCAATCTGTCTTGCATATCCTTAGAAAGGATAAACTATATGCTAACTTGGAAAAGTGTTCTTTTTGCACTAATCATGTGATTTTTCTTGGTTTTGTCATAAGTTCTAAAGGAGTGCAGGTTGATGAAGGGAAAGTTAAGACCATTAGAGATTGGCCAACTCCTAAAACTGTGAGTGAGGTTAGGAGCTTCCATGGGTTGGCAAGTTTCTATAAGAGGTTTGTGAAGGACTTCAGCACAGTGGCAGCACCCCTAAATGAAATTGTTAAGAAAAACATGGGTTTTAGATGGGGAGAGAATCAAGAAAATGCATTTCAAACACTTAAGGATAAACTCACACATGCACTCATTCTTGCTTTACCTGATTTTTCCAAATCATTTGGAATTGAATGTGATGCATCTCATGAGGGTATTGGGGTTGTTTTTCCAAATCATTAGATGTGGTCATCCCATTGCATATTTTAGTGAGAAATTAAGTGGTACCACTCTCAAATATTCCACTTATGATATAGAATTGTATGCACTTGTTAGAGCATTGCAAACATGGCAACATTATTTTTTGCCTAAAGAATTTATCATTCACAGTGATCATGAATCTTTGAATTATTTGAAAGGCAAGGGAAGCTCAACAAAAGGCATGCCAAATGGGTCAAATTTCTTGAACAATTTCCTTATGTGATTAAGCATAAGCAAGGAAAGGTAAATGTTGTAGCAGATGCACTTTCAAGAAGGTATAACTTGTTAGCTACACTTGAAACTAAATTGCTTGGCTTTGAACAACATATTAAGGAATTGTATGTACATGATAATGAGTTTTCCCAATTATATGCTGCGTGTGAAAAGAAAACACAAAATGGTTTGTTAGGCATGACAACTACTTGTTTAAGAATAATAGACTTTGTGTGCCTAGAGGATCCATGCGTAAATTGCTAGTTAGGGAAGCACATGAGGGGGGTTTAATGGGACTCTTTGGGGTTCAAAAAACCTTAGAAATGCTGCTTGAACATTTTCATTGGCCACACATGAAACATGATGTATAGAAATTTTGTGCACGGTGCATTGTGTGAAGAAAAACACAATCTAAGACATTACCTCATGGACTTTACACGCCTTTGTCTATTCCTAATTTTCCTTGGACTGACTTCTCTATGGACTTTGTTTTAGGTCTACCACGTACTCAAAAAAGTAAGGACTCCATTTTTGTAGTAGTTGATAGATTCTTCAAGATGACACACTTCATACCTTGCCACAAAGTGGATGATGTAACTCATGTGGTAGATTTGTTTTTCAAAGAGGTGGTAAGACTTCATGGCATGCCTAGGAGCATTGTTTTAGATCGTGACACCAAATTTTTAAGACATTTTTGGAGGACCTTAGGAACAACCTGGGAACAAAGCTTCTTTTCTCCACCACATGCCACCCACAAACTGACGGCCAGACTGAGGTGGTAAATAGGACACTTTCTACTCTTCTTAGAGCAATTATTAAGAAGAACATTAAGTCTTGGGAAGAATACTCATGTTGAATTTGCTTATAATATGGTGATCCATTCTACTACTCAATTTTCTCCTTTTGAGATTGTTTATGGGTTCAATCCACTAACACCTCTTGATTTTGCTTCCTTTACCTAACACTTCTTCTTTAGTTAACAAGGATGACAAAACAAAGGTAGAATATGTGAAGAAGCTTCATGAGCAAGTTAAAGCTCAAATTGAGAAGAAAATGGAGCAATATGCAAATCGAGCCAATAAAGGAAGAAAAAGAGTTGTCCTTGAACCCGGTGATTGGGTGTGGGTTCATATGAGGAAGGAACGGTTTCCAACCCAAAGGAAATCAAAGCTTCAACCAAGAAGAGATGGACCATTCCAAGTGTTTGAAAGAATTAATGACAATGCTTACAAAATTGATTTACCCAGTGAGTATGGTGTTAGTGCAACATTTAATGTGGCTGATTTGAGTCCTTTTGATGTAGGAGATGAAGACCTAAATTCGAGGATGAATTCACCTAAAGATGGAGGGAATGATGTGAACCAAGAAGAGGCATTGAAGGGAATTGGGGGACCCATGACAAGGTCCAAGACTAAGAGAATGAAGCAAGCTTTGGAAGGTTTAATAATGGGGCTCAAGGAAAAGGAGGATCAATGCACAATGGAGGCAACAACTAAATGGATCACATTCCTTCAATTTGAAAATGAAATTGAACCAACATGAGGACCATTTTCTTATACATTTTTGGGAGGGTTTTTCTAAAGTGTTTTTTGATGTCCTTTGTATGTTTTTAATGCATTTTTGGAGAGTTCCTAAGCTAGTATTAAAATACCATGCATACATGGTTGCATTAAGCTAGTATTAGGGATTAGTGGTTGCATTAGTGGATAATAAATACCGTGCATGCAAGCATGATATTTATTGCATAATTAGTGCATAGTGGATCTTAGGGGATGTTAAATAAGAGAACTCTTGTATGGTAAATCACGTGAGTTTGAATGAAAATTTGAGTTTCTCTTGCGTGAGAGCTTCCTTCTAGTTCTTAGGCGAAGAACTAATTATGATATTATCAAGGAAACTTGTGGTGATCAAACCCCATGATTTATCACTCACCTTCTCATCTTGCTTGAGAGTGGCGTCAATACCCTTCCCCAAGCTGAATTTTAAGGTGATACATTTACAAGGTTCTTTATCACTACAATATTTGAATATATGGAAACATTTTTGCATTTTCAGATTTGATTTCTAAATTGTATTTCTAGTCTATTAATTATTAAGAAGGCATAAGGGGACCATGGACTCATAATTAAAAGCTCCAATAAATTAGATAAATAATTAAACTCCTTAATTAATTTATCCAACTTATTAATTCCATTATTACTCTACTAAAAATATGAAATTGTACTCTTTTTCACTATGAAATATTTTACTCTACTAAAAGAGGAGTTTTATTGATTTAATCATTACATATGGACTAATCCTCCATTGATAATTCATAATTTAGAGCTAGGAATATTTCAAATTAGTTGGGTACAACATTCCAGAATTAACAAATGAGGGAATCGCCCGTCTACTTTCATAGGAAGGAATGGATTCCATATCTGTGAATTCATATTCCCTGCCAATCATTTCAAATATAAATCTAAAATGCAAGTGTTGAGAATGCATAATTGAAAACTTTAAATAAGAAAATTAAGAATGATATTAGAATGAATAGGAGTCTATAATTACATCAGGATTAAGATTTGTCCATATATGATCATCTTATGATTTAATTAAAATTTCATATTAATAATGGAATTAATTATTAAATTAATAATTAAAACGATCAAAACCCTATATAATCATATTATATATAATGCCTTCATCTAGATGTCTCCACATCAAGAGTTTAGATAAGACGACCACATTTATAATGTTCTTGGGCCACATTAGTGATGGTTTAATTAAAGACCCCCATGCTTTAATTAATTTCATCACATACTCAGTTTAAGTTTATTATCCATAATTTTAATCCTCTTGTATATATAACTATTATATATACTAAAATTATGGTTACATGGATTTTACTATGATATTCAAGATAATGAGTTTCAAGTAAAAATGTTCAATAATAAGTGTCACATTTATTAAAAATAAAAACATAGTATGTTTACAATGCTTTAAGCGTGCTATCCCCAATAATCTTCCACTAGCCCTAATACATGTGGGACATATCTCTAAGTCTTATATTCAGCATATGCCTTTCAAACATTTTTGCAGGCAGTGTCTTGATGAATGGATTGGCAAGGTTATCAGCAGACTTAATCTTAAGAATGGAAGTATCGCCTCTTTGCACTACCTCTCAAATCAAATGGTACTTCCTTTCAATATGCTTTGATCTCTTGTGACTACAAGGTTCCTTCGCACTGCTCCACTATTGTCACACCATAATGTGAGTGGCCTATTTATACTAGGAACAACTTCTAGTTCAGATAGAAATTTCTTCAGCCATACCGCCTACTTAGAAGCTTCAGAAGCGGCTATATATTTAGCCTCCATGGTCGAGTCGGTCGTGCTAGATTGCTTGATGCTTCTCCAAACAATGGAACCACCACCAAGAGTATACATTGATCCCGATATTGATTTACGAGTATCTCAATCTGATTGAAAATCAGAATCAGTGTAACCATCTATTTTGAGGTCTCCACCCGATTAGACAAGCATATAATTTCTTGTATCTGAAGATACTTGAGAATATTCTTTACTACTATTCAATGATTCATACCAAGATTTGACTGAAAATAGCTGACTATCCCTACAACATAACAAATGTCTAGCATAGTGCACAACATTGCATACATAAGGTTACCTACTATAGAGGCATAGGGAACACATCTCATGTCCTCAACCTCTTGAGTTGTGTTTGACACTGCTCCTTGGAGAGGATGATTCCATGTTGGGTTGGTAGAAAATTCTTCTTGGAATCTTGCATTCTATAATGCAATAGCATGTTATCAATATAAGTTGCTTGAGACAATGCCAACAATTTATTCTTATGATCTTGAATAATTCGAATTCCAAGAATATTATTTGCTTTTTCAAAATCTTTCATTTGGAATTGGTTAGCTAACCAACTCTTTACATTAGACAATTTTTCCACAACATTCCTAATGAATAAAATGTTGTCTACGTAAAGCACAATAAATGCCACTTATTTTTATCTTTGATGTCTTTGTATACCCAAGGTTCATCAACATTTTGAGCAAACCCATAGGATTTGATCGTTTCATCAAATATATGATTCCACTTATTTTTATCTTTGATGTCTTTGTATACCCAAGGTTCATCAACATTTTGAGCAAACCCATAGGATTTGATCGTTTCATCAAATATATGATTCCAAGATTTAGAGGTTTGTTTTAGTCCATAAATAGATCTAACACTAGTAGAATTTTGATGATAGACTTCATTACTAGTTACTTCAGCGATACTAATTATGAAGTAATATATGATAATCAACTTCGATTAAAAATTGATAAAGTAAATACTATTTTAGACTTCATCAATTTAAAAAGTAGGCTTCACTTTTAATTTTAAATGATATTTTATTTCATAATACTTATTTGATAAAGTAATAAGTTATAAAAAAATTATAATGGTTGAATGTTGAAGTAATAAATTTGAACTGGTTATATTATATAAGTTATAAGTTGAACTGGTTTATTTTACCCAATCCCTATTTTGTTTTAACCCTAATCCTTTTTTCCCAGCTCCACGCTCAGGGACTCATTCCTATTTTACCGAAACGACTCTTATTCCTATTCCTCCTCCTACTCGGGCGGGGACCTTCGAAACCACCACCATCCTTGACCTCCTTTGGACCCACGACCTCCCCAAGGAGCTAACCCCCAAGGACATTGAATCCAGGGCCATCTCCAGAAAATTAGAGGCCCTAGGCTAATTGGAGACTATCAGTGCCGAACTAGCGGACTGATGGGATTCGAGATTGGAGACTTGGAGCCGAAGATCAAAGAGTGTCGGACTGCTGATCTCTCTGAAGAGTTTCTCTGTTGCGATTTGAAGTCGGCGTAGCAATGAGGCGAAAGATAGTGTAGAAAATTAGAGATAGGTTTGTATGATAGAGAATCAAAGAATTGAAAAGGAAAAAGAGAATCGACTTTTTTTTTTTACTCAAATTGATTTTTAATGGTTGAATATAATGAATTGTGGATGCAAAAGGTTTAGTCAAGATGTGTCTCATGGTCCATGCGCAATTATAAAATAGGTGGAATGTTATAAATAACAAGGTAAGGATAAATATAAGATACGAAGTACAAATATTATGTTAAAAAATGAGGATAAATTTGAATAATTTTAAATCATGAATTGATTAAAATTAATAAAAAGAGATATTAATAATAAAAAAAGACTTGTTTAAGGTTTTTTTTGCTAGACCGATTAAAAATAAAATATTTTTTGATCTATCAACAAAATTGTTCCATTATCAAATTTATTTAAATTCTCAAATATTAGGTCCTACGATGCTCAAGTCAATTTCCTCATTCGAAGGTAATGGAAAAATGCAAGAAAGTAGTGTTTCAGATGTAGATGTTTACGTTGCATACCATGCAAGCAGAGAGAATGCCCCTTTCTATAGCACCTTACATAACCTTCACGATCGTGAGGTGCTCCCTGATTTGTTAAAGTTTGTTAGAAGATGAGAGAAGTACAACCTAGAAGTCTTGCAATAATCTTTCGATGACTCCTTTTTCTACCCCCCAGATGCACCTCTTTTGTCATTTATAACTTAGGCCTTTCATAAAATACTCAAAGGAGTATATCACTATAGCTGATTAATTAATAAAGAAGCTTCGAGGGAATATTTCTCTATAAGTTATCCAGGCTGTCATAAGGTTGTCGACTACTTTTCTGCTAAATATATCTTGACCAGTCTTTAAGTCAATCGTATATTGAGAAAACCTTCTATTGAATATATCCTGACCGGTCATTATGCTAGTCGTATATTGAGAATACCTTCTATTGAATATATCTTGGGCGGTCATTGAGCTGGTCATATATTGAGAATACCCTATGTTGAATACATCCTGGCCAGTCATTAAGCTGGTCGTATATTGAGAATACCTTATATTGAATATATCTTGGTCGGTTATTAAGCCGATCGTATATTGAGAATACCTTCTGTTGAATATATACCGGTCAGTCATTAAACTGATCGTATATTGAGAATACCTTCTATTGAATATATCTCGGTAAGTCGGTCATTAAGTCGATCATATATTGAGAATACTTTTTCTTAAATATATCCCGACCGGTCATTAATCTAGTCATATATTGGGATTCTTATAACACTGAGTACTTTTAAGTTCGCTCGGGCTTTGCCCGATCGAGCGCACATAGGCAACCTTATGTTCATTTAGCCTTTGCTCGGCCGATCATATGTAAGAGCTTTATAAGGCAGAGTACCTTTAAGCTCGCTCGAGTTTTGCCTGGTCGAACACACACATGCAACCTTATGTTCGTTTGGTATTCGCTCGGACGATCATATGTTAAAAGCTTTATAAGGTTAAGTACCTTTAAACACGCTCGAGTTTTGCCCGGTCGAGTGTACACAAGCAACCTTATGTTCATTCGTCCAATCTACGCTAAGAGCTTTATTAGTCTGAGTAGCTTTAAGCTCGATCGGGCATTGCCCAATCGAGCGCACACAGGCAACCTTATGTTTGTTCGGCCTTTACTCGATCTTATGCCAAGAGCTTTATAAGGATGAGTACCATTAAGCTCACTTGGACTTTGCCTGGTCGAGCATACATAGGAAACATGTTCGTTCGGCCTTCACTCGGTGTGTACTAAGAGCTTTATAAGGCTGAGTACCTTTAAGCTCGGTTGAGCGCACACAGGCAACTTTACGTTCGTTCGGCCTTCGCTCGGCCGATCGTATGCTAAGAGCTTTATAAGGATGAGTACCTTTAAGCTTTCTCGAGCTTTGCCCGATCGAGGGTACACAGGCAACCTTATGTTCATTCAACCTTCGCTCAACCGATCATATGCTAAGAGCTTTATAAGGCTAAGTACTTTTAAGCTCGCTCAGGCTTTGCCTAGTCGAGTGCACATAGACAACTTTATATTCGATAAGGTTTATAATTGGTTGGCCCTATTTGTGCATCCCACTCGGGAAACGCTCGGGCACGCTTTCAGGACTTTGATGTAGGGAAATCAATAGAATCAAGTAACAAGCATCACCCTATCCCAACCTTGATTGCCACCTCACTTTGACTTTAATATCCCAATCATTTCATGAACCAGCTCGTCATAATCCGTATCACTAGCTCCCCCTCAAGCCTAGTCGAAGGAGATATAGCCGATTGATTGGACTCAAGTTCTAGTCTCGTTTACTCCTCATTTGTGATTTAACTTTTTACAAGAGTTAGCTTTCCTATTCTCCCTTTAAAAGAGGGTGCCCCAACTTTGAGATTGATGAGCTACAACAACCTCATCAATAGTTGGATCATATGGCGCAACTGCTTTCTTAAAAGGACATAGCCTTCGTAAAGGCGCAACAGGAAAATGACTTTCAATGTTCTCTTCGAAGGAAAATTGAAGAACATTGGTTGGCTGCTGAGTCTCGGATCTGTACTGTGACATCGTTGAGAATAAAAACATATTTGTATCTAGAGAGTCAAACCCAAGCCATGATCTTTTTAAAAGGAAAATATGAATCTTCCCTGTCCCTCGCAATCGAAGAAGCTAAAGTTAAGGATCAGTTGATCCTACAACAACAACAAAACCTGAAGTTAACCCAAGATGAATTGGTGCAAGCTCGGATCATGATTATAACAAAAAAGGAGAAAATGAAGCATGCAAAACATCTTTGTCCTAGGTACCAAGCTTATGGTGGGAATTAGGAAAGAAGCTTACTCATCCCAGAAACTTTTATATTTCTACTAATCATAGATGAGGAAAAATTTTGAGGGATGATCAACTATATTTCAGTGAGCTAATCAATGAATTTCAAATATAACCACTTTCCTGTTTTATTTGCGTTTACTTATTTTTCTTTGATCTTAGGAATCTTTTATGACTCATGTTCTCGATCGTACCTTAGTCACCTAGCAATTTGTGCCTTAAGTACTTAGTGACTTCTTCACTAAATAGTCCTCATTTCGCTAGGTCAAGTACCGAGGATGTGTAAAAAGGTATTTTTGGCTGCTAAAACATCTCACTTGTCACGTCCTTCATAAATATCTATTCCTAGATGATTGGCACATGTCCCTTCCACTCATTCTTTACGACGCCTGCTGACATCTCCCTCCTCGTAAAGCACAATGGCACGTTCATTTAATCTTGTAAATCAACGCCCCTCCTTATATGGGCCCTTTCAATCTAACGATGATGCTTAAACTACTTCTTATAAAACCCTAAAAAACACCGACTCTTCACCTATCTCATCTTCTTCCATCTGTTCTTTCTGGCGACCTCTGTTCTTTTGCACTTCCTCTTTCCTGACTTCCAGTGGACCTAGTAAGTTGCTTGTCTTTTGGATTGTATCCTATCATGGTCTAAGAATCCTTTACTTTGTTATGCCTCTACTGCCTCTAGCTATGATGCTTTCGACTGAGCTCACCTCCATTCCAAATATGACATACCCCATAGCTATCAGATTCGTCTCCCTTCTCTAGATGAACGTCTCCATCTTCCTCCTGATGATCACCTCACATTCTTTTCTAACCAAGTGGTAATAGGCTTGTGCTTCCCTATCCATCCATTCTTCTTCGAAGCAAGCCAATACTTTCACATTCCCCTGCAACAATTCATCCCAAATGCTTTCCGATATATGTGCAGGATGTACATGTTATTCTGCTTGTTTGGCATTCCTCCTACTCCCCACAACCTATATCTATTCACTATCCCAAAAAATCAGAACCCAGAACCTTCCTTTACCAATCTCAACCAAAAGCAATCTTCTTTGAGGACATGCCCTCTTCCATTAAAAGTTGGTAATCCCATTTTTTTTCTTTATGAAAATGCTCGATTCCGCCACTTGGTCCATCGCTTGACAATCTTCCTTTCCTCCTCTCCCAGATCCTCCCTGACTTAAACAGGATCCCATCTTTATTTCTTATCTCCCTAAATTGAGTGACCAACAATTCAAGATTAATCAATGGCTATAGGATGGGTTTTTGTATCTTTTTGGCTTAAGTCTTTTCCAAAATAAGCTACCTTGTTCTTTTGATAAGTTTTGATAATTTAATCTTTATGTTATCACTAATAGAAATGTTTTCTATTTTGTGCAGTGGACTCTATTTTAAGAGCTCTTGTTACTAAAAAGATTGCCCTTTCTAAGGAGGAGCTTCGTGCTAAGGAACAAGAACTATTGGCCAAGCGAGGCTTACCCCCGACCACTAATTCTAATCAAGCGGCCGAAACTAGTGCTGCTACTACCTCAAGAGAGCTTGCTCTTGCTGCATCACCTTCATTAGAGGATGGTCCCCTGGAACCAGAGGTGCCCCTGAAGAGAAAATGAAAGGGGCAAAAACTCACTCTTGCTCCTTCTCCTAAAAGACAAGTAATAGCTATCCAAGATGATGATGCTCCTGAAGAAGGGTGAGAGTAGTCTCTAGAACCTACCTTGTCTACTCTTTATCCGACCCTCACATTGCCTAGTCCCATGCAAACTAGGGAAGGCCCCTCCTTGCCGAGGGATCTTCTAGCCTCCAACCTTTTACCTTCTCCTCAAGGAAATCTAGTGACACCGTGACATAAGAGTTCAGCCCATCCCTTATGTTCTTCTGTTTACCCTCTGCTCCAAGTTCAATTTCCCCCGACTATTTTCGTCTTGTTACCTTTCCCCTTTTGTTATGAGGACATTTGGTAAATGCTTGGGCAGAGGCCCAATAAATGCTGGGTGAACTTCCTCCCAAAGAGCTATCAGATGAATTCATGTTTGAGCAAACTAAGGTACCATAACCTTAATTGATCAATATTCATCTCTCTTTTTTGCTCTTATTTGCTTATATTTATACTTGTCATCTAGCGCTGGGCAGTTAGCATGAATATTGCTCAACATTTCCATGATCTGGCCTAAGAAAATAAGCTATTAAAGCAACAAAGTTCTGTAGTGATGGGTGCCAGCTCTTCTAGCCGAATAAAAGAATTATCAGCACAACTACAAGAAGCTCAAGAGCTAGCAAAAAATGAGCTCGAAAGAGCAACTTAACTGAAGACTACCTTAAACTCCATGGAGACTCAACTTCAAATAGAGGTAATTCTTCGAGCAAAAACACAGTCAAAGTTAGCCGAGTAGATTGAAAAGAATGCACAATTGTCCAGTCAATTACGAACACAAGAAGTTGCTTACACTACAAAGCTAGTCACCAAAACATCAAAACTGGCAACCCAAGAGGCTGAACGATAGTCTTTGGCGTAAGAGCTGGCAACCACCCAGCTTAATCTAGTGTGAACCCAAGTGGTCCAAGCAACATTAGAGACTTACCGGGTAGGAGAAAAAGAGTGGTTTAATATAAAGACAAATGTGCTCTTCAAAACACTAGAGTTTAATACGCCTATATTACTCACTCCATTGTCCAGGCGCTTATCCTAGGGGCGCAAGGCATGATGGAGCAAATAGAGGAGGGTGGCTATTTAACCTCTGACCCTCTTGCCAACTCTTTAGATTATGAGAGGATAACTAACAATGCTCCACCTGATCTATTTCCTAAATTTTCATGATTTGTTATGTGTTGGATTATCTATTAATTTAGGGATGTTTTAAGACAAGCATTGCTACTTGATATGCGCTAAACTTTTATTAATTGTAACAAGTATTTTCATTTTACTAAAGTTTCCTTTCCCCCCTTTGATTGAGGCTAGAAAAATTACTTGGGCATTAAATTGACCGAGCAAAATAAAGCGCTCGAAGTCTTCAATTCGATCAGAACTCATTCAACCCTAAGGTGGTCGAGTGAATTGCGACACGCAAAATGTATAAACTCAATAGAAACTTGTTCAGTATTAATTCGGCCAAGCTTGCTATGTCACCCGAAATTTTATCTGCCCGACTAAAATTTTCTTACCTTTACACCAAATGAAACTATTTGA
The DNA here is from genome assembly GCF_018446385.1 of Zingiber officinale. Taxonomy (NCBI): domain Eukaryota; kingdom Viridiplantae; phylum Streptophyta; class Magnoliopsida; order Zingiberales; family Zingiberaceae; genus Zingiber; species Zingiber officinale. The sequence continues at coordinate 68,314,575 of NC_055991.1, forward strand.
CACTAGTCCACTAAATATGTTCGGGAACTACTCTTGCTCATGTATGGCTATTTTATATCTAAACTACAAAGTTTGCTCAAACTTATAACAGAAAAATTGCATAGAAAACCAAGCCAACCATGGAAAAAATAGAACACCTTGAGATGACTACCTGTCAAATCGATTACCAATGTAGACTTTTTATTGATGACACGTGTGTATACCTCATTAAATGTATATATCTTTTTCTTTCTCCACCATCTTACCTTGTGTTGGAACCCCAAGGTATTTTGATGTGATCAAACAAGCTAAGTTAGGTCCTGCGTTTGTTTAACCCTTGTGTCTAAGTGTACAGGAGCTTAGGAACACAGGAAGTCGAGCGGAATACGCAGCTAGCGAGAAGGACGGTACGGGGAGAGAGCCGACGGGCTCGGTGCGTCTGAGGGACGAGGTGACCGCGGAAGAGTACACCGGTGGACGAGAAGAACGTGCGCGGCGTTCGAGGGATGAGAAACCGGGAAGGAAGGCTGCTCGAGGAGAAGGCCAGAACTTGGGTTCGGGTGAGCCCTATTCCAGATAGCCGAGATCACCCAAGCTAGCGGAGCCGGAGCGAACAAGACCCGGACCGAGAAGAGCTGAACCGGAGGTGAAAAAGTCAACATTGTTGACTTTGGGCTCCAAGGTGCCCGGAGCAGTCCGGGGCGCCCGGACCTGGATTTTGACCAGGATCGCGTCAAACGCGATCTGATCGTTGGGGGATAAAATTTTATCCCCCCAGGGCACCCGAAACCCATTCGGGGTGTGATAACCATGATTTGGGTTATATTATTTTGATTCATAATGCATATTTTTCAATGGTCTTTTTATAGCTTAATCTCACATTTACATCATATTTTATAATTGCATTTGAATTTGGACTTAATCGCAAATTGGCTTATAATTATGGTATTTGATGCTAATATTTGATTCTTATTTTGTAGGCATCAAAAGGGTCATGGACCCGATCAAATCAGACCACATTTGAGCTCGAATCAAGGGCTAAACGAGGCGATCAAACCTTGGAACATTATGGACCGTTCGTTGAAGATTTGAGAGATCTGGGCCATCCGTTAAGGATCTGATCCATCCGACCTAATGAGGAGCAGATCTCATCCATTGATGAAGATCCAAGGGTTTTGATCCAGATCTGAGTTGATCCAGCCGTTGATCAAGCTTCAAATTAGTCTCAGTCGTCCGATCAGATTGAAGATGATTTAAAACGCAGAAGCTACAGTGTTTTCCAGTGGGCTCGGCGTGTTCGCGATTTTGCTACAGTGTTCGTCCTTCTTCTTCCTTGCGGCGCCGACGCTCCCATTCCTCGATCCAGATCCGTGAGCTAGATTTCTTCGACGACGACGATCATCAGCTGCCGGCGTTCATCTTCCGGTGATCAGAGAGCTTGAGGGAGGTTTCCCGAACGGCGATTTGGGTTCTGTTTCATCGCCGCGATTCCGATTGTGGAGGTCTCCCAATCGGCGATCTTCGCATCCACCAGAGCTGAAGGGAGGTTTCTCAGATGCTACTGGATCTTTTCCGATCTCCATTCCGCAGCCAAACTGTGTTGAATTGGCCATTCGATCTGGTTTGCAACTTCACAGGACCTGGGCTCTGTTTCTTCGGCCGATGAGGTTTCCAGATGGATGGAGCTTGAACAGAGGTTTCCGTGAGCTGTGAGTGCCCTATGGAAATAGCTGGAAGTTTGTTTGATTGTTGTTGAATGCTTATAGGGGTTCCGAGAGCATTTCTGTTGGTTTTACAGCAGATTGGAGGAGTTTTTGCTACGGGATCCGGTTTGTGGAATGCTTAGGGTTTAGATTTATTTGTTTTGTCTTTGAATTGTTGATGTTCCTGTTCAGATCCTCAGATCTGATTCTTTACTTTGCTATTGTGTTTTGTTTGAGTTTCCTTATGCAATTCTATTTTGATTCTCTTTGCTGCAAACCCCAGTTCTGATTTCTGACTTATAATTCTGAATCCTTAAGATTTCTGAAGTTAAAGTAATGTTTAGCTACTAACTTAGTTTGCAATTTTCTTCTTACTTGGTATCTTTTGTTTAGGTTTCTATAAGTTAGAGTTAGTTTCAATTCATGGATTTAGGAAACATCTTATTTGATTCATTGGATTTTGGTGTGGCTGTGAATGTGCTTGGTTTATGAATGAATTACTTAAACTTTTCATTGTTCACCTTTGTAGAATGTGGTTGATTGTTAGTGAGAAGTGAAGACTTGGTGGATGAGTTAAGTGTTGAATTTGAATGCGATTAGGAATTGATTGTTGACTGAAGATGAGAGATTTGCATTAATTGATTCATTGGTGCATTTAAATCTGAATTTAATTGATGCTTATTTGATGAGAAGGAAATGGATCATGTTTAGATGAGAATGAACCTTATTTGACCTTATTTTTTGATCTTGTGATGTAATACTTTGATTGGAACCAACTCTAGAATTTACACATTTTTACTAGTTAGTCCTCGGAAAAATACGACTTGGGACTCCTTACTACACGCATTTTCTTTAGCTTATATGGGTTCCAATCTTTATTAATTTGGAGCGCCTTGTGACATGCAAAAAGGCCGACACCAAATTTTGGCGCCGTTGCCGGGGAGGTAACTAGAAATGTGTGTTTATTTTGGATTTGATTGATTTTATTTTGTTAGCATGTTGATTGATTTGATTGCTTATTCTTTTTGTATTTTCATGTTGGATTATTCTTTAATTTTTAAATGCTTTTACTGTTCATGTTTTCATGAGATTGAAACTTTATGCTCTAGAATCTTCTAACATTGATTTGTAGTGTTGTAGTGAAGAACAGGAGATTTCTTTAGCATGGATCCGTATTTTCAGGATTTTGGAGGTGGAATGAAGAGTTATCAGTGTTTTCAACCTGAGTATCAAATTTACCCAAACATGGATCAACAAAATAGGTATGAATCATTTTCAAATGGTTTTAATTCTAATTGGGTGGATAATTCATGTTTCAGGTATGAAAGTGCACAAGGACCATTTATTGAGCCATATCCTTCCTACCAAAGTTCATATGGGTTCCAAGAAGTTTCAACAAATTTTATGCCACAATCTTTTCAACAAAATGACCCTCAGATGGATGAGTCAACATGGAAACTCAGGGAGATGATGCAACAAATGATCGAACATCAAGAGCAACAATTTTCAAGGATTCAGAACATACAGATTCAATTAGATCAGATTACATCATCTATTAATCAGCCGCAAGCACAAAACTCCAGTGGAGAGATGGAAAGTAGCGATTCTGTCAGGCCCGACCCTACTTCCATTAATTCACATGATTTTTCTAATACTTTTTGTGATGATTATGTGATTATGCAAATTTCTGATCCTACTGATATTGTTGTTGAAGATGTTGTTAGTGAATCAGGTTCTGAATATGTTTTTGAAGATGATTTAAGTGTAGGGGAATGCTTACTGGAAGCATTACCTAAAGAATCACCAAGAGTTGAAGATGTAAGTGTAGGGACTTGTGCTATGGAGCCAAGCACCCAAGAATCACTACATGAGGATGTACATTCACCAGAACAAGAGCTTGAGCCATATCATGATGAAAAGGAGATAACAATCACCACTCCAGGTACCTTTCAACATGAAAAGGTGAGTTTTTCTTATGATTTATCAGAAAATTTCATTGAGGTACCAATTGTTGACTTTATTAGATGTGATTCATTTCTTGATACATATTTTACCCACACTAATATTCTCCTATCTTCTTTTTACCTCACATGCGTGTGGGAGACGTTTTCTTTGATTGATGTTGTAGGAGAACATAAGCTTCCGGAGTGGATGCTTGAACTGAACCGCCTCCGTCCTCCAGAAAAAGCTTTGAAAGGAAAAATGAAGAATAAAAAGGAATTGAGTGGAACCAAAAGTACTCCACTACCGGCATGGATTATTCTTCTCAATCTTCTTCGACCACCGGAATCTAGGGGAGTTGGTTCCAATTTCACTTTCTTTTGCATTTTAATTCATGTTTAGTTAATAAATTCTTTTTATGCATTTCTTAAGGTTCATACTTTGCATTTGGCATTTTGTTTCCAACACTTTGCTTTCATATTTTGCATTTTGTTTAGTACCATAGCATTTCATTGGAATAAAATTCTCCATGGAAGTTTCTAGTAATATTTTTAAGATGGTAAAAGTTTCATAAATTTGATCATCAATTTAGGTCATGTAACATGATTGGATGCTTTTCTTACATGATATTGGTTAATTTGGTGATGGACTCCGATTTGATAAATTGAGCTTGATTGCTTGAAAATCATCTAGAGAGGACCACTTAAAGCCTAATCACTATTTTATTTTGTGTGGCATGCACTCATAGCAAATTAAACTCTAGAACTTGCTTTGCTTCTTTTCAAAGTCACAATAGCATATGTATGCATGAAATGAAGGATATTTGTCATTTTCGTTTTATCATAAATTCTAATTCCTTTCTCCACAATTTTCTTGAAACATTCTCATCTAGAATTCGAATTCTTTAGTATCTTTGCTTGTCATTCTTTCATTGGGAGTTTTGGTTGAATTCTTGGTGAGTTGAATCGACTAGATGGACAAAGAATTAAGTGTGGGGGAAGAAATTACATATGATCAAAGTTCATGAGATTGGGAATTTTGAGATTGGAGAGGAATGTTTTTCTGAATAGGGAAGATGTGAATTGATGGTTCATTAGATTGAATGCTTAACTTAATCATTCCTTGAGTTTATTCATGTATAGAGCAAGCTTAAATAGTCTTGAATTCTAGAAATTGTTACTTTGGTGATACATTCAAGCTATTTGAAGACATAGGTTGAAGAAGATTTTAAAAAATGCTGAAATCTGATTGTGTATCAAGAAGAAGTACTGAAAATAAGTTTTGGGATGCTAACAAAATGAAGAAGTACTGGAATTCTGCACATTTTGAATCTGAAGATGAACATTCAATGTTTAATCTGAATGTTACTGCTGTGCAACAATTCAGCAGTCTCCAATTCAGGAATCAGTCAAAGATGTGGGATGCTAGATGTTTGATACCAAGCTGTAAATTTGAAAGAAGTCACTGATTTAGTGTTCAGTAACAATACAGAAATCAGGAGTTGGAATCTAATTTCAGAATTTGTTTGATGAAGCTGTGATTTGATGTATCATCCTTAAGACATTGTGTGACAAGTTGCTTTAAAATCAGATGTCTGGAATTAACATCCAAAGAAGCTGATTTCTGTAATTTTGAAACCGTGTGGGTAGCTGAAATTCATTGAAATTTCATTTACTTTGAACTCTTCATTGTTTAAAGGCAGAATTCTGTTGAGAAAGACTTAATCTGCTGCTCTTTGGAAATTTATTGAAACTGAAGCAGCGACAACTTCAAAGAATACTCTAATCATGTTTTATACTGAATGTTATGCTCTGATAAGTTGATTCATTGTTGTTTCAAGCTGAAGTTAGCTTGAAATCTGATTCTGAAATGAATTCTGGAAATTCAGAAATGCAGAATTTTGTATCAATGGTGTGCCAAAATTCGGAAATCTTACAAGTTGTATGGGAAAAGACTGTTCAGAGCCCGGTGTGGTTTGAGGGTCGCTTACCTGTAAAGATAGAATCTGTAAAGATATCTTGAAATTGATGATAATAGCTTTACTGGAATTTTTGAACAACTGATCATTTGTTTTGTCCAGATTTCTGAAATGCTGAAATTGGAAACTGAGAACTAGTTAGCTGATTTGTTTCTTTTGCCAAAAATAGAACTGAATATTTAGAAAGTTATTTGGAAATGGTACATTAGATGTTGGGACAACAAAATAGTAAATAATAAAGGAAGACATGCTGAAGTATGCAGAAGTAGGACTTTACAGCAACAATAAGCCTGGAAAATGAGTGTCAGTGCAGTTTGTGCCAAGTTCCTTATGCAACTTCGTGATCAATAAAATGACTAAGTAAAGCTCATGCTTACTTATTAACAAATGATGTTGCTATCTGTCCAAGTGTTCTACAGATTGAAATTTGAATCAATTTAAAATCTGAAATCTGGAAACTGCAACTAAATTAATTGCTGGAATTCTGTGCAAGCTGCAGAAAATTCAGTAGATGCCAAGCCTTGGTGCTGCTCCTTGTCAGAAAAATAATAACACGAACAGAAAACAGGAATTAACAATCTGCTGGAAGAGAATCTAAATTCTGAAAGCAAATTGCAATTGCTGATAAATGGATGCATGCAAGTTCAATGTGCCAATTATATGTGCCAAGTTCAAATCTGTGGAGTGCCCATTTCTTGGTGCAGATTTCCAATAATTGAAGAGTTGGAGTAGTGCATAAATGAAAATATATACAGGAGATGAGTTCAGAATCGGTTATCAAAGTGCTGGAATGCAGGAATTAGAGTACTTGAAAGGATATGTTAAAACTGGATTTTTTGTAGAAATAGAAAAGGAAACAAATGCAGCTAGCTATGGTATATCAAAATTCAGAAGCAATATCAAGTTGAGGAGAAGATCTTGTGAAATTCTAAAGTGTGAAGAAACAAATGGTAATCTCGCATCAAATTAATGATGTTGCTAAAGTTGAGACTGGAAGTTGTCTTGCAGTTTTTGGAGCTGCTTTGCAGATTTCGAGAATGACATGTTATTTGCAAGTTAAACTAAATGATGAATTTTGGTACATACATCTTCTCAGAAATTGAAAATCAGTTATGCAATGATACAAACGTATCAATCTATTTGCTGATCAGGATGTAAGATTCTGGACTCTAATTCAAAACCTTTTGAGTTCCTGATGAATTCAAATTCCATTTCTGAAACTAAAGACCAAAATGCTGAATTTGAAATGCAATATTGAAGTTGCAGAAATTGAAGAAATTTTTTGAGTTTGTTGAGCCTGCAGAATGTAGATCAAAGTGTGTTAAGAATTGAATCTGAGTTTCTTTGAAGCTGAATTCTGGGCTATTTGTCTGAATTTCTGTGAACTTGATTGACTTGTCTAAATGTCTGAAACTTTTGAAGATTTGTTGTTTGACTGGACCCATTGCTCTATTGGATTATTTTTGCTTGATCTGTTACCAGATACGTTTCCTTCAAACAGATCATTTCTGTTGAAACAGTACAGACGAAGGAAAAAAAAAACAGAACCTACAGCAGACAAGAGAGAATATGATTTCAAGAGTATCATATAATTGGCAATTATTTTTGAGTTTCATTGTCCGAGACGTCCAATGGTTTAAGTGTGGGGGAGGGATCCAAGGGTGTTGGATATCCAACATGTGAGATTATTTTTGAGCTCCAAATGCTGGAATTTTGGTGGAAAAACAGTGAAAAAAAAAAAATGAAGAAAAAAATGGCATATTTAAGAGAGTATCAAGTGGAAGATAGAGTATCAAAATTTTATGTTTGCCATCAAATTGAAGGGGAGTTTAGCTTGGTCTTTTGAATTGTCAGAAACAAATGGTATTCATCTCTTTTTATATCAAATTGGTCAACTCATCAAGTATATTCCTCCAATACTCTTATCTTCTCATTTTCTTCATTAAATACTTTTCTTTTGCCATTTTCATTCACTTTCATTGTTCTTTTTGCTTCAATTTCAATTCTTCATGATAAAATCCTTTTGATTCATGTATGCTATGTTCATAGTGGTGGAGAATTAGAAAATAAGCAAGCTTATGGTAGTGAAATGTTGTGAGTGACATTGAGTGAGCTCCACTTATACACATGTTTGAGTGTGAGAGCTAGAATAGGTAAATTCCTTGTGAGATGCAACTTGCTTAAATTTTTCGATTGGATTGAAACTACCATACCTACTGATTATTATTTGGATTGTATTCATGATTGTTTGTGATCTTTAAGATGATCTTAGTTAAACTCTTTTTACTATCTTCTAGGTATTGCTAAGGGAATTTGTGTGGAGATGATTTTAGGTTTTCTTGACTTGAACGGGACGTCCAAGATTAAGTGTGGGGGATTTGATAACCATGATTTGGGTTATATTATTTTGATTCATAATGCATATTTTTCAATGGTCTTTTTATAGCTTAATCTCACATTTACATCATATTTTATAATTGCATTTGAATTTGGACTTAATCGCAAATTGGCTTATAATTATGGTATTTGATGCTAATATTTGATTCTTATTTTGTAGGCATCAAAAGGGTCATGGACCCGATCAAATCAGACCACATTTGAGCTCGAATCAAGGGCTAAACGAGGCGATCAAACCTTGGAACATTATGGACCGTTCGTTGAAGATTTGAGAGATCTGGGCCATCCGTTAAGGATCTGATCCATCCGACCTAATGAGGAGCAGATCTCATCCATTGATGAAGATCCAAGGGTTTTGATCCAGATCTGAGTTGATCCAGCCGTTGATCAAGCTTCAAATTAGTCTCAGCCGTCCGATCAGATTGAAGATGATTTAAAACGCAGAAGCTACAGTGTTTTCCAGTGGGCTCGGCGTGTTCGCGATTTTGCTACAGTGTTCGTCCTTCTTCTTCCTTGCGGCGCCGACGCTCCCATTCCTCGATCCAGATCCGTGAGCTAGATTTCTTCGACGACGACGATCATCAGCTGCCGGCGTTCATCTTCCGGTGATCAGAGAGCTTGAGGGAGGTTTCCCGAACGGCGATTTGGGTTCTGTTTCATCGCCGCGATTCCGATTGTGGAGGTCTCCCAATCGGCGATCTTCGCATCCACCAGAGCTGAAGGGAGGTTTCTCAGATGCTACTGGATCTTTTCCGATCTCCATTCCGCAGCCAAACTGTGTTGAATTGGCCATTCGATCTGGTTTGCAACTTCACAGGACCTGGGCTCTGTTTCTTCGGCCGATGAGGTTTCCAGATGGATGGAGCTTGAACGGAGGTTTCCGTGAGCTGTGAGTGCCCTATGGAAATAGCTGGAAGTTTGTTTGATTGTTGTTGAATGCTTATAGGGGTTCCGAGAGCATTTCTGTTGGTTTTACAGCAGATTGGAGGAGTTTTTGCTACGGGATCCGGTTTGTGGAATGCTTAGGGTTTAGATTTATTTGTTTTGTCTTTGAATTGTTGATGTTCCTGTTCAGATCCTCAGATCTGATTCTTTACTTTGCTATTGTGTTTTGTTTGAGTTTCCTTATGCAATTCTATTTTGATTCTCTTTGCTGCAAACCCCAGTTCTGATTTCTGACTTATAATTCTGATTCCTTAAGATTTCTGAAGTTAAAGTAATGTTTAGCTACTAACTTAGTTTGCAATTTTCTTCTTACTTGGTATCTTTTGTTTAGGTTTCTATAAGTTAGAGTTAGTTTCAATTCATGGATTTAGGAAACATCTTATTTGATTCATTGGATTTTGGTGTGGCTGTGAATGTGCTTGGTTTATGAATGAATTACTTAAACTTTTCATTGTTCACCTTTGTAGAATGTGGTTGATTGTTAGTGAGAAGTGAAGACTTGGTGGATGAGTTAAGTGTTGAATTTGAATGCGATTAGGAATTGATTGTTGACTGAAGATGAGAGATTTGCATTAATTGATTCATTGGTGCATTTAAATCTGAATTTAATTGATGCTTATTTGATGAGAAGGAAATGGATCATGTTTAGATGAGAATGAACCTTATTTGACCTTATTTTTTGATCTTGTGATGTAATACTTTGATTGGAACCAATTTTAGGATTTACACGCATTTACTAGTTATCCTTGGAAAAATACGACTTGGGACTCCTTACTACACGCATTTTCTTTAGCTTATATGGGTTCCAATCTTTATTAATTTGGAGCGCCTTGTGACATACAAAAAGGCCGACACCAGGGTGCCCCGACCAGTGCTATAAATATAGCACTGATCTGCACAGTCTAAACAATTCACTTGTAATCAATTCTTTCTGTGCTTTCAGTTGTGTTCTTTTCATTTGTGCTGTCAACGTTGTAAAGAGGCTTCTCCGCCTAGAGGCGATCATAGTGCGCTTACTTTCCTTGGATTAGCAATCCTCTGATTGCAAACCAAGTAAATCTCTGGTGTATGATTTCTTTACTTAGTCTCTACTTTTTATTACAAGTGTTTATGATATAGTTGAAATCCGAGAAAGGTTCGAGTTTTATTTTGTAGGGCAATTCACCCCTCCCCTCTTGCCGGCCTCCAAAGGGACCTATAAGTGGTATCAGAGCAAGGCGCTTCAGGAGGACTAACTGCCGATCGAAGCAACAAGATGGCCGGACCAAGCATTGTCCCACCAAAATTCGAGGGGAACTTCGCTGACTGGAAGCGTCGTATGGAGGTATTCCTAAGAACTGATTTTAAAATTTGATTTATAATGAAGTATGGTTTTTTAGCTCCAACGAATCAAGATGGAAAAGAAAAAGAAGAGAACAATTGGAAAAAGAAAGAGCAGAGTGAATCTGTAGCAAATAGCCGTGCGGAATATCACCTGCTGAGTGTGTTACCATCTCAAGAGGTCAACCGCATCGGAAGCTATTCATCTGCTAAAGAACTCTGGGAGAAATTCCTGGAACTCCATGAAGGCACGTCTGAAGCGAAGCTCGCTAGAAGAGACATCCTCCGGAACAAGTTGATGAACATTCGTCTGGAAAAAGGTGAGAATGTAGCCAATCTACACGCAAAGGTAAAAGAACTGATTACTGATCTCGAGAACCTCGGAGAAACGGTAACAAATCGGGACACCATACGCTACGCACTCAACGCATTTCCCAGAACTCCAGAGTGGACGTCAATCATCGACGCCTACTACATCTCAAAGGACCTAGAGTTAAGTACATTAGAGGAATGTTTTTCTACCCTTGAATTACACGAAACTAGATGTGCAAAGACGTCAAAGGACACAACCCAGACGATGGCGCAGAACGCAACCAACAAGGATGAACCCGAGTCAGACTCCGAAGATGATCAAGAAGCGTACATGGTAAGAAACTTTAAAAAGTTTTTTAGATCTAATCAATTTAAAATGCAGAATAAAAAGAATCAAAAAGGTAGAAGAAAGATGCGGTGCTACCAGTGTCAGAAAGAGGGACACCTAAGGGAAGACTGCCCAGAACTCAAGAAGGTCAAAATGAAGACACCCAAGAAACACAACCTAAAAGCAACTTGGGATGACACTTCTTCATCCGAATCAGAAGCTCAAGAATATGCGGGGATTGTACTGATGGCAAGCTACGAAGGACAAAGTACATCAGAACCCATCATCGATGAAGGGGGAGCGACCTCAGATGGAAGTAGCGAAGTAGGGGGAGATTCAGGCTTTAAGTCTGATATGGTAAGTGTGGTATGCCTCTTGTAACGCCCGCCCTCCCTGCTACCCTAAGGGACGGGGCTACGATACTCTACGTATAAATTTTTCTTTTTAAAACAGCGGAAGACTTAAAATAATTTCCATAGTTTTAATAAAACTTTTCTTTTAAATTTCTTTTGAACTATACTATCACATGGCATCAAAATCATAACATCAAATCCAGTGGAACCATAATGTCAAGCCACACATGTTTAGGTATCACAAGTCTTAAAATACCAATGCATAGTTCTTTAAAGAAACTTTAAGCAGGTTCTTATTTATTTGGTTGCCTAGCCACTGCCACACACATCTTCGTTGCCCCTCCTGCTGCTCCTCTAACTCGTCCAGCTTTTTCCTTTATCTGTGGTACAAGGAAAGTAAGCTATGAGCACTCATGGCTCAGTAAGTTCCTTTCCTACTCACTAAAACCAACAATCAGCACATAATCAAGAATGCATCAACAAGTCATAATCTCAACTAATCATGGCATAACATAGCATTCTATTCAAGCATATCATGCATCATAATATAATCACAACTAGTCATAGCATATCAAGCATCACCATGGCCGAAATATATACATAGTGCATTGCATAAAACATAGCTAGACATGGCATAACAAACAAGTATCATGGTATATCAAAGCATGGCCGAAACATGGATATCAAAGCATCATACTATGGCCGAAACATGTACATCAAGGCATCATCATATCCATGGCCGAAATCTATATATCAAGCATCAACAAATCCATGGCCGAAACATGTCTATAAGGTATATCATGAACATAACATAATCATACTTTATCATGGCATATCATAATCAAGAGCATAACATGAAACATAGCATAATCATAAGGTGTATGCAATATGATTTTGGAAAACATGTATCCGAAAAACATGTGTATGTCTCATGATCTTTAAATGTAAAATACGGTACCCAAATAATATTTAAATAATAAAGTTATTGGACAAATAATCTTATTGGATTTTTCAGGAATTTTTAGGAATTTTTCGAAATTTAAACGGAGTCCGTATAACTCGTTTTGATGGAATCGATGAGGCTAGGTGGAAGCCTATTTTGGATACCCAAATGTGGGAGTTGATTGGGTTAATAAACCTAAGTTTCAATTAAAACCTAGGTTTTAATTTGTTTTGTTTTCATTTTTATTTCCTCTCCTCCCGATCCCTTCTCTCCACTTGCGCCGACTTCCCCCAAACCCATCGCCGACACCATCACCGCTCCTCTCCCTCTCGCGATTCTCCCTGCCCGATCGCCGGCCGCTTGCGAGTTCACTGCCAATGGAGGTCTTATCCTCCACTGTTCCTCGTCTCCGCCACCCGACCTTCCTCTTCCCGATTTACACTCCGTCGCTGGCACAGATTCATTGCCGCTCTTCGCCGGAGTCACTTCAATCGAAGCCGCTACCCACAGCAAGCTCCCTATTCCGCCTTCACCCGACGTTGCTGCCCTCTCAGCCGATCATCCGTCGGCCACTGCTTTGAGGCATTCATCGCCAAGGCTAGGGTGGAGCTCGACCTCACCGTTATGAACAGCATCAAGCCCTAGTTTCCTTCCCCAGCCGACGTTACTTGATTGAGGGAGGTTAGGACAGCGCCGTCGATGCCCGTGTGAGAGGTATCATCGCTTTTCCCTGTGTTGATCTCTTGTGTGTTGTTGCCTTTGGTGGCGCCGAGTGAAACTGATCTTCACCGTCGCCCGAATGCCTTCTGCCCTGATTGTAAGGAATTGGGATAACAAGTGTCGATTTAAGCTATCTTTCCAGCAGCTATCTTGATGTCATTTTGGAGTATCTTTACCTAGCTCTGATTGTATCTGTGTGTGGGTGATCTATAGCTCAAGTCACAAGTTTCCAGCAGCAATGATTCCAGCTGCAAATCTACAACAGAGCACATTGAATTAGATAAGTTGTGGTTAGAATTGGATGTTTATTGAGTTGAAGCCATTTTTTATTGTTGTGGTTAATTAGGATTTGAGGATAATTGATTTGGGGATGATGAATGCAGAAGGAAGTGACTTCACTTGGTCTAGGTCATTGTCATCGGTAGTGAGTTGTTCTGACCATGAGTAGTGCATTGGATTTGGAGGTAAGATCTGATTAGCGTCTTATTATCACAGTGTTATTCCATTTCTGTTTCAGATTTGTTATTTGATTACAGAGTTGGTTAGGTTGTGCCTAGTGTGCAATTTATGATGGGTTAATGGATTGTAGAAATTGACTATATTACATAGTGGATTGGTGATTTAGAGATGGATTTGTAGTGGATTAAATGATGAGTTAAGTTGGGAAGCTATAGAGATGATTCATGGTAAACCTAATCTAATTAGGTTCTATTATGATTAAGGTTAGTTGGAGGATTAATCCATAATCATGTTTTAGAGTTATCCTAACAAGGTGGGGGAAAGTTGTTTAGTTATTTGCTTCATATGTAACTCGCTAAATACATTATATTGTGATCACAGGACTTTATTCGAGGCGAGCGTCTCGACGTGGGATTGATTTATTTTATCACGATCGACAGATAAAGGCGGGTACTTCTTGCTTTATCTCTTTAGTAGTTTGATCCTAGTGCATGAGCTTTATGTTCAGATAGTTGCTGTATCTATCTTGACTCCACTCTTATTCTTCCTGCGTTTGATACTTCCACTCGATCTTTGAGCTACTCGTTTCTGTATCTATACAGTCTCTCGTTGTTATTCATGATATTCAGCAGATACTATAGTACTAGGTATTGGATACCAGATACCAGACATTAGATAGTAGGTATTGGATATATGGACACCTGATACCATGTTTACCTACTTTGATTACTGTTTATTTATGCTTAGTATTGAGCATGCGGATTCATGTAGCATAACTGATTTCCTGTTATATATATATGATGACTGTTGCATTATTCGCATCATGTCATTGCATGCATAGCCGACGACTTTGGCTCCCTTGTGGTTGAGACGGTCGTTGGCCTGGGCCGCACGCTCGGCCACTCATGGGTGGTGGTAGCTGGAGCGTGCCGCTTGTCCTGTCGTGCCACACTCGGTCACTCATGGGTAGTGGCGGCTGGAGTTGCGGCAGCAGGGACCCCATCGCAGACGTAGCTATTCAGCTACTATGCACCTGTCCATCCGGTCACTCGAGAGTAGTGGCGGCCTTTGGGTGGTACAGTTTGTCATCGATCCGGCCTCTCGACCATACAGGGGTCGTGGTGCAGAGAGGTGGGCGGGGTGACCATCCGTACATACGCTGTTGTTTATATCTGCTGGTTGTTTACTTATGCTGTTGTTGCTTATCTATGCTGTTGTTGCTAGATTATGCTGCTGTTGTTTATTTATGCTGTTATGCTTACTTAGGTTGAGATTTATACCTGTGTTAGGTGTTTAGACACTGGCTTACTTACTGTTGACCTGTATATACCTCACATGATACCATGTAGTTATGAGCAGTACTGTAGCAGGACTTTGCTACACTTTACCTTCTACCACTAGCCTAGGATATGGTTTCAGGTATGGACACTTATTATGATATCACTGTAGTATCTGCTATTTCCATGCGAGACTGTATACCTTTGCATCTCTAGTTTGATTTACTATTACTCATGCACTATCTGTCTATTACCCGCTGAGTCTTTATACTCACCACCCCGCGTATTGGTAATTTCACCAGGTAGCAGGTAAAAGATTTATGGAGTCGCCTGGAGATCCTGTCCGCCAGTTCCACGTCACATTCGAGGACGACCTTACGTTTTCGGTATTGCTTACGTTATTTGTATTTTGGGTTTTGTACTTGTTTATGTATTTGTATTCTCTTGTATTTGGTTTGATATTATTGTGTCAAGCCGAGCCGGCTCGCAGACAGTTGATTTGTGTTTTGTGATCGTTGTTTGTGATTTCCGCTGTGTTGATTTTAGTATAGCTGTGTGGGCTGATTCATATATTTATATAACTGCGTGGTTGTGTTTATTTCTGTTCCAGCCGAGTGGGCTGATTATATAACTGCGTGGTTGTGTAGATATATTCTAGCCGTATGTGGCTGATGTATATTGTATGTATGTATGCCTCAGATTGTCACCCGTACAGGGGAGATGCTGCCGAAATTTTTCGGTACGGTCTCCTCTGGGGGCGTGACATTAAAACCATTTTCTTTTTCATAAATACTTGAAAATAATCTCAACATAAGGGGGATCCCGGCTATGTACCACTTACATATTGCGCGCAACCTTGTAGGTCCAAGGTAGCAAGTCTTTAACCCTACGAGGCAAACATACTAGGCCCTTAGTCCTAGGGGCACTTAGGAGCCCATCCCTAACGAGGTCCTTAGTCCTCGGGGCGCTTATGGAGCCCACCCTTGGTACAAGCCACTCACATATAAAGTAAAGTACATGTCATACATATCATGTATCATAAAATCATGCATCACTTAGGCACACATCATATCATAAAAGTATGCATCACTTAGGCATACATCATGTCATAAAAGTATGCATCACTTAGGCATACATCATGTCATAAAGGTATGCATCACTTAGGCATACATCATGTCATAAAGGTATGCATCACTTAGGCATACATCATATCATAAAGGTATGCATCACTTAGGCATACATCATGTCAAAACAATATGCATCACTTAGGCATAGATCATAAAAACATGCATATCTTAAGAATAAAGCATATCATCAAGCATGCATGATTTAACCACATAGCATATCATGAAAGCATGCATATTTTAAGCACTAAACATAGCATCAAAGCATGCATAATTTAACCACATATCATAACATAAGCATGCATATTTTAAGCACAAAGCATATCATATCATAAAAGAATGCATATCATATCATAAGTCATAAATCACAAGCATACATATTAAGCATAAGGGTGTATCTTGTGATTATCCTATCATAGGAAACATGGTATCATATTTATCTTGGTTTTAAGCTTCCTAAACCCTTGTGGCCGAAACCCTTTAGAGCTCAATTTAGGTTAAACACAACATCCAAGCATGTGGCACCTAAATTATCATCATAACATTTTCATAGGAAGCATTATAAACATGATTAACTTAGTTTCTAAGTTCCTCAGGTCCCTAATTTCATATGGCCGAAACCTTAAGGTGTGAAACAAGGTTCCATATGACATAAAAGCATGGACAACTTTAAATCATATTTATAACATTTTTACCAAGGAACAAGGTAAACACATTTGACACATTTGAATTAGTTCCTAAGTTCTTTAAGCCCTTAACATATGTCATGGCCGAAATTTAACAAGTTCTCATTAGGGCTACAAACAAGCATACAAGCATGTGAACTTGGACTAACATTATGTATAAATTCATACAAGGCTTCATCCAATAGTTATGGCCGAAACATACCCTAGCATCATTTTAGGTCATAAAACAACATATAGCAATTGAACCTTGGCTTTCTACTTATCATATTTCATGTAGAGTGACAAGAGCATATTTAATTTAAGTCCTAGGGTTTCTAGGGCATCTAAACCTTCATGGCCGAGACTCACAATGGTCCATTTAGATCATGGAAAAATTATACAAGTATGTGACAAAATCAATACATTATCCTATTTACATAAGAAGTACTTTTAACACATTTGGTTTCATTTCTAAGGCCTCTAGGTATTTTAAACCCTACTTGGCCGAAACTCACAGAATATAAACTTGCTTCAAATAGCCTAAAAGCATGAGAATTTATACAAGTTTCATAGCATGTATAAAGACAAGCATAATGAGTATACATATGAATTGTGTCTTAGGCTTTCTAGGTTTCTTTTTCTCTTTTTCTTTTATTTTTTCTCATGGCTGAAACCTACCATTCTTTAGCTAGGTTTTTAAGTGGCCTAAAGCATGAAAAACCTAAGTAAGTTTCATGACAAAAGTTACTAAGAACATATATACAAATTGGTTCATGAATAAGCTAGGACCCCTTGTGGGCGGGCATACATGTTATATGTCATGCCACTAATTTTTCTACACCCTAATTAAGCATGAGGGCATTGAACAACTTTCATATCTAAACAGCACAGAGGTCTTGAGCATATTAAAATTTTGTTTAAGCTTTTCTAAGCTATCCATCTCATCATGGCCGAAAAACCCTAAGAAGGAGTTCATGAAATTCTAGCAATATTCAAGCATACAAATCCTTTAAGATCTTTGTATTCTATCACATGAGCATGGTTATTTAAATTTAAAGGTCTTCCTAGCCCTAAACCCTTTCTTGGCCGAAACATATGAGTGGTTTTCTTTTAGTTTCAATTATCTTCTAAGGAAGAAAAACTAATACATAATCCTTAATATTTCATAGGGAGAACCTTGTACTAGTTGGGTAAAACAATAAATTTCCCTAGTCTCTTAAGAATATTTTTTTTTTTGCTGAACTTCTAGGGTTCAGTACTCCTCTGATCAAGCATCATATAGGTATAAAAGCATGAAGAAGAACCCCTTTACATAGCATAGAAAAATCTATCATGTAGTGAAGACTAGTTTAAACACCATTAGATTTTGAAAGCTCTTCTTGGCCGAATTTTCTCAAACTTGTTTCTAGGTTTTAAAATCCTCATAAAATCCGAAAAGCACATAAAAGCCTTGTACCATAGGTGAGGGGAAGCTTACATCCTTTTTCGCTTGTGGATCTAAGGTATGGTGAAGAAGAAGTAGCCTCTTCTTCTAGTTCCTTTCCCTTGATTCCTTTGCTAAGTCGTCCTTGTATCTTAGGCTTTCTTAGGGAAAAATTTGGCTTTGGGGCTGAAGATGGAGGAGAGGGGACTGTGGTGTTCTCGGTGAGGGAGAGGATGAATGAGAGAAAATGAGAGAAAAATAGTTTTCTCTTTTCTTGCTCCCTTTTATGTTAAGGGGGAAGAGGTAGCAAACTTAGTTTTTGCTTTCCTTCTCCCTTAGCCCTTTTTTTCTATTTTATTTTTATTTTTATTTGTTTATTTATCCTCATCATTCATGGTGAAATAAGGGGGAATGAATCCCCTTAATTAACCTCTTTTATTTTCGGCAAAATCAAATAGGAAGAGGGAGAGGAAGGGAGGAAGGCAAGTTGTCTTTCTCTTGCTCTTTACTTGTTTCCTTTTGGCTAGCTTTTACTCTTACCTTTATCATGAGTTTCCCTCCTTTGCTATCAACATATTATTCCTATCCCAACTGGTTATTACCCATTAATTCTATGAAATATAATATAAGAGGTTCAAGGTTCAATCCTTGACCTCTCCCCCTATTTTTATTTCTTTTTATTTCCTTTTTGGTTCAACTCACTTCCTATTATTTTTCTAAGGCAAAATCCCACATTCATATATTTATCTTACAAGCTTAGTGGGTATTACACCTCTTACCCCCTGATGAACTTTACTTTGGTATTAAGGCAATGGCTAAATCCATGTATAAATTAGAAAATAAAAATACCAAATTAGAAAATGAAATTCTAGAAACAAAAAGAATTTTGGCAAAATCATGTCTTATAGAGGATTTTGAAAATTTGAAAATTGAAAATGAAAAACTAAAAGAAGAAATAAAAATATTAAAAAAAAAATCCAATGGTTCAAATATTTCTAATTTTAGAAATTATAGAGGTTTAAATTGGTATTATAGATTTCATCAAAGTCAAATTAGAAATATATCAAAAATCTATGTACTGAGGAAATACTTGGTTAATCCTGTAGATAGGAACCTCTACTGGGTTCCAAAAACCTGTTTAATTTAAAATTAAAATTAGACTTAGCATTTTCAGCAAGGAAATTAAACAACTAATTTCATTATGAGGCTTTTTCTAAGGAAGTGGTTATTGCTCAAATAACCAAGAATGTCTAATGCCTCACCACGACCTAGAAGCCAAGTATCGAAATGAAAATTTTAATTGACTAACTGAAAAAGCATTAATTTAAATTACTTAATGCTTTAAAAGAGTTATTCAATTTGTGTTAGAAAATATTTAAAATTTTTAACTTGACTTAGAAATTTTTTATTATCTTAGAAATTTTTTTTATGAAAATTGACTTAGAAATTTTTTTTATATGAAAGTTATCTTAGAATTTTTTTTGATAATATTGCCTTATAATTTTTCTTAAAATTGACTTAGAATTGTTTCTTATGAATATTAACTTAGAATTTTTTTTATCTGAAAAATGTTTTACTTAAATTTTTCTCGAAAGAAAATTTTTGAAGAGTGTCTTTACTTAGACATTTTTAAATATTTTACACTCAAAATTTTTGTTTGAATTTACATTAGACTTGTTTATAACCCCAATTTTTATGTGATCAAAGGGAGAGAAGTATGTTAAGTCTAGGGGGAGGTAATATAATTTTTCAATTGAAAAATATTTGGACTTATTTGAATATAAATTGTTTTTATTGCATATGTTTACCCTAACTTAACTTGGGTTGCTCGCATCAAAAAGGGGGAGATTGTTGGAACCCCAAGGTATTTTGATGTGATCAAACAAGCCAAGTTAGGTCCTGCGTTTGTTTAACCCTTGTGTCTAAGTGTGCAGGAGCTTAGGAACACAAGAAGTCGAGCGGAAGACGCGGCTAGCGAGAAGGACGACACGGGGAGAGAGCCGACGGGCTCGGTGCATCCGAGGGACGAGGTGACCGTGGAAGAGTACACCGGTGGACGAGAAGAACGTGCGCGGCGTTCGAGGGACGAGAAACCGGGAACTTAAGGCTGCTCGAGGAGAAGGCCGGAACTTGGGTTCGGGTGAGCCCTATTCCGGATGGCCGAGATCACCCAAGCTAGCGGAGCCGGAGCGAACAAGACCCGGACCGAGACGAGCTGAACCGGAGGTGAAAAAGTCAACATTGTTGACTTTGGGCTCCGGGGCGCCCGGAGCCCTCCGGGGCGCCCGGAGCCCTCCGGGGCGCCCGGAGCCCTCCGGGGCGCCCGGAGCCCTCCGGGGCGCCCGGAGCCCTTCCGGGCGCCCGGACCTGGATTTTGACCAGGATAGCGTCAAACGCGATCTAATCATTGGGGGATAAAATTTTATCCCTCCCAGGGCGCCCGGAACCTATTCGGGGTACCTCGACCAATGCTATAAATATAGCACTGATCTGCACAGTCTAAACAACTCACTCGTAATCAATTCTTTCTGTGCTTTCAGTTGTGTTCTTTTCATTTGTGCTGTCAACGTTGTAAAGAGGCTTCTCCGCCTAGAGGAGATCATAGTGCGCTTACTTTTCTTGGATTAGCAATCCTCTGATTGCAAACCAAGTAAATCTCTAGTGTATGATTTCTTTACTTAGTCTCTACTTTTTATTACAAGTGTTTATGATATAGTTGAAATCCGAGAAAGGTTCGAGTTTTATTTTGTAGGGCAATTCACCCCTCCCCTCTTGCCGGCCTCCAAAGGGACCTACACCTTGTCCATCCTACGGCTCACACTTGATCCCTTTATTTTTGACTATTATGATCGGACGATTCTCATTTAGGAACCCTTTTTCATGGAGTCCTTATAAACGCTCTATGGATAAACCCTAAGTCTTTCTTTTTGTCATCTTCCTTCTCGTTTCCTTCTTGACTTTCTACTACTTCTCTTTTTCGATTCGAGTAATCTTTTCTTCCTAGAATGGCAGAGAATGACAAGTGGTACACACAATATTCCTCCCACAACACTCTCGACGATACTTATCATTTTCATGTCAACTACGGTCTTCCTCTCGATGTGGTAATCCCTACCCTTCCGGACCATCCTCACCGCCCTCCTTCGGGTAGTGTCGCCATTTTTGTAGAACAAGTCGAGTGAGAGCTTCTCTTCCCTTTGCCTCCTTTCTTCATCACTGTCAGTTGCTATTTCAATATTCCCCTGAACCAACTTATCCCCCAATCTTTTAAGATCTTAAATGGCTTTGTCATCATTTGCCATTTGCTTAATATTCCTTTATCTCCCCTTCTGTTTCACTATTACTTTCTTCTCCGTCTAGTAACAAAAGGCATGTTTAAATTTCAATCTCACCCTAACACAATTTTATTCAACCATGTGTCAACTCAGGAGGAATGGAGAGATAAGTATTTCTTCTTCCGTCTCTCATCTCCTTCTTCTTACTCCACCACTTGTCAACAAGACCTTACTCATGTCCTTCCTTTAAGGAACCTTCATATAGACCCAAATTTGGGTCCAGCAATAGAATATATGAGGAGCCTAAAATTTTGCCTATCCGAGTTAACTATAGAGGGCCTATTGTATATTTTTGGACTTATTCTAGTTGACCTCGAGCTAAGCACCTCGTTCGATAAGCAGAAATCTTCCTCTTTCTCTTAACTTGCTTGCTATAAAAATCTTTGGTGTTTTTGTAGCTGAGGTTATTAGTGTGGCATTCCTATTCAAAAAGTCCAAGATAACGAGAGAAGCTCTAAATCAAATAGACGAGAACTTACTAAGGAGTCGTCAACATGAACAAACTTCCTCCTTTGGCCCCATTCTCCAAAGCTCGCCTCTAGCTCTTCTGAGTCAGATGTTCCTCTCATCACCAAATGTTGAAGGCCTCAATCTTCTACTTTGGCATTATTAGAATGCCCTTCAATCGGGCAACCTTTCCCTCGTACATGGAGGATATTTTTGCCAAGCGAAAAGAACCTGTACCTTTGGTAGGTCGTCGATACAATCTCAAGGTTACTGTGATGCAACCAGCTAGAATGATCTCTACCTCTTGCAAGATAATACAGGCTTCCGAACTGACTAAGCCGGGCATAAAGATGTCCAAGGCCTCTTAACAACCAGTTACGGGGATTCTTGGACCTTCGACTCCAAAAACTTCAGTTGAGGATTTACCTGTGCTCCCCCCATCTGCATTAGCTTCCTTTGGTGCACTCACAACACCTTTGGCCTCCAAAATTAAACTTTGACCTACCAAGCATCCATGCTCTCATGCCCCACCCACTGAGAAGGAACTAGTTATTACTATCCTAGCTTCCATTGATTCTATACGAGTCCCTGATCCATCCCAAGTAATTACTGAACGTCCTAGCACTCAGAGGCCAAAGCTTGCTTTTCCTACTGGTACCCACTGACGATTCAAGAAAGCATATACAATACCATCTAAATAAGGATAGGAGGCTTTGCCTACATATAGGCTATTACGAATAAAAGGCTCCTTAATAGAGTCTTGGATGCTATCCTATAGGTAGATAAAAGGGGCTACAACATTAGAGTATGTAGATGAACACGCTCAGAAAGCCCTTGAGGTAAACTTCCTGATCCATTTTTCTCGTAAATTATCTGACTAAACCATAACTCCCTTTGGCATCCTCCAAGCATGCACTTAAGTCAATTGGTCATAGATTTGGCGCACTCCAACAAGATTTTGAAGGATCGTGTAAAGGAATTGGAGTCCACCTCTACCACTGCAAATGATTTGAGAAGAAAAATGGAGGAACAAGCCCTACTTCTCTCAAGTACAGAAAGTGCATTGTAAGAATGTTGACAATTAGTAGAGTCTCAATGCTCTGAGTGTCAGAAACTAGACCTGATGTTGCAAGGCAGTGAATCCATGCTTCAGATGGAAAGAGCCTTGAAAGACAAAGTCCTTGCTGATTTAGCTCTTAAAACTTTTATGTTTGAAAGGGTTGAGATTTTCCATTCATCTGAGTCTCCTAGATTGACTTAAGAGTTAACCAGTAAGGATTTCTTATTGTTGCAGAGACAAGAGTAGTTAAAGGTCAAAGAGACCCAAATAGAGTCTTTGCAAGTGGAATTAGATGTTGCTAAGGATGAAACCAAGACTGCCCGAGCAAAACTATTGACCTACCAAGCAGGGGAAGATGAACGAGTTGAGACCAGGCCACGAGGTTTGTAAAAACACTTAATTACTAGGCTACTGGGGTGGTTCGGCAATTGTGCAAGGGGGATATCTATCAAAGGAGTCTCCTTTATCATTTATAGATCAGGACCAACTTCTTGAGGAGCTCCTAGAGGATATTTTAAATAGGTTTGACTAGTGTATCTATGTTTCTTACAGTGTAACTATAGGTTTCTGAAAAAGGAAATTCAAAAATAACTATTGAGCTACACATTAAATAATATTAGCTAGCACCTATTTCTTGTGTATGCCCTTGCGATCTTCAGAACCACCAATGTACACCAATTCGTCTCACATACCCAATAAAGGAATAACATCGAGCAAAATAACCCAAATCTTTAAACCCAGTCGTATATTTGAGTCAAACAAGGGTATCTCCTTCATACTGAATCCTTTGATAGAATATTGTGCTTAGCGAACATAATAAGTTTTTGGCTTGAATGAGAAACCAGTGGGTTGCATAATACCAGACGAAATCAATAAACTAGACCCTTAGAAAATAGCTTATAATGAGTTTCTGACTGGAATAATAAACTGACTATACAAATAACATTGAGCGAGATAACCAGGTTGGATACGTATATAAGTACTCATAATAGGATAGGTATATAAGTATCTCATAATGGGATAGGTATATAAGTATCTCATAATGAATTTTTGGACTACATAATGTATCATGCAGACGCATAATGCTGAGTCAATTAAGCAAGCTAGATATATATATAGTCATGTTCCATAATGAATCTTCGAGCTGCATAATGAATTTGGCGGACAAAAAACATCGAGTGGAGAACATATTAGATATATGTAAGCATTTACTAATGAATTTAGGATGACTAATAAACCGACCAGACATATAATTTTGAGAAAAATAGACAGACAGGATATTTATAAGCAGTTCATAATGAATTCCTAGACTGAGTAATAAATCAATCAGATCTGTGATGCCGAGCGAAATAAATAGACCAGGTATTTATATAAACATCTATCATAATGAATTCCCAGACTAAATAATAAACCGATTGGATTTGTTATTCCGAGTGAAATAAACAGACCGGATATTTATATCTATGATGATACTTGGAATGAATAGCGTAGTCATATGCAGTTTAAAGTCGAGCTTGACTATGTAGAGTTTAAAGTCTCTGGTCATCTAATGCGACCAATCGACTATAAGGTTTAAAGTCTCCGGCCGTCCATGTGACCGATCAACTCTAAGGTTTAAAGTCTCTAGCCGTCCATGCGACCGATCGACTATAAGGTCTAAAGTTTCTAGCCATCCATGTGATCGATCGACTATAAGGTCTAAAGTTTCTAGCCATCCAAGCGATCGATCGACTATAAGATTTAAAGTCTCCGACCGTCGATCCAACCGATCAACTGTAAGGTTTAAAGTCTTCGGTCATTCATGCGACTGATCTACTATAAGGTTTAAAGTCTCTTGCCATCGATACGACTGATCGACTGTATGGTTTAAAGTCTCCGATCGTCGATGTGATTGATCGACTGTAAGGTTTAAAGTCTCCGACCGTCGATGTAACCGATCGATTGTAAGGTTTAAAGTCTTCAACCGTTGATGCAACCGATCGACTGTAAGATTTAAAGCTGTGTTTCACTAGGATAATTCCGCCCGCAAATTTCATTGAATATCTTGAGCAAAATACAAAGTAAGTTACAAGCATACTTATTAAACTCTATAAGGCTGGAGATGGTTTGCACTCCAAAGCCGCTCGAGATTTCTCCCCTCTGCGTCTTGAAGATAATAATAACCTGAGGTGAGTTTTTGCACCACCCCGTAGGGTCCTCCCCATTGTGGTTCCAATTTATTAACATCTCCGACTATCTTAATGTGCTTCCAGATTAGATCACCCACTTGGAAGAATCTAGGAATAACCATTTTGTTATAATTTTACCTCATTCTTTTATGATATGATATAAGTCAAGCTGCTGCCATGTCCCTCACTTCTTCTATCAAGTCGAGTTCCATAAAATGTCGATCAACATTATCTTCATCATATATGCATCTTTGATCGGATTCCGTGCCAATTTCGATCGGGATTACGGCCTCACCACCATAAACCAGATGAAAAGGAGTTATATCTGTCGATTCTCTTGGAGTGGTGCGATATGCCCGTAAAACATTGGATAATTCGTCCACCCAATTTCCTCTAACATGATCTAATTTAGTTTTGAGCCCTCTGATAATTTCCCTATTTATTACCTCGGCTTGCCCATTACTCTACGGATAAGGCATAGAGGTGAAAGCCTGGGAAATACCATATCCCTAACACCATTCTTGAATTTATCTTCCTTGAAATTGCTTTTTGTTATCAAAAAGTAGCTTTTGTGGGATGTCAAATCTGCAAATAATATGTTGCCATAGGAATTTGATAATTGCGTGTTCAGTAATTCTGGCCAATAGTTCATCTTTCACCCATTTTGAAAAATAATCCACAACTACCAATAAAAACCTCCTCTGGGCAGGTGCAATAGGAAAGGGTCCCACTATATCCATTCTCCATTGATCAAAAGGACATGATACAATGGAGGTGTTTAGTAATTCAGTGGGGCGATGAGGAATTTTTGATGCTTCTGACAAGATAAACAGATTTTCAAGAGTTTAACACCATCATCTTGTAAAGTGGGCCAAAAATATCCCGCAAACAATATTTTCCTAGCAAGAGACCGACCTCCTATATGATTACCACAAGATCCTTGATGCGTGTCATGCAGAATATACTGTATATCCTCTGGCCCAACACTTTTGAGTAGAGAACAAGAAAAAGTGCTTTTGTAAAGCTGATCCCCAGCCATAGTTAATTGGCCAATCCTTTTCTTCAATACCAGTGCTTGCTCTTCATCAGTTGGTAGAATATCTTGTTGTAAGAATAAGATAATTGGTGCTCTCCAATCACTTTGTAATTCTAAATCGGTCTGCCTCTCAATGCAAGCTACCAATAATGACTACTCCATACGCTTATTAAAATTCCAAGGAATTATGGAGAGGTCAATTTAGCTAACTCATCTGCTGTTTGATTTTTTGAACGGGGAATTTTATGTACACTAACTTCTTGAAATCCCGCCCTTAACTTGTCAAATGCCTCTACATAACTTGAACCGTTCATTGTTGATTTCAAAATTACTTGATATTTGTTTAGCTGCTAACTACGAATCGATATAGAGTAAGACTCGGGTTGCTACCACGTGCCGAGCAGCTTATAATCTTGCTATTAAGGCCTCATATTCTGCTTCATTGTTAGTTACCTGATAATTTAACTATATAGATAATTGTATTCAATCTTTCCTATGTGCCATAAGAAGAATACCTATCCCACTACCCTATCAGGTGAAGGATCCATCAACATATACCTTCCAGGTTTCTTCGATTTCCAGATCTTGCACTTTTGTTATGAAATCAGTTAAAGCTTGGGCCTTAAAGGCCACTCGAGGCAGGTATTGTATATCGTACTCGCTAAGTTCAGTCATCCATTTGATTAATCTTCCAGGCACCTTTAGGTTAATCAGTACTCAACCCAAGGTACTATTAGTTAATACTATGATTGAATGTGGCAAAAAGTAAGGACGCAACTTTCAAGTAGTTGGGACCAATCTATATACCAACTTCTCAAGCTCAGTATAGCAGCACTTGACTCCTTTTAATAAATGGCTCAAAAAATATACAGGTTATTGCTCTCTTCCCTCCTGCCTCACTAATACTGAACCAACAACATGTTCATTAGCTGACAAATAAATCCATAAATTTTCACCCACTATTGGTTTAGCTAATATAGGAAGAGTAGATAGATAGTTCTTTAGCTCCTCAAATGCCTTGTTACAATCATCATCCCACTAGAACTTGGTTCCATGGCGTAGTATCTTGAAGAAAGGGAGATTCTGAGCGGTCCACCGGGAAATAAAGCGAGACAAGGCAATAATTCGACAGGTCAATCTCTGTGTCTCCTTCAAATTACGTGGAGGAGCCATATCTTACAATGCCGTAATTTTCTAGGATTAGCTTCTATTCCCCGCTCGATCACCATATAATCCAAAAAATTTTCACTTTTGGCTCCAAATAAATATTTACAAGGATTAAGTTTGAGCCCGTACTTTCTCAAAGTTTTGCAGGTTTCTTTTATGTCTACACATAGATCTACTGCTTGGAGAGATTTGATAAGAATATCATCTACATAGACCTCCATGTTTCTCCCAATTTACTTATGAAAAACCTTGTTCATGAGCCTTTGATAAGTACTCCTACATTTTTTTAGTCCAAAAGGCATGACGTTGTAGCAATAAGTACCCTCAATAGTTATGAAACTAACCTTTTCTTGATTCTCCTTGGCGAGTGGGACTTGGTGATATCCCTGATAAGCGTCCAACATACAAATGTACTCAGAACCAGCTATAGAATCCACCACTTGGTAAATACAGGATAGAGGATAATAGTCCTTTGGGAAAGTCTTGTTTAGATCCAGAAATCGATGTAGACTCAGCATTTTCTTTCTAGACTTAGACACGAGAACAACATTAGCTAGCTATCTTGGGAATTGTACCTATCAGATGCAGCCTACCACCAATAATTTATCCACCACTTCTTTGATAGTCGGCTCCAAAATCCCATTTCCTTTGCTTGACCAGGCGGGCATCAGGATATACATGGTGTGCATGCTCCATGACCATCGAATACATGTCCGTCATTTCTTTGTGCATCTAGGTGAATACATCAGTATTGCGTATCAGACACTTCAACAGCTCGGCCTTAAGATCAGGTGATGTGAGCCAAGAAGAGGCATTGAAGGGAATAGGGGGACCCATGACAAGGTTCAAGATTAAGAGAATAAAGCAAGCTTTGGAAGGCTTAATAATGGGGCTCAAGGAAAAGGAGGATGAATGTACAATGGAGGTAACAACTAAATGGATCACATTCCTTCAATTTGAAAGTGAAATTGGACCAACATGAGGACCATTTTTGTATGCATTTGGGAGGGGGGGATTTTTCTAAAGTGACTTTTGATGTCCTTTGTGAGTTTTTAATGTATTTTTTAGAGTTCCTAAGCTAGTATAATAAATACCATGCATGCATGGTTGCATTAAGCAGGTATTAGGGATTAGTGGTTGCATTAGTGGATAATAAATACCATGCATGTAAGCATGATATTTATTGCATAATTAGTACATAGTGGATCTTAAGGGATGTTAAATAGGAGAACTCTTGTATGGCAAATCATGTAAGTTTTGAATGAAAATTTGAGTTTATCTTTCGTGAGAGCTTCCTTCTAGTTCTTAGGTAAAGAACTAATTATGATCTTATCAAGCCAACTAGTGGCGATCAAACATTATGACTTATCACTCACCTTCTCATCTTGCTTGAGTGTGGCGTCAATACCCTTCCCCAAGCTGAATTTCAAGGTGATCCATTTATAAGGTTTCTTTATCATCGGTATCAGAGCCTTGGCTACTTGATTTTCAACTTTGTGAATTTATAGTTCCTCCTTCTCTTCATACACTAAGATTGGCGGCTTTTCTTTAATGGCATTAACTTTCATCCTTCGGACTTTCCAGGCGGCATTGGCCTCTGTCTTTACTATCTCCACGTAGCACTTGTGTGCTACTAGTTGGTCACATTTAACTTCTCCCACTTGATCATCTGGCAAAAAGTTAAATGACCGCTTGAAATTCATTTAGGGCCCGTCGACCCAAAATGAGGTTGTATGCGGACGGTGCATCCACCACTATAAAGACCAATCTTTGCGTCCTCATTAGGGGCTCCTCTCCTAAGGATATGGTTAGCTTTATTTGGTCGATCGACTATACCTCGTTACTCGTAAACCATTATAGAAGAGTGGACATGGGTTGGAGATCGCTCAAGTTGATTTGTAACTGATCAAATGCTTGCTTGAAGATGGTATTAAGGGAGCTACCTGTGTCAGTGAAAGTGCGAGAGATATCATAATTGGCTATCACAGCCATAATTATCAACACGTCATCATGGGGTATATCTACTCCCTCTAGATCTCTGGCCCTGAAACTAATTTCAAGTCCAGCCGCCTGCTTTTCACTACATCTGACTTCATGGATGACCAAACGCCGAGCATGTGACTTCCTTGCTCGGTTGGAGTCACTATCAGTTGGCCCCCCAGCTACCATGTTGATATTTTCCCGAGCAGCATTATTGTGATTTTCTTCTTGTCAGGCAAATGGTTGCACTTGCTGCACCTGAGCGGGCATTTGAGTGTGCTTAGTAGGAGTTGTAAAGTTCCCGAATGTAGCTCAGTCACCCGATACTCAATTTTGAGTGGGCTATTTCTTCATGGATACAATCGGCGATTTGGAGAAGGGGAATGTTGACGATATAGGGGATTGCCTTCTTGCTAATTCCGTAGTGTGTAACACTCTTCTATGTTGTGAGTGGTTGTTAGATGATATGTGCACCACTTTTAAAGGGGTTCTTAAGGAATACCCACATGTTGCATGGCTTGGGGCAGCAGCTTCGGATGACTGTACTGAGGACCTACACGAGGTCATTTGGGTGGAGGAGCAGGTACCACTAGGCGTTCAGGGGCTAGAACGGCAGTAGGTGCAACACCCTCTTTCTTTCGAGTAGTTTGAGCTTCTTTAACATTGATGAAATCACTTGCTCATTCAATCAACAGGTTGACGTTGGCTAGAGGTTTTCTAACCAAATCTTTGAAGAAATCATTATCATTAAGTCTTTGAGAGAAAGCATTTACAAAAATTTATGAGGTGGTCGTGGGAACATCCAGAGCCACCTGAATAAACCTTTAGATATTGGCTAGAATGGTTTCTTTGGGCCATTGGTTAAGTGAGAAGAGACTCCAAGGGGTTTTATTATATCATCAATTACTGGAAAAGTAGTGAAGAAATACCTTCCGGAAGTCCTTGAAGCGACGAATAGAATTATCTAGCAACCATTTGAACCATCGTTGGACTGCTCCACAAAATGTAGTGAGGAACATTCGACATTTTACCCCATTCGTAAATTGTTGAAGAAGGGCGACATGCTCAAATTTGAGGAGATAATCCTCCGGATCAATGGTTCCAAAATATTCTTCTATGTTCAGGTTCTGATAACGCTTGGGCACTAGATCATCCAATACCCTATGAGAGAAAGGAGTAGCAATTCGCTCAGGGGGGCCATCGCCTTTCCTCTATACCTATCTCGCACAGATACCTCTCCAAAAGACTCCTGGGTATTATTCCTTGGCCCTGCTGTTCTACTGGTGTGTGAAAAAGAACTTGGGGGCTTCGAGTTAGTGAGAGAGGCACAAGAAGCAAGCGAGCAGGGCCCTCCTCCTAAACCCCTCTTTCCCTTTAATGAGCGGTTGTCGATGCTTTCAGATTTGGTGCTGGAAACATACCACCAGTGTTGGCTTGTTGGTTATTGTTGTTGAGGTAATTTTTATACCCTGGCGTTAATTAGCAACTCCAAATCTTCTTGTGTTAAGGTTATGGTATTGAGTTTTCCAACTTCTTCCATCATAAAGCTTCAAATCCAGGAAAAGAGTTCCCACAGATGATGCCAAACTTGATCCTGTCTGAAGGCGATGAGATGGTGCGCTGGCTCCAATAGGTGGTTGCTCGATGAACAATAAGCTTCTCAAAATCTGAAGAAAACTCCTTTAAATGTAGGAATGTTTGTATTACATACCTTGCCAATAGAGAGGATTCCCCTTTTTATTCCACCTCACATAACCTCCGCGATCGTGAGTTGATCCCCGGTTTGTTAGAGTTTGTTAGAAGATGAGAGATCTTTCAAGGAATCTTCCACCTCACATAACCTAGACGTCTTACAATAATCTTCCAAGGAATCTTTTTTCTACCCTAGATGTACCTCCTTTGTTGTTTATAACTTAGGCCCTTGATGAAATACTCATAGGAGTATATCGCTATAATTGATTAATTAATGAAGAAGCTTTGAGGGAATATTTTCCGACAAGTTTGCCAAACTGTCATAAGGTTATCAACTTGTCTGCTAAATATATCTCGATCGATCTTCAAGCCGGTCGTATATTGAGAATACCTTCTGTTGAATATATCTTGGCCGGTCATTAAGCCGGTCGTATATTGAGAATACCTTTTGTTGAATATATCCTAGCTGGTCATTAAGCCAATCGTATATTGAGAATACCCTCTGTTGAATATATCCTGACCGATCATTAAGTCTGTCGTATATTGAGAATATCTTTTGTTGAATATATCTTGGACGGTTATTAAGTCGGTCGTATATTGAGAATACCTTTTGTTGAATATATCCCAGCCGGTCGTATATTGGGATTCTTATAAGGGTGCGTACCTTTAAGCTCGCTAAGGCATTGTCCGATCTAGTGCACACAAGCAACCTTATGTTTGTCCAGCCTTCGCTCGGTCGATCGTATGCTAAAAGCTTTAAGGCTGAGTACCTTTAAGCTCACTCAAGCTTTGTCCGGTTGAGCGCACACAGGTAGCCTTATGTTCATTCAGCCTTCTCTCGGCCGATCATATGCTAAAAGCTTTATAAGGTTGAGTACCTTTAAACTCACTCGAGCTTTGCCCTGTCGAGCACATACAAGCAACCTTATGTTCGTTCTACCTTCGCTTGGCCGATAGTTTGCTAAAATTTTTATAAGGTTAAGTACCTTTAAGTTCACTTGGGATTTGCCTGGTCGAGCGCACACAGGCAACCTTATGTTCATTCGACCTTTGCTCGGTCGATCGTATGCTAAGAGCTTTATTAGGCTGAGTACCTTTAAGCTCGCTCGATCTTTGACCGATCAGGTGCACATATGCAACCTTTTGTTCGTTCAACCTTTGATCAGCCAATCGTATGCTAAGAGTTTTATTAGGCTGAGTACCTTTAAGCTCACTCATGTTTTGCCCGATGGAGCACACACAGGCAATCTTATGTTCGTTTGACCTTCGCTCAGCCGATCGTATGCTAAGCGCTTTATAAGGCTGAGTATCTTTAAGCTCGCTCGAGCACACATAGGCAACCTTATGTTTGTTTGGCCTTCGCTTGACCGATCGTATGCTAAGAGCTTTATAAGGCTGAGTACCTTTAAGCTTGCTTGGGCTTTGCTTGGTCGAGCACACACAGGCAACCTTTTGTTTGTTCGACCTTCACTTGGTTGATCTTATGCTAAGAGCTTTATAAAGCCGAGTACCTTTAAGATCACTCAAGCTTTGCCCGATCATGTGCACACAAGCAACCTTATATTCGATCGGGTTTATAATTGGTCGGCCCTATCTTAGCATCCTACTTTGGAAATGCTCAGGCATGCTTTTAGGACTTTGATGCAGGGTGATCAATAGAATCAGGTATCAAACATCACCCTATCCCAACCTTGTTCACCACCTCACCTTGACTTTAATATCTCTGTCATTTCTTGAACCAACTCGTCATAACTCGTATTACTGGCCTTCACGAGGCCTACAAAAGGATGGTCAACTTACTGTGTTCTCCGAAGCGGAGAAGAAGATAAAGACACTGTAGGATGCTAAAGAAAATAAGCATGGCATCACTTTTTGATAACCTAATATACCTTAGCGGCCATACAGTAAGATTGTCACATTGGCTCGTCAAGCCATTGGATAGCCAAAAAAGGGTGACAATATCTCATCAAAGTTGTTAGATCACTCAGTTAAACTATTGCGTTCATGATTTAATCTCTCCTAATTAAATCACAATAGTGATGAATAACGAGGTGACACGTCAATCTCTATGATGGTTCAAACTTGGCCATCAGATTCAGGGATTGAATAAGCAGCAACACACCACCACTGCAGGTTCTAGGCCTTCGTAATTAATGTAACAAGGTGCTAGATCTCATGCCTCATGGCTGATACCGCATGTGTGGTGCTATGACACACCAATGATAAGGGTGATATGCGATCTCGCATATCATGTTCATTAAATGCGATGTCTTATCTCCTGACGACCAGGACTCGACCAATTGTCACATTGAAATGCCAACATCTCAGCTTAACATTCTAAAAATGTAAGCTTGGTATGCAAATAACAACTTAGCACAATCCAGTCTAATAGATCACGCCTCCTTCGATTAGATTTAAAGGGAAGGCTTGTGATGTGGTAGAAGGCTATTGGCCCCCCTCCCCCGCGCGACTAATGTCTCCTTCAACTAGACTTAAAGGGAAGACTTGTAATATAGCAGAAACCTATGACCACCCTATCGATGATACTTTGAATGTCTAAAGACTATCTCAAAAAGACTCCAGAAAGGAAAAGGAGCATTATCAACATTGAAATATGAAGACACAAATGAATGCAATCTTGTGTTTATGCGTGATATATATATAGGAACGCTATGTTGTGGTTCCTATCATGCGGTTCCATGCGGTGAAGACGATGTGGTCATTCCATGTCATCCGTGTGAGAAATAAGTAAGCGTCAAAGCACAAAAAAAAAATCATCTCAGTATCCTCTCTTCTCCTTCCTTCCTCTTCGTGAACCCTACTAGAAGTGCACACCCATCTCGGTGGCATCCTCTCTTCTCCTTCCTTCCACTTTGTGAACCCTAGCAAAAGTGCCACACCCCTCTCCTCGTGTTCCCTAGCCGAAGCACCGCCTCCCTAGCCGAAGCGCTGCACCCCTCTCCTCGCAGGACCGAGGCAATCTCTCCACGCTACTCTCTCGCCATGATCAACTAGGTTTTCTCTCACTACGACCTCTGAGCTCCTTTCACTGTTGTGACTCCCTCTCCATTGAAATACTCCTTCTCCAGTAAAAGCTCCAGCCATTTCTATCGATTGATGATTTTTTCAGGGTTTTCTCTAGTAAACTCTCCCTCTTTCTATTGAGTTTTGATTTTTGTATTAGGGCATTCAATGGTAGACATTAGTTGTGAAATTAGGTGTAGAAGATAAGAAACAAAAAGAATAACTTGAACTAGTTAGTGATCATTGTTATGTTTCGATAATAACGGTTAACAATCATCATATAGTTGTGGAAGGCTTGTTAGTGTGGAATCATTGTTATGTTTTTTAATTATCTGTCATTTTCATTTAAAGAATAACTTGAACTAGTTAGTGATCATTGTTATGTTTCGATAATAACTTGTTAACAATTATCATCTGGTTATGGAAAGCTTGCTAGTGTGGAATCATTGTTATGTTTTTTTAATTATATGTCATTTTCATTTACTTTCTTGAACTAGTTAGTGATCAAAGAAATAATACTAATGTTACCGCGCAAAGGTTCTCAACCTGGACATTTTATTTATGCTATCATAGTGGTTCTCAACCTAGTTGATCGTGGCGAGAGAGTAGCGTGGAGAGATTGCCTCAGTCCCGTGAGGAGAGGGGTGTGGCGCTTCGACTAGGGAGGCGGCGCTTCGGCTAGGGAACGCGAGGAGAGGGGTGCGACGCTTCTACAGGTTCACGAAGAGGAAGGAAAGAGAAAGGATGCCGCGATTTTTATTTTTTATTTTTTGCTTTGATGCTAACTTATTTCTCACGCGGATGATGTTGAATGGCCACATCGTCTTCACCACACGGAACCGTATATATAAATTGGTTTTTCGATTCAAGCCTATTGGAGTAGACAGAGTCATTACAAATAAGAATTCGAGATTAGAATTTTCGTCAACTAAGAAAGATTTAAGTCGAATAAAATTATCCAATTCTATAAAATGTGCAATAGGTCTAATTTGATGGTTCCTTACAATTGTCTCATACTATTAGTAGAAAATAAATTAAATTAAAATTAGTTATCACATGAGAGGATAATTTCTTGATTTTTAACATGATTCAACTCTTACTTAATTATATAAATCAAACATATGATAACTAATTCTACTCTAAAATATTTTCTCTGAAGTGCTCTTCATAACCTAGAATACTAAACTCCTTAATAATCCGGTTTTGAAAAAAGACATTTCAAAGAAAAGGAAATTATGGGGAAAAAATATATTGAAAGTTCTTTCAATTCGACGTTAAAAAAAATAATTGATAAATTGAGTTTACTTTATTAACTAGTCCTAGAATGTTTGCTCCGGTCCCATAAAATTTTTCCATTAGCCACTAGGATAAATCAAGAAGTGCATACGGTGAGCTGTCCAGAAGTCCAACATCTTTTAGTTGCATGCCCCAAATGGGATGAGCAACGAAAGGATATTGTCTTCTGGGCTGCTCGTCACGCGCACTTTCCGATGTATCTTCATGACCATTGGGAAATTTCTATGGGACCGGACTGGTCATCCCAGGGCTAGTCAATGAGGCTAATTGAATTTATTTTCCTCGGGCTATGATGTCGTGATAGGACATTCAGGTTGTCATCTAAGCACCCACGGTTCGATCCCAGCTATAGCGTATTTATAAAAAAAATTCTCTAAATGGGGCACCCAACCAATAAAAATTGAGCTTTTGGACTACCCATCACATACACTTCTTCATTTATCCTATCACGTGTACTTCTTCATTTATCCTAGTGATCAATAAACGATTCCGTGAAATCAAATCAATCACTCCCAGACTACTCAACGACACTGTTTATCACTCAATTCCACATTAACACTAATTATGGCGGATGACACTTCTTTAATAAAATATTTTTCATAAACTTTTAATTATTACCCAAAGTCAATTTGAATTTCCAAATGGCACAAAATCTATCCCAATCAAGTCGTAGAAAGTTTGTCCATGCTTGGATCACTATCAATGCATTGTAGATGTTAAATGTCCTTTGACAAACTATATACATACAAATTCAATTTGCAATTTTTTCGTTGGATGTAATTTTCAAATTTAATTTGTAGTTTCTTTTGTGCATGTAATCTAAAATATTTGACAAAGTGGTGTTGTAAGAGATGGTCACATTATATATATTCCCATGGTGTAATCAAATTTGGTTGGCCACATGGAAATTCAAAAGTTCATTCCAGAGTAGCTAGGTTTTTGGATTATTCTCCCATCACAAGGACGGATTATGAGGAGCATATGGAATGGAATGAACGTAATATTTTTTACTGCAATAGATTTTTGGATGATTATATGAAAGTCAAATTGCATTTGTGTTGTTCCATTTATGATCACAAATTAAAGTCAAACAAATTGGGTACAAACTAAGAAATGAAGGCTCTTGGAAAAGAAATTATTAGTATTTAGTTTTGTATGGCTGTTAGATATATAAGAAAATGTCTGATAGTCACGTGCTTTTGACTTTTGTCTAATTTTTTTTATATTTAATTTGAGAGAAAATTCTAGTCAATGGAAAATAAAAATATAATTTAAAGGGAGAATAACTCAATTTTCAAGCCCTCCATTCTCATTAATAAACCTCTTTCCACGTTTTCATCTTTTATCATATTCCACAATTTCTTTGTTTTTAAAATTCTCGCACCCTTGGGCATCACTTGTGAGCTCACTCGAACTACTCGTCCACTTACTTAGACATCACAAAGAACATTAGGGTTTCAACACTAAAGGCATTGATCTCAACACTAATTAAATGATGTTCAACTTTTCCATTCATTATCTACTCACCTCTGTAGTTCTTGGTCCACAGGTTCACATCCATAATCTTTCTATTAGTGTCCATAGGTTCTTCAAAACCATTTTACATAATTAATATGATACCAAAATTAATTTATAAA
This sequence comes from Zingiber officinale, assembly GCF_018446385.1. Taxonomy (NCBI): domain Eukaryota; kingdom Viridiplantae; phylum Streptophyta; class Magnoliopsida; order Zingiberales; family Zingiberaceae; genus Zingiber; species Zingiber officinale. Next base: position 68,351,284 of record NC_055991.1, read on the forward strand.
AATATCTCCATTTTATATTTTCACATTGAGAAATCTTCTTTAAACAGTGGTCAAATGTTTGATCTAGTCATTACTTCATCAGCAATTAGTCTTTTTATAGCGATTTCACTCTAATACCATTTGTCAACACCATGAGAGACATGACTGAGGGGATGCTTGGTTTACGAAAGGGAATGAGAATAGGATGAGATTCATTGAAGTAAAGAATGAGAATGAGAAGTTTTGAATCTGTAGGATCCACCATTCTCATTCCTTCCATTTTACTTGGTAATGGCTCAATCCCATATTTGAGGGTTTGAATCCGTGTGACTCACCATCAATATTCCAAACCAAACACTAACTTTTAATCTCATTCTCATTCCTCACTTCCATTCCCTACAACCAAGCACTCCCTGAATGGCAAGAGATGAGGTTGAATAGCATTTATTCTACAATATAACTCTTTACTCTTTCTAATACCTTAGAAAAATCCATCAAATATAACTAGTGCAACGTAAATAAGCATAGAATAGAATACAAATGCTAACAAACCATCGTAATATAGTTTGGGATTAATGCTCATTCCTGCTCCACGTTCTATGACTCTTAGACAAATTATTCTCAAAATCGTAAATAACTTTCTTTTTCTTAGATTCCTTTTGAAGATAGAGAAACTCTTACATAATCTTCTTAGAAGATTAGGAACAGCATAAAGCTTGGAAGATTTAGCAGTAATTCAGTCGACTACTTCATTATAAATCCTAAGCCATTTGATTATTTTAACTAAATTATGTTGAATCAATAGTCATGTTTCAACAAATCCTTTGAGACATTAGTTGACTACCCAGTCAATTGAGTCTAACTTAGTTGACTTCCAATTGACTCAGTCACAAACAAAAGTAATTTGTTCACTTGTTGATCAACTTGAGCCAATTCCTTAGTTGATTCAACCAACAATCCAATGAATCCTACCTTTAATTTATTGAATCATCAACTATGGTCATCAATTCACTTAAGAGTTTACCTTTTACATCTTATTTTCACCCATGAGGTTATCTTCCATTAGATTGTAAGTCATTCTTGTTGGGGCATGATCATCGGCTAGAGGGGGGTGAATAGACGATCATCCACTTCGTTCGTTTTCCTATACTTGTTAGTACAACGTATCTTAAAGACAAGAAGAAAGAAAATAAATCCTAACATATTTGTTTATATGGTTCGGAGATGATGCTCCTTGATCTTGTCTGAAAGTTACAGAGGTGGTGTACTGATGAGTTAAAACAAAAAAGGTGATCTGGGTGCTTCCTTTCTCTCTTCACACACTAAAGAGAGAGCCAATAGAATGTTGAAGAGGTCCCTGACACAAACATTCCGATATTTAAGTCAGTACAACGGCTAAGTGAAAAGTATAGAAGATAAACGGCAGTTCTGTAGCAAATGAGTTTGCATGCGTCTGAGAGCGTATCTGACCAATTGAGAGAACCTCCCCCTCTTATATCACCTTTCATAACCTCCATAATAATGAGATGACAAAGAATGTTCAGTGACAGAAGTTGTCAAGTAAATCATTTTATGAGGAATCTTTTGTTACTCATATCAGAACCATCATTTATAACTTACACTATTAATGAGGTAGCTAAGAGAATATGTTGTCATAATATGTTTGTTGATGGATGATGTATAGTCACATTCGAAGAAGATTCTATTTAATTCACATGGTGTAACAGAATAATATTCTCTAACAAATAACTATAATTCTCTGATGAGTTGTTATGATTCACTGAAACTGTTGTATTATGAAAGAAATCCAACCGCCCTTGTGTCCAGCCAGCTATATAATAAGAGATTTGTACCCTCGAAGAATGGGGAGCTCGGTTGGCTTTTTATTGAAGGTTATATTATAAGCTGAGAGTAATATTGTGAAAGTGGGGGGGGGGGGGGGGGGGGCATACTCAACTGGCGCCTTAAGACTGATCAAGTTTATTCTGACTGACATTATAATTAGCTTGCTTGTGCAAGAGACAAGGATGCTGAGTCTTGTAAAACCCAACCGATTAATGATCGATCGGTCATATAAAAGAAGACTGACACATGAGGAGTGAACTCAAACCCTTAGGTTCAACCAGCTGTTAAGTCCACCAACTATATAATGAGAGAATATGTTGTAGTAGTGGGGAGCCATATCTTATATGCTCAATCAACTTTAGGGTCATTCGAATTTAATCTGCATGTTTTGGCACTGAATGGAGTGTTAAGATTCTTAAGTCTGACCGGCTTGGGGGTCGTCCAGCCATATGTTAAGAGACTTAAGAGATACTAAGCTTAAATAAGCCCGGTTGACCTTTAAGGCGATCGACTATATAATAGAGTAGTGTAGTACTAGTCAGAACTTCGAGTGTCTGCCAAGTGGAGCACAAGATCCTTCATGGACAATCGACCCTTTTGCTAGTCATCCTTGTAATGACAGCTTTAGTGCTGAGTGAGGAGCTCGGTCCTATAGAGAGTGATGTTCTAGCAGCTATCTTACCTTGACTTTGACCACCACCTCACCTTAACTTTGACTGTCATACCACCTCTGGACCCACTTTACAATATACCATATCAATGGCCTTACTTCAAGTCTAGTCCAAGGAGGCTCATGTCCAACTGACTTGGCCCGAGTCGACTTTTCGTCCGATCACCTGCTTTACTGGTCCAACCGGATGGCCATACTTTAGCTTGCCCATTACTATGTCAATCAATTTTATTTTTCTTGGAAAAATGTGTGTCAGATGCTTGATACATTAGGTAAGGCGGTGGTGATACGCCGGGAAAACACATTTAGTGAAATAATTTGGGTTATTTGTCCATCATAAATACCCATTTATTGGTAAGTGTCACGTGTCCCACTACCTTGTTCTTTGAAATGGCAGTTGACGCATGCTTTTTTATACAGACCAACAATATTCCATCCATTCCGATCCAACGGTTCCCAATGATTAGGTTGTTTTGATCAAATAGTTGTGATTGGAAAATCTCCCCTATCTTTGCGTTTAAAACCCTAAATGATACAGAAACCTATCACTTGCACTTCATCTTCTTTGACCTTTTCTCCCAGCGATTTCCATGAACAACCTTCTCCTTCTTGCAACCTGCATTAGTAATTTCCTCTTTCCTTACATCCCTCCATGACTCAAGAGACCTTTGCTCCTTGATACACCTTTACCTGCTCTGACTTTGATAGTTTTGGCCCAGAAGTGCTTCCCCTTACCCTATAAAGGCCCAAAAATTAACGTATCCTCATTCCTACCTCTCGAGACCATCCTCATCGTCCTCCTCTTTATTTAATTACCTTATTTAAAGATCAACTTCTAACAGATTTGAGGTTTCCAATCCCCTCTTTTATTTCTAAAATAGGTTGTTTTTTCAACATTCCAGTCCAGCAACTTACACCGAACACCTTCTGCACCATGTGTGGAATGTATATTCTATTCCACCTTTATGGTATTCCCCTTACTCCCTATAGCTTCCACTACTTTTCTTATCCAAAAAAATTAGAGCCAAAGGTTTGTTCCAATCTTAGCCCAAGACAGTGTTCTTCAATGACCAACCTTCCTCAAATAAGGGATAGAAATCCCACTTCTTTTGTATTCAAATTCCAAAGTCCATCTCATGGCTAACTATTTGGAGATCTGACCTTCCTCCCATTCACAACCTCGAGAATTATAAACACGATCCAGCCTTTGTGCTTACCTTGAGGAAGCTGGTCAACCTAGAAGTCAAGGATCCCAAATTGTTGCATATAGGCCTTCTTTATTTGTTCAGATTGAGCCCCGTCCTGGTTGTAAGTACCCTATGTTAGTTTTGATGTGGTCAATTAAGTTAGACTCTATGTATTTTTATGCCTTATGTCTGAGTGTGTGGGGACTTAGGAATGCAAGAAGGTGAGTGGAAGCCATGGCAGATGAGAAAGATAGCATGGGAATCGAGTCGATGGGCTTGATGCATCTGAGGAATGAGAAGTTGTGGAAGAGTACACCGGTGGAGCAAGAAGCACACGCACACGAAGCTTCTAAGGGACAAGAAGTCGAAGCGGAAGACTATTCGATGAGAAGGCCAGAGTTGGATTCGGGTAAGCTCAACTCCAGAAGATCGGAGGATCACCGAATCGATCGACGAAGAAGTCATCGAAGGAAGAATATGCCGAATGAGTCAGCAGTTGGCTGATTGGTCCAGATGCCAGAACCAACTAGTTTGGGCACCCTGAGTCTCTGGGCACCCGGACTGTCCGGGCGCTTGGAGCACCCCGGCACTAGCGAGGTGTCCTTTTTGGTTTGTTGCAGTGTGGATCACTTTTAGGTCCACGTTAGCAAATGGTTTGGATGCTTGTATCAGTCCAAGTGCCTGGAAGTGGATAAAAACATTATCCAGTGTCATTACAAAGCCATTACGTAGAGATAAAAGTCACCATACTAGAGGCACTCAAATTACTATCTTGGCTCTCGGAGTCTATCATGTTAGCAACAGATAGATTTGACCAGCAGACTATAAATAGGGCCATTGTTCACCTAGTTTTGAACAATACTTGAATTGTACTCAAATTACTTTCTATTCTTTATTGTTCATGAGCTGTCAACATCTTGTACTCCACCTCTGACTTGTGTTGAAGAAGGAGTTGACTTAAAGAGTTTCATTTCCTTAGATTAGCAGCCTCCCCAGTTGTAAACCAAGTAACCTTTTTTCCCCATATTTCTTTCAGCTATTGCATTTATATTTTGTTATTGAAGTTAATGCCGAAAGAAAGAGAATGGTATTTCAATTGTAATTGCATGGCTATTCCCCCCCCCCCCCCCCCCCCCCTCCCTCTAGTTTCCCATCAAGGAACCAACAATATATATCAGAGCAAGGGAGCTTTAGAAGGACTAACCACCGATCAAAGCAAAGAAGAAGATGGTTGGAGCTAGCATTCACCCGCCTAAGTACGAGGGGGACTTCACTCACTATAAGAGAAAAATGGAAGTATTTTTTAAAACTGACTTTGATATATTGGTATCAAGAAAGTATGGTTTTGTGGCACATCTCGATAACAATAGTGATTTAAAAGAAGAAGATTATTGGGCCAAGAAGGAAAAAGAAAAATTCATGGCCAATGGAAAAGCAGAGTTTCACCTACTTATTGTTCTGCCACCTCAGAGGATAATCGCATCGGAAGCTATACCTCAGCTAAAGAACTCTGGGAGAAATTCTTGGAGCTCCATGAATGTACATCCAAAGAAAGGCTGGTATGATGGGACATTCTTCAGAGTCAACTAACAAACCTTCATTTGGAAAAAGGTGAGACGGTGGCTCAACTACACACGAAGATCAAGGAGCAGATCACTGGACTGATTAATCTCGGTGAAGCGGTAACCAAACGAGACTCAGTCCACTATGCACTCAACGTCTTTTCTAGAACTCTAGAGCGGACCTTAATCATAGACGTGTATTATATATCAAATGATCTAGTGGTAAGTACACTAGAAGGTCTCTTTTCAACATTAGAATTACATGAATCTTACTGTGTAGGTACAAGAAAAGAGTCAACTTAGAACTTGGCATTGAGAGTCAACAAGAAGGACAAACCCGAGTTAGACTCAGATCTTTATGTAGACCAAGAAGCATATATGGCAAGGAAATTCAAAAAATTTGTTAGATCTAACAAATTTAATGAGATGCAGGCCAAGAAAAATCCAAGAAGCAAAAGAAAAGTTTGATGCGATAATTGTCATGAGGAAGGGAACATCAAGGATGACTGCACAAAGCTCAAAATGGAGAAAGACAAAGGGACAAGGTGATCCAAGCACAAGAATCTCAAGGCTACCTGGGATGAAAGTTCTTCATTCGAATCCGAGATAGAAGGGTATACTGGACCGACACTAATGACTATTCATTAAGAACCAAGTAACTTGGAGCTAGCATTGATGAAGTAGGCATCCATTGTAGGCATCCGGGATGAATAGTGCTTGTGGCTATTTCGTTCGTTTCAGAAAACTCAGAATAATGCAGCGGAATAAAGATAAGAAACCAACGCCATCGCTAACAAGTTCCTTTTACTTGGTTCGGAGCCTGTGGTGACTCCTACTCCAAGGCCCACGCTAGTTAAGCGTTTAGTTTGGGCAATCACTATAAGTTCGGAAAGTTAAAATTCATATTTACAATATTAAACAGTAATGAAATTATACTGACAACGAAAATATTAATCTTGAAGCTTCGGGTTATCGAAGACTTGTTGCAGCTTCGCTGGATCGTTCTTTGAGTAGCACACTGAAGAAGGGTTGTCAAATTGTATTGTTGTCTTGCTGCTGCTTGAACTAGTCTTAAGTAGCCCATGGAGGGTGCCTCCAAGCCCATGGAGGGTGCCATCAACTCCGCTGATTCCGCAGTGTGGATAAGCCCTGACTTCTTCACCGCTAATCCGCCTGAGGGTGCCTCCCACATGGAGGGTGCCCTCCACCTGCGTCTAGGGCGCCCTCAGCTCTATAGAGGGTGTCCTCTGCCCTGTTGCACAGAGGTGTTCTGCTAGTGCAACCGAGGCGTCTCCAAGCTCCATGGAGGGCGCCTCAGGTACTGTTCATCTGAGGCATTACATCTTTTTTGCTCTCTGCAAGATGTGTTAGTCCAAAATACAAATATATCCTGCAAAAATAGACTTAGACATAATACAATAAGGTTAAGATAAATATTTGACAATCATTAGACTATCCGGTTCTGATTTCAGATTTTCAACCAGAAACCCTAGGTCGAACTGACGCCTACTGTTCCTTCATCGGGGAATGCATCCTCACCTACTCCACTCAGGAGAGTTTACCTGTTGCTAGTTGATCCTCCAGACCAACTGGACTTTTGCTCAGCGTCCGAAGCTTCCGGTCTTCATGCTGGACGTCTGCTCCATGACCCGTCTAGTCTTTCACCAGGTTGGCGATATTAGGATTTCAACCTAGGGTTACCACCCCCTAGGATTTCACCCGAAGCTTTCGACCTATCAAGACTTTCTACCTATGGTTACCACCCCTAGGACCTAGCGTTATCACCCCCTTGGGTTTTCCCTTTGCCTAACCATAGCTAGGACTTTTTCTCACCTAGGGTTACCACGCCCTAAGACCTAGGGTTACCCCCCCCCCCCCAAGGGTTTTCCACCTGCCTAACAGCAGCTAGGACTTTTGTCTAAGTACACTTAGGACTTTCCTGTAAACTCATTCAACCTTGTTAGTGTAACGCCCCGCCCCTCCTGCACAAGGGACGGGGGTCACTTTACTTACTTACTTACTTACTTGCATATTAATATTCTTTTCTACTTAAAACAGCGAAAGTCTTGTTTATAAAATTTTCTTTTAAAACTTTTCTTTTCTTTTTAATCACCATGACTAACTACCTAGGCATGTAGGGTCACATAGCATACTTAACATGATTTTAAGTTATAATACCAATAAGCATAATTAAATGTCATGGAGTCATGAAACAATAACATAAGCTAGGCCTAATTCTTATTAAACAAAAGTAGGTCTTTCTCTTTTAGCCAAGCCACTACCACACACATCCTTCTTGCCTCTCCTGCTGCTCCCTTAGTTCATCCATTCCTTGCCTTTATCTGTGGTACAAGGAATGTAAGCTATGAGCACACAAGGCTCAGTAAGATCCTTCCTACTCACAAAAATCGTATAGCGTAGCATAATCACAAGGCATAAAACATGGAGGTAAACTCATCATATCATGTATAGAAGCATCATATCGTAACTCTCATAAACATAAAATACAGAACATCTTATCATATCATGTTATATTCATAAGAGCATCAAATCATATCATGTCATAATGCACATCATATCATATTGTAACATAACCATAAGGTATCATAGCATATCATGACATAATCATAAGGTGCATTCTGGTATATCATAACTTAATCATAAGTATCATGGCATAATCATAAAGTGCATCCTAGCATGTCATAACATAATCATAAGTATCATGGCGCATCGTGGCAAAATCATAAAGTATATGCAAGATGACTTTCAAAACATGTATCATGAAAATATATGCATCATGTCCTTTGAAAACTTATTATATACATACTTAAACATAATCTCAACATAAGGGGGGCACCGGCTTGTACCACATACATAAATGCGTGCGTCCTATGTAGGTCCAAGGTAGCAAGTCTTGAACCCTACAAGGCATACATACTAGGCCCGTTTCTTAGTCCATCGACCTAGGGGCACTTAGGAGCCAATCCCTAACGAGGCTCGTTTCTTAGTCCATCGACCTAGGGGCACTTAGGAGCCCATCCCTAACGAGACCCGTTTTTTAGTCCATCGACCCCGGGGCGCTTATGGAGCCCACCCTTGGTACAAGCCATATAAAGTAAAGTAGCATGTCATACATATCATGGTTCTTATCATTTCATGCATATCATTTTTCTTAACATATCATAAAACATGCATAATTTGGGCACACAGCTCATCATAATAGCATGCATAAATTTGAGCACACAGCACATCATAAACACATGTATAATTTGGGCACACAGCTCATCATAATAACATGTATAATTTGGGCACACAGCACATCAAAAATACATGCATAGTTTGGGCACACAGCTCATCATAATAGCATACATAATATGGCACACAGTATATCATAAGATTTATCGACATTCGTAGATCATGAGCATACGTAAATAAACATAGAAGCATAGCAAGTTCTTATCATATCATGAATGCTTGTGAGACACATGGAGATCATAATTAGGTCTCTAACCCTAATTTTCATATAGTGGCCGAAACATATGATGGTAAATTAGGTTAACAATCAACATACAAGCATGTGAGCCCTAAACCAATATCATATCATATATCATAAGGAACATCATGAGCATGTTTAGTTTAGGTTCTAGGTTTACTAAGCTTAGAAACTTGTCATGGCCGAATCTTATCAAGCATTACATTGGGTTAAAAGCAACATACAAGCATGTGAACTCTAAACCAATAACATATCATTTATCATGAGGAACATCATAAGGATGTTTAGTTTGGGTTCTATGTTTCCTAAGCTTGTAAACTTGTTATGGCTGAATATCATCAAGCATCACATTTGGTTAAAAATCAACTTACAAGCATGTGAACTCTAAACCAATATCATATTATATATCAAGAGGAACATCATAAGCATGGTTAGTTTAGGTTCTAGGTTTCCTAAGCTTGTAAACTTGTTATGGCCGAATATCATCAAGCATCACATTTGGTTAAAAATCAACTTACAAGCATGTGGACTCTAAACCAATATCATATCATATATCATGAGGAACATCATAAGCATGATTAGTTTAGGTTCTAGGTTTCCTAAGCTTATAAACTTGTTATGGCCGAAACTTGTAAATCATGTAACTAGGTTTCATGTGGCATAAAAGCATGGAAACCCTAAACAAATTTCATAGTATTTATTACCAAGAACATCATGAGCATAGTTAGGTTGTGTTCTTAGTTTCCTAGACCTTTAAACTAGTTGTGGCCGAAAGTTCATAAGCATGAATAAAGTTCTAATCAACCTACAAGCATGAGCATGTCATGTTAACTTCATATCTTGTCTTAAGGAAAATCATGGCCTACTTAGTTTAGGTTTTAAAGTTCTCCTAGGCCCTAAAACCTACCATGTCCGAATGTTCATGAGCATGAAATAAAGTTAAATCAACATACAAGCATGAGCATATCATATTAACCTCCTATCTTATCTTAAGAAGGATCATGACATGCTTAGATTAGGTTTAAGGTTCTCCTATGCCCTTAATCTTATCATGGCCAAAAGTTGAAAGGGAGGCATCCTAATTCCAAGCAACATACAAGTATGAGAAATGTTAACAACTCTCTTATCATAAGGTACATATCATAAAAACAAAGGGAGCATGTTTAGTTTGAGTCTTAAGCTTACCTAGTTCTTTTATTCATGTTTGGCCGAGAGTTTAGGATCATGAATCTAAGTTCTAACCAAACATTCCAGCATAGAAATATTAGATTAATCCCCTACCATAAGATACATATTACAAGAAACATATTGAGCATATCTAGTTGGGTCTTAAAAATTGCCTAGGTCTTCTTTTTCTTTTTTTGTCTTGGCCGAAAGTCCATGAAGAAATCCTAGGGTTTTAAGCAACCTAACCTCATAGAAAAACACATGAACTATTGTACCATAGGTGAGGGAAATTTACATATTTTCGCTTGTTTGTCCTTAAGAAAATGATACCCTTGTGAGGAGGAAGAAGAAGCTTCTCTTCCTAGTTTTCCCTTTTTGTTTTCTTCTTCTTGTAAGAGGTAAACCTTGAGACTCCTTCTTGGAAATAAGGTTTTCTTAGAGAGGAAACCTTAACTTTACTTTTGAGAATGAGGGAGAAAAGCTCTATGTTTCGGTGGAGAAGGAAAAGGGAGGAGGAAGAAGGAGGAAGAAGAAGAATTAGAAATTCTCTTTCTCTTTTCTCCTCTAAATTCTATTTATTCATCATGGAAATGAATTATGTCTTCATTTATCCTTCCCTTAACTCCTCTATCTCTTCCCTCTTTGATTCTCATTAAAAGTTAGAAGGGAAAGAAGGAAAGAAGGCAATTTGCCTTTTTCTTGCTCCCTCTCTTAACCAAGAGGAAGAGAAGGTAAACAACTTGGTTTTCTCTTGCTCTTTTTACTTAGTTCCTTATTCTCACCTTTAACTACAATTTCTATTCCTTTCTATCCACATATCATTCATGTCTCTAGTGGTTATCATACACCAATTTAATTCTATCATTTGTGGGAAGTTCAAGGTTCAAACCTTCCCTCTCTTTCTTTTTATCTCTATTATTTCTTTTGCTTCCTCTTACCTTTATGCTCTAATGAAAAATACTACCCATATCTTATAATTCCGTGGGTGTTATAGTACCCCATACCTCATAGAAAGTTCGTCCTCGAACTTAGAATAGCGACGGATACTTCCGTTTCATATCATCTTCCCGTTCCCACGTGGCTTCTTCGTACCGTTGATTTTGCCACAGGACCTTTACTATGGGTACTTCTTTGTTCCTTAGTCTTTTGATGTCTCGATCCAATATCTGAATTGGTCGGCTCTCATAGGTTAGGTCCTCTTGCACTTGTACTGCCCGTGATTCAATCACTTGATCCATGCTCGGAATACATTTCTTTAACATCGAAACGTGGAACACGTTGTGAATGGCTGACATCTCTTGAGGCAGCTCTATTTCGTAAGATACTTTGCCGATTCTTTTCCAAACTTGATATGGTCCCACATAGCGCGGGTTTAGCTTTCCCTTCTTACCGAACCTCATTACTCCCTTCATAGGAGCTACTTTGAGGAATACTGAGTCTCCGACACTGAATTCCAATGGCCTTCGTCGCTTATCCGCATAAATCTTCTGTCGACTCTGAGCAGTTTCTATTCATTGGTGGATGTTCTGTATAGCACGGGTGGTGCTATCGATGAACTCGGTCTGAAATCCCATGTCTTTCTTTTCACCGCCTTCGTACCAACATATAGGGGATCTACATTTCCTTCCGTACAGAGCCTCGTAGGGCGCCATCCCAATAGTAGCCTGGTAACTATTGTTGTAGGCGAATTCCGCTAGGCATAAATAACGGCACCAGCTCCCTTTGAAGTCTAATGCACAAGCCCGTAACATGTCTTCTAATACTTGGTTAACCCTTTCCGTTTGTCCGTCGGTCTGAGGGTGGAAGGCAGTATTGAATAATAGCTTCGTACCAAGAGCCTTCTGGACACATTCCCAAAAATGTGAAACAAAATGACCATCTCTGTCTGAAATGATGGTCTTAGGAATCCCATGTAGTCTAATAATTTCCTTGACATATAATTGAGCCAGTTGCTCAATTGAATATGTCATCTTGATTGCTAGAAAATGGGCGGATTTGGTTCATCTATCCACGATTACCCATACAGCGTCATAGCCGTTTGTTGTCTTGGGTAATCCTGAAATAAAGTCTATAGAGATATATTCCCATTTCCATTCTGAAATTTGGACAGGCTGCAGTAATCCTCCAGGCCTCTGGTGTTCTGCTTTAATCCTCTGACAAGTCAGGCAGGTACTGACATACTGAGCCACATCTCTTTTCATACCGGACCACCAGAATTTCTTTTTCAAATCCTAGTACATTTTAGTGGATCCCGGATGCATTGCATAGGGCGTTGAATGAGCTTCTTCTAGTATCTTCCTTCGTAGCTCTGGATTCCCGGGAATACATAATCAATCCCTAAGGTATAATACTCCACAGTTCGTGATCCGGAATCCGTCATTCCTTCCTTCTAAGGTCTCCTGTTTAATCCTTCGGAGGCTTTGACCACTGGTTTGTTTCTCCAATATATTGCCGAATAATGTGGGTGTTATGGTCAGGGTAGAGAGTTGTCCGGACATATTTTCGATCCAATGATGCGGAATGTCTCTCGGCTTCCCGATAAATTCGAACACTGGTTCACCTTTAGCATCAGATAAAACTTTAGCATATTGACTAAAAATAGGCAGCTGACCTGTGACGACAGTAGAGGCACTCGCCACATCTTCTTTGGTAAGCGAGAAAACCCTGGCATTCGTTGCCGCTGGCGGGGCTTCTAATCTCCCTTGGCTAATCGGTGTTCCTTCAATAGCAGCTTGCATCTGGTGTAGCTGCGAGGGAGCACTCCTATTCTGGTTATTCTGCTGAGGTGGTTCCTGAAACCGGGTAGTACAGTCTCTGGCCAAATGTCCTTCCCCTCCGCAATTGTAGCACTTTCTTGTACCCTTGTGGCATACTCCGGAATGCAGCTTACCACAAATAGTACACTGAGGGTATTTCGGTTGCTTATTCACTGGACCAATTTTAGCATGGTCCCATTGTTTCCTTTTTCCGGTAGAGGTTCCTTTCTAGCCTGTTCAGGTACCTAAAGGTTTCAGTCCTTCTGTTCGTGCCTGGTTCTTATTCTCGTTCATCGCTTTCTGATAATGTTCTGTGATTAGGGCACTGCTGACCAGTTCTTCCGTAGTCTGCAATCTATTAATTTCGCCGGCCATGTTCAGTGCTATCTCGGGTCGAAGCATCTTCAGCATCAGTCTGACCCTTTCTCTTTCCGTGCGGACCAACTCTGGAAAAAGGTGTGCCAGACGGTTGAAGCGCTTGACCGCTTCATTCAACGATAAGTCACCTTGCCGGAAGTCGGTGAACTCCTCGTAATACTAGTTCGTCACTTGCAAATGGAAGAACTCTTCGAAGAACTCTGTCTCAAAGTCTGTCCAGTTCATCAGATTAATTTGTCTCTTAGCCTTAACTCTTTCCCACCACATTCTTGCGTCGCCGGAAAAGCAGAAAGACACGCATTTGATCTTTTCTGATACGGGCCAGTCCAATAATTCTACTATACTTTCCACTGTCTTGAACCAGGCCTGGGCGTCCCATGGCTCGCAAGTACCCGAGAAGTTCTCCGGCTTCAGTCTTAGTCACTGTATCAAGTAGGTCTCCTGTCGGACCACTGGGCAGGGGCTACCGGTGGTACTGGTGCAACTATTGGTATAACGGGCGCTGCATTTTGATTTACTGGCGGGGTGGCAGGATTTCCTTGCTGACCCATTGATTACGACCCAATTTTGTCGCGAATTGGGCATCAAATGATGAAGTACCAAACCCCTCCTACGCTAATGTAGCATAGGAATGACTCGGGTCGTCCGCCAACGAAAGCAACGATAGGATGGTAAACTTAGGATCATATGTTATTTCTATTTTTGGGGTTTTTAATATAGAATTGGGGTTTGGGTTTTTGATTCTAAATTTAACAAATTAAAAGCAGAACAAGTATAGAAAACTAATCTAATGCTGGAATAAAATCTAACTAGGTGCTAACAATTAATCCACAACGCATTGTCACTCTACACTATGGATTAACCATCAACACACTTAAACTAAGGAACAAAATGACAAAGCATTAAATGAAACCTAATCTAGTAATTGAAAGACAATACACGTAAAGAAAACTTTATCTATCCTAACTAACCATTGAAGATTTTCCTACATCGCATTGTCACGCTACGATACAAGATTATCTATCAATGGGCATAACATAAAATAAAGCATTAACGAAACTAAGAATAAAATGAAGCCTAAAGCATGAAACAAAACCTAAACTAATCTATCCTAATTGCATTCAATCAAAACTAGAACTTAACTAAATTGAAAGAACAAGACAAAACAAGAATTAAACAAACTAAAATGCATCAAATTAAACCTAACTCTTGGTTGAAGCAATTCATCGAACACATTGTAGGCGTGAAACTAATTAAGCGTAATTAATGCAATTTAAACATGAAATATCAAATTAGCTACAAGCATTCAATGAAATAACTTCAACACAAACAAATTGACAATAAAAAAAAGAGAAACTAAACTAATCCAACCACAATCCACACTTCAATTCTCAAATACCAACGACTATCTCCGCCGTCACACGGAGACCCGGCTCGGAACCCCCAAAGTCGGTGGACAGAAACAATCTGTTTGGCTGGACGGATCTGTAATGAATGTAATCTACAACGAAACTCAACATCCCAAACAATGTATGCAATCAAGTCAGGAGTGAAGGAAGATCGTCCGGAGGTGATGTCTTGCCGAAGAAACCCTCTCCGGCAAGGTGAAGATCGTTGTCGTCGCCGAAGCTTGCTGCCGCCTGCCGAGTTGTATCTGCCGTCGCTGCGGGAAATCAAGAAGAAGAAGTGTGCTGTGGTTGGCCGGCCGGCGGCAGTAAAGAGAAGAGGAGAAGCCGCCGGCCGGAGAAAGAAAAGAAAGGAGCTGGTGTGGAAAAAGCCTCGCGTGCCCTAGATGCCGGGAGCAGAGAAGAATCGCGCGAGAAGAAGAGAATGATCGGCACTGTGCCGTGCGGGTGAGCAAGTGGCGTTTCTTAATGGGTTTGGATTTCGGGTTTGGGTCCATTAGAGCTTAGATCCGGATCCAATAATCCATAAGAATTGAAATTGGGCTTTTATAATCGGGCTTTGGATAAGGTTTAGAAATGTAGGCTTTAGGAATGGGTTTGAGAATTGGATTGAGTTTTGAATTGGAGCTTGATTTTTTTGGATGAGAAAGATCTCTATGAACGATCCAGATCGCTTTAAATCAGGATTAAGGGCTGGATCACTTGATCTGACTGAAAGAGCAGATCTCTCTTGATCTGGATCAACGGTCCACACTGATTCAGCTTGATCTTCCTCATTTGGCCTCCAAATCAAGCCAAATTCGATCCGGCTCGACCCTAATCCATGGCTCTTTTGATTTCCTACAAAATCACATCAAAATATGCAATTAAATTACATAATTTGTAAGAAATTTATAATTAAGTCCAAAATGAATTCCTACTCACAAAATATAATATAAACATCAAATTAAGCATGTGAGAAGGTAAAAATGTTAAGTCTAAGTGCCAAAATAACCAATAAAAATTCTCATTATCAACTCCCCCACACTTATTCTTGCTCGTCTCGAGAAAGTAAATAAAACAAGAAAGATAACTAAAATGCATTCCTCTAGCAATTCTTAATCAAGCTTAGAAAATAGTAAAAGGAAAGTTACCTAGGATTGTCAAATTCAAATAACTAAAGCAATCATGGATTCAATTCATACATTGATTAACAAATATGATAACTTCAATCCATAATCACTAAATTGATAATGATAACAAAATAACCTCACAAGGAAAGTGATTGTGGCTCTCCTCTCATATACATGCAATGGTGGAGCTCACTCAAGCTACTCATGATTTATGCACTACCATAAACTTGATTTTCTTCTAATCTCCACCACTATAAACATAAGAGTGCATAATAAAATAATGAAGGCATTATTTGAAATATAAGGGAAAACATGAATCAAAGTTAATGATAGGATAAGAAAAGAAATAAAGAAGAAAAAAGCAAGTTATTGGTGGAAGACATGGACATAATGAAATGTTGCATAGATGAGTACAAGAAAACAATGTCCAAAAATATATCTCATCAAACTTCCAAGCTAGCTTTCCACAACTCAATAAAAATATGAACAATCTCTATGATAGCTTTTCAATAAACATCTACTCATGATCTACAATAAAATCCAAATTTTGCTACCATAAAGATTGTTACTCACAAAAAATTCTATCACCTTTCACCAATACAATAAAAATGTGAACAACTCCTACTCTAGCATTTCACACTAAATCTACACATGATATGCGATAATATCTCAATATCGCTAAAGTAAAAATTGTCACTCACAAAAATTCTACCACAAATGAATAAAAACGACACATGTCAAAGTTTTTCACAAATCTAATAAACATGTAGACAACCTCTACTATAACTTTTCAACACAAAAATACCACTCATGATAGACATAAAATCTATATGTTGCTACAATAAAGATTGTCTCTTTAAAAAGTTCTACCACACACAAATACAAAAGGGCACAACATGTTAAAGTTTTTTTTTTTTTTCAATTTTTCCTTTTTTTTTTCTTTCTTTTGCTGTTCTTTTTTCTTCTTCTTTTTCATTTGCATTTTTTTCTTTTTCTTTTTTTTTTCTGATTTGTTTTTTTTCCATTTTTTTTCCCAACATGTTGTGCAACATTATACAACATCATCAATAGCTCAAATACAATGATAAATAGCATGGTTCACCTATGGTGATCAAGCATGGTTCACCTATGCTTCCACTAAATTCCACTAAACTATTTCTCTCCCCCCACACTTAAACTTTTAACCGTCTCGGGCAAAATACTCATCATGTAACATCCAAGATATCCACATCCCAAGAGAGTAAAAGGAAGTAAATGGGGGAAATAAATGGAAGGAAGAAAAGAATAAAATGACGAATGATATGAATTTATTCAAGAAGCATGTGATAACAAAAGAAATGAATAGAAACAAGTAAGATAGATAGCCTTCATAAAAATCATGCAAACTTATGATAATGTGGTCTCGAAAGAATTAAGCAAGTTCTAGAGTAGCATTAACCAAAAGTGCATCACACATCAATAGGAATAATAGGCTCAAAAATATCCTCACTAGGTATATAAAAAATTATCATCTCAATCTACCAACATGAAATTCATTATCAAGTTGTAATCACATGCAATCCAAGAATCTAATCATGACAATAAATCATCAAACTTGTCAATCAAATTTAACTAACTTTCACAATTTCTAAAATGATAAAAAGAATGCATAGGAAATTTATTATGAAAACTTGACTAGACAAACTAAATATAAACTGTCAAGCATAAGCAAATAAAGCAAAGCAATATGTACAAGCAAAAAGACAAAGAAAAAGTGAGATGGAACCAACTCCCCTGAAATTCTGGCGGTCGGAGTCGATTCAGGTCCAGATGCCATTTTGGAAGTGGAATGAATGTAGGTGAAGTGAAGACCGCTCCCTCCACCTTCGTCTCCTTAAAAATTTTCTCCGGTGGCCGAAGACGGTTCAGTTGGAGTGTCCACTCCAGGAGCTTCATTATTGCATAAAATGTTAGAGCTTTCTTCAAGTGGTAGGATGCATCCTTGCATGATTGACTGCAAATAAAATATCTGAAGAAAGCCTGTGCAATAAAAAGAAAAGGATGCATTTCTTGCATGCATGCTGTGTGAGATGGGCTATAAATGATATCAATATCAACAAAGCATGAATCAAAAGACATGTCACATCCACTACAATCAAAATGAACTACCTCTATGGTATTTCCTAAAGATTCAGAAGAAATATCAACCTTACCATCCTGAAAGATACCTAGAGGCTCTAGTATAGTGAATGTGGCATCATCTTGATCAGATAAAGGATCTGACTCTGAATCAGGTTCGATCAACGGAAGTGATTCTTGAGACATCCCTACACTTCCATCGTCACTAAATACAATCACAGTAGACTCAACTGGCTCAAAGGGTAAAATAGTCCAAGGAAGCGATTCTTGGGTCTCCCCTACACTTCCATCCTCATCAATAACACCTGCAACATTAAGAATACCTGAAACAGGAATATCATCAATAATAATATCATCAGAACCAACTACAACATCACTATGTAAAATACTAGAAGAAGTATGTAGAGTAGCAGAATCAAAGTCAGGAATATCACAAACTCTACAATCTATCTCTTCGGAAATCGATGCGGTAAGATGCTCTGATTTCAACTGTAGCTGTGTCAATGATTGTGTTCTTTCCTGGAATTGTGTTTCTTGATGTTGTCAAAATTGTTGCAATTGCTCCCTAAAATCCTGCTCAGGCTGATGCTGAAGATATGACTGATAATGTTGAGACCACTCAGAATTCCCTTGTTGTGTGCTCCCATACCCGAATCCTGCAACGAAAATATACCTGTCCTGCAGATGAATCTGAAAAGACTGAGGATCAGGCTGGTGATACTGGATCCCGATCGGGAATACACTAGCAAAAGAGTGAACATCTTTAGCAATCATCGGTCTAGTCTCATACTGCTGATAATTTGCAGTCATAATCTCGATAAGTTTTCTGGCTTGAGCAGATGTCTTGTTAACTAGAGCCCCTCCACTAGCTGCATCAACCATACTCCTATCCATGGGACAAAATCCCTCATAGAAGTACATAATCAGTAGTTGATCGCTTATCTAGTGCTGAGGGCAACTAGCAACAAGTCTTTTAAATCTATCCCAATAATCTTGAAATGGTTCTCCTGTGAATTGTTGGATTCCACAAATACTCCTTCGAATTGCTGCAATCCTAGAAGCAGGAAAGAACCTCGCCAAAAATAATTTCTTCATCTCGATCCAGCTAAAAATTGAATTGGGTGGGAGACAATACAACCAATCTTTTGCTGAATCTACAACTGAAAATGGAAATGCTCTAAGTCTAACATCTTCTTCTGATATGCCATGTGGGTTCCATGAAGAACAAACCATCTCCAAATCCTGCAGATGTCTGTTGGGATCTTCACCAGAAAGTCCATGAAACTTCGGTAATAAATGTGCAATATCCCATAACTCGAAGTCTGCATCTAATTCAGAATATCTGATGCAAAATGAATCAGCTGATAAATCTGGTGCCCAAAACTCTCTGAGAGTCTTTTCAGTGTCGTTTTTCATTTTGCTTGACAAATCTAAAGGTCTGATCACACTAAAACTCTGGAACTACTGATGACACAAATAAAAGATATCCTGGTCTTACCTGAAACACTCATGCAAATATCATCAAAAGACACAGGAAAATATACAAAATAACATGCATGCATACAAGCGATGAAACAATTAAGCCCCTAACAATGTTTTTGAATTTTTGCAACCACAAAAAAAAAGAAACAAGAAAAGAGAGAAAACAATCCTAAGATTACCAAACACCGCTACTTGTCCCCGGCAACGACGCCAATTTGATTACGGCCCAATTTTGTCGCGAATTGGGCATCAAATGATGAAGTACCAAACCCCTCCTACGCTAATGTAGCATAGGAATGACTCGGGTCGTCCGCCAACGAAAGCAACGATAGGATGGTAAACTTAGGATCGTATGTTATTTCTATTTTTTGGGTTTTTAATATGGAATTGGGGTTTGGGTTTTTGATTCTAAATTTAACAAATTAAAAGCAGAACAAGTATAGAAAACTAATCTAATGCTGGAATAAAATCTAACTAGGTGCTAACAATTAATCCACAACGCATTGTCACTCTACACTATGGATTAACTATCAACACACTTAAACTAAGGAACAAAATGACAAAGCATTAAATGAAACCTAATCTAGTAATTGAAAGACAATACACGTAAAGAAAACTATATCTATCCTAACTAACCATTGAAGATTTTCCTACATCGCATTGTCACGCTACGATATAAGATTATCTATCAATGAGCAAAACATAAAATAAAGCATTAACGAAACTAAGAATATAATGAAGCCTAAAGCATGAAACAAAACCTAAACTAATCTATCCTAATTGCATTCAATCAAAACTAGAACTTAACTAAATTGAAAGAACAAGACAAAACAAGAATTAAACAAACTAAAATGCATCAAATTAAACCTAACTCTTGGTTGAAGCAATTCATCGAACACATTGTAGGCGTGAAACTAATTAAGCGTAATTAATGCAATTTAAACATTAAAGATCAAATTAGCTACAAGCATTCAATGAAATAACTTCAACACAAACAAATTGACAATAAACAAAAGAGAAACTAAACTAATCCAACCACAATCCACACTTCAATTCTCAAATACCAACAACTATCTCCGCCGTCACACGGAGACCCGGCTCGGAACCCCCAAAGTCGGTGGACAGAAACAATCTGCTGGTGGCTGCAATCTTCGCCAACGACGTAGATGAATGCAATCTTCCAACGAAGAACCCCTTCTATGGAAGTTGTTGGTGATGGCTCTGATGGTGACTGCCGTCACCCTCTTCGTCCCCTGTCCGTCCGAACCCCAGAAGGAGAGGAGATGTCTGAAGGAACCCTCCGGCAAGGTGAAGATCGTTGTCATCGCCGAAGCTTGCTGCCGCCTGCCGAGTTGTATCTGCCGTCGCTACTGGAAATCAAGAAGAAGAAGTGTGCTGTGGTTGGCCGGCCGGCGGAAGTAAAGAGAAGAGGAGAAGCCGCCGGTCGGAGAAAGAAAAGAAAGGAGCTGGTGTGGAAAAAGCCTCGCGTTCCCTAGATGCTGGGAGCAGAGAAGAATCGCGCGAGAAGAAGAGAATGATCGGCACTGTGCCGTGCGGGTGAGCAACAGGAGTTTCTTAATGCGTTTGGATTTCGGGTTTGGGTCCATTAGAGCTTAGATCCGGATCCAATAATCCATAAGAATTGAAATTGGGCTTTTATAATCGGGCTTTGTATAAGGTTTAGAAATGTAGGCTTTAGGAATGGGTTTGAGAATTGGATTGAGTTTTGAATTGGAGCTTGATTTTTTTGGATGAGAAAGATCTCTATGAACGATCCAGATCGCTTTAAATCAGGATTAAGGGCTGGATCACTTGATCTGACTGAAAGAGCAGATCTCTCTTGATCTGGATCAACGGTGCACACGGATTCAGCTTGATCTTCCTCATTTGGCCTCCAAATCAAGCCAAATTCGATCCGGCTCGACCCTAATCCATGACTCTTTTGATTTCCTACAAAATCACATCAAAATATGCAATTAAATTCCATAATTTGTAGGAAATTTACAATTAAGTCCAAAATGAATTCCTACTCACAAAATATAATATAAACATCAAATTAAGCATGTGAGAAGGTAAAAATGTTAAGTCTAAGTGCCAAAATAACCAATAAAAATTATCATTATCACCCATTAAAGTCGTGATCAGCTGTTATTGCTTGGCGATCTGACGCTGGAGGTCGGTGACTACCTGGGTCACATCCGGTGGTGTCGCTGTCTCGTCTGCTCGGGTAGTGCTTCTCCTATCCATGCTTATCTTCATTAATGACAATAGATTATCGTTATTCCGATTCAGGCTAACATAAGATTATTATCATTTCTATCCTACTATCATGCGTATTCAACTAGGACTGTGACATATCATAATTAAAAAGAATAAGTAAACATGTGTAATATTAAAGCATCATGAAAGAATTAAATTAAGCAGTATAGATTCTTACTTGGAGCGGCAGGATGAAGGCTTGACATGTGTGTAGTGAAAAGGCTAAACTTGGCTCTGATACCAACCTGTAATGCCCCGCCCCTCCTGCTCAAGAGATGGGGGTCACTTTACTAACTTACTTACTTACTTGCATATTAATATTCTTTTCTACTTAAAACAGCGGAAGTCTTGTTTATAAAATTTTCTTTTAAAACTTTTCTTTTCTTTTTAATCACCATGACTAACTACCTAGGCATGTAGGGTCACATAGCATACTTAACATGATTTTAATGCATAATACCAATAAGTATAATTAAATGTCATGGAGTCATGAAACAATAACATAAGCTAGGCATAATTCTTATTAAACAAAAGCAGGTCTTTCTCTTTTAGCCAAGCCACTACCACACACATCCTTCTTACCTCTCCTGCTGCTCCCTTAGTTCATCCATTCCTTGCCTTTATCTGTGGTACAAGGAAAGTAAGCTATGAGCACATAAGGCTCAGTAAGATCCTTCCTACTCACAAAAATCGTATAGCGTAGCATAATCACAAGGCATAAAGCATGGAGGTAAACTCATCATATCATGTATAGAAACATCATATCGTAACTCTCATAAACAAAAAATACAGAACATCTTATCATATCATGTTATATTCATAAGAGCATCAAATCATATAATGTCATAAAGCACATCATAGCATATTGTAACATAACCATAAGGTATCATAGCATATCATGACATAATCATAAGGTGCATTCTGGTATATCATAACATAATCATAAGTATCATGGCATATCATGGCATAATCATAAAGTGCATCCTAGCATGTCATAACATAATCATAAGTATCATGGCGCATTGTGGCAAAATTAAAAAGTATATGCAAGATGACTTTCAAAACATGTATCATGAAAATATATGCATCATGTCCTTTGAAAACTTATTATATACATACTTAAACATAATCTCAACATAAGGGGGGGCCCCGTCTTGTACCACATACATAAATGCGCACGTCCTATGTAGGTCCAAGGTAGCAAGTCTTGAACCCTACAAGGCATACATACTAGGCCCGTTTCTTAGTCCATCGACCTAGGGGCACATAGGAGCCCATCCCTAACGAGGCCCGTTTCTTAGTCCATCGACCCCGGGGCGCTTATGGAGCCCACCCTTGGTACAAGCCATATAAAGTAAAGTAGCATGTCATACATATCATGGTTCTTATCATTTCATGCATATCATTTTTCTTAACATATCATAAAACATGCATAATTTGGGCACACAGCTCATCATAATAGCATGCATAAATTTGAGCACACAGCACATCATAAACACATGTATAATTTGGGCACACAGCTCATCATAATAACATGTATAATTTGGGCACACAGCACATCAAAAATACATGCATAGTTTGGGCACACAGCTCATCATAATAGCATACATAATATGGCACACAGTATATCATAAGGTTTATCAACATTCGTAGATCATGAGCATACGTAAATAAACATAGAAGCATAGAAAGTTCTTATCATATCATGAAGCATTGCATGTGAGACACATGAAGATCATAATTAGGTCTCTAACCCTAATTTTCATATAGTGGCCGAAACATATGATTGTAAATTAGGTTAACAATCAACATACAAGCATGTGAGCCCTAAACCAATATCATATCATATATCATAAGGAACATCATGAGCATGTTTAGTTTAGGTTCTATGTTTACTAAGCTTAGAAACTTGTCATGGCCGAATCTTATCAAGCATTACATAGGGTTAAAAGAAACATACAAGCATGTGAACTCTAAACCAATAACATATCATTTATCATGAGGAACATCATAAGCATGTTTAGTTTGAGTTATAGGTTTCCTAAGCTTGTAAACTTGTTATGGCCGAATATCATCAAGCATCACATTTGGTTAAAAATCAACTTACAAGCATGTGAACTCTAAACCAATATCATATCATATATCATGAAGAACATCATAAGCATGGTTAGTTTAGGTTCTAGGTTTCCTAAGCTTGTAAACTTGTTATGGCCGAATATCATCAAGCATCACATTTGGTTAAAAATCAACTTACATGCATGTGGACTCTAAACCAATATCATATCATATATCATGAGGAACATCATAAGAATGGTTAGTTTAGGTTTTTAGTTTCCTAAGCTTATAAACTTGTTATGGCCGAAACTTGTAAATCATGTAACTAGGTTTCATGTGGCATAAAAGCATGGAAACCCTAAACAAATTTCATAGTATTTATTACCAAGAACATCATGAGCATATTTAGGTTGGGTTCTTAGTTTCCTAGACCTTTAAACTAGTTGTGGCCGAAAGTTCATAAGCATGAATAAAGTTCTAATCAACCTACAAGCATGAGCATGTCATGTTAACTTCATATCTTGTCTTAAGAAAAATCATGGCATGCTTAGTTTAGGTTTTAAAGTTCTCCTAGGACCTAAAACCTACCATGGCCGAATGTTCATGAGCATGAAATAAAGTTAAATCAACATACAAGCATGAGCATATCATATTAACCTCCTATCTTATCTTAAGAAGAATCATGGCATGCTTAGATTAGGTTTAAGGTTCTCCTAGGCCCTTAATCTTATCATGGCCGAAAGTAGAAAGGGAGGCATCCTAATTCCAAGCAACATACAAGTATGAGAAATGTTAACAACTCTCTTATCATAAGGTACATATCATAAAAATAAAGGGAGCATGTTTAGTTTGAGTCTTAAGCTTACCTAGTTCTTTTATTCATGTTTGGCCGAGAGTCTAGGATCATGAATCTAAGTTCTAACCAAACATTCCAGCATAGAAATATTAGATTAATCCCCTACCATAAGATACATATTACAAGAAACATATTGAGCATATCTAGTTGGGTCTTAAAAATTGCCTAGGTCTTCTTTTTCTTTTTTTATCTTGGCCGAAAATCCATGAAGAAATCCTAGGGTTTTAAGCAACCTAACCTCATAGAAAAACACATGAACTATTGTACCATAGGTGAGGGAAACTTGTTAGTTAGAGCCCAAGAGCCAATCATTTGATGATTGTATGGACTCATGTATATCATATTCTTGTATATTAATAAAGGCTTTTGTTTGGTTATTATACTTATTTATATTAGTGCCAAATAGACTAAGTATAATAGCGTCCTTGAGTAGAAGGTTCATACCTATATCAATCGATTAGTTGAATCGATAGTGAGATGATATAGGGAACACTACTCTAAATCATTTCTAGTCGAGTATTAGCATTCAGGGACAATGTTAATACAATAAGACTAGCATGTAGGTCAGCTCGATGACTTGATCTCACAAGTCATGGATATAGAGATATCAAGCTGACACATGGGTATGCATTAGAGAATGTATACTGAATGACCCGCCATGAGAAAGTATCATGGATCGTTATATGAGTGTCATATACTTTCTCATGTGGCTATTAGTATGACTATTAGTCCTTAGACCTGAAGTCACCATGGATCCCTACATAAGGAGTTATGTACTTTAGTTTCATCAAACGTCACCCGTAACTGGGTGGACTATAAAGGCGATTACTGGGTATATAACGAATTATGTAGAGGGATGTGAGTGATGTAGATGGGATCTATCCCTCCCATATGACGGGAGCGACATTGGTATTCTTGATAGAGTGAGACCACTAAGTGCATGGCCATGCCCAAATGAGTCAACATTAGATGTTGAGCTCATTTGATCGAGTGAGTCTACTTGGAGTTCAAGATTTAGATTGATTAGAGGATGACACGGTCTATGCCTCACATTGATCAATCTAGATGTCTAGGATAGAAGGACACTTGTCATTATTTTGTGAGTAGTCACAATTGGTAGTCACAAGGTGATGTCGGATCTCGACATTCTTGTAACTTGGGTAGTAATGATGTGTTGCTAGATACCGATCATTACTTATGCTCCTAAATGGGTTTAGGGCATTGCCAACGTTACAAGAACCTATAGGGTCACACACTTAGGACAATTAGGTGGAGATTAGGTTCATTTGATGAACCAAGAGGATTAGATTCATTTGATGAATCAAATTGGATTAAGAGTAATCCTAATTGGGCTAACTTGAGTTTGACTCAAGTTGATTCATGTGTTAAATGAGTCTAATTTAGATTTTGACTCATTGAATCAATTCAATTTAATGAATTAGATTCATTATATTAAGTTGGCTCGAATCAAATGGTTGGATTAGATCCACCATGGTAGAGATTGAGTCAAGTTTGACTTGACTTGAGAAGGAAGACCAAAGGTTAATTTTGACTTGACCTTTTGCCACCTCATTGGTGAGTTGGCATTAGGTGGACCAATAATGATGTTCCACATCATCATGGGTGCCACCTCATGGAAGTTACAAAGCCACTCTCTTAATGGTTTCATATTAATTGCAATTAATGCAATTAATTGGTGAGAATTTGAAGGTGGCCGGCCACTTGGTTTGTGAATGAGAATTTGATTTTTTATTCAAGTGGTGTAACTTCTTCTTCTTCCTTGTGTTCTTCCTCTCTAGCTCTCCCTCTCCCTCTCCTCCTTACTTGGCCGAACCTTACCAAGGTGCTAGCACACCTTTGTGTGAGGTTTTCTCCACCTGAGTTGTCCGTGTGGATACTTCTAGAGGACCGGCGCTTGACGGTCTTGAGATCCGGCAACACCTTGGAAGAGAGGGATTCGCGTAGGGCGCGCATCAAGGGTAAACACTTTTTCCTCGTAGATCTAAGTAGTAGATCAATTTTTGAACTCGTACAAGAAATAGTTTTTCGAATTTTGTAAACGAATCTTTGCACGGATCTACGGCTTTGGGTCCTTCGGGGTTTCCGCGACGCGAAAAAGCGGTTTTCGCAGCTCGAAGAACCCAACAGTGGTATCAGAGCCACGTGCAAAGACTTGTACGAGTTAGTTTTTGGTTTTTGGAAAACAAAACTTCTGTGATTTTCTGTAAAAAATTCAATTTTTATGTTTTTATGGGTAATTTTTCCTTATAGGCGAAGCACAAGTGTCTCGGCACTTGTAGGCTTCGGCTATCGGGAAGAATTTTCCCAAACGGCTTCGTTTCGACCCAAAATCTTTTGGGACAGCGGACTCGGGTGCCTTCAGATCGCAACGGAGCAACTCACGATGGTTAGATCGTGGGTAGGGGCGCTGCCCCTAACCCCGCAAGGGGATTTGCTCCGTGATCGCACCCGAAATCGCTAAAAACGAACCCGTCGGGAAGATTTTTCCGAAACGGTAATGTCTCGGCCCAAATCATTTTGGGACAGCGGGTTTATGCGCTGTTGGATCGCAAAGGAACCCTCGCGATGGTTAGATCGCGGGTAGGGGCGCTGCCCCTGGGCCCCGCAAGGGGATCCGTTCCGCGATTGCGCCCGAAACCGCTAAACGGGACCGCCGGGAAATTTTACTTGTAAAATTGTGAAAAAAATTATTTTTAAAATTAAAGAAAATAAGAAAATATATAATTTTGAATTATATATTAATTTTGTGATAGTCATGGCCCAAAACCCAATATGATTGGTTGTGTTGTAATTCATAATACGGCCTGCGTGCCGTGATGTGTTTTCGCATGTTGTATTTATTTTATTATTCGCGACCTGCGCGTCATCTTTTATTCTTGTTGTAAATTAGATTTAGACTCGAATGTAACTCGAGTTTCAAATTGTAATGTACAAATTGGAGCGGTGGAGGGTCCACACGAGACGGAGTTCCGAGGCGGGCACGAGCAACACAAGGTGGTCAAAGGGAGGAGCTGGGAAGCTGTTGACCCTAGGTTGACCATTCGATCTTCTCATTGGCTTGAGAAGATCGTAGTAGGGCCATGACTAAATCACAAATAGATTAATTAATTAATTATTATGTATCTGATGCATGTTTAATAGTTAATTAATTAATTAGTGCCTTAACGATTAGATTAGATCTAAGTCGTGCACATGATGCACCCTTGCGATTAGATTAGATCTAAGTCGTGCACAAGATGCATCCTTCTCGATTAGATTAGATCTAGATCAAACCGACTCTAAATGCCTAACCGTGCCGTGATACCTATCACTACCTCGATCACATGTATTGTTGAATCTGCCAAAGCAGAGCAATACATATTATCTTGGTAGGGTACGGAGGGACAATCTTGGTCCGGCCTATCAACGCATGGGTGAATACAAACTCAATTAGATTGAGTATTCCTAGTTACTCGATTGGATCGAGTCAACTATAGGCATTATTCCAACGGTTGGAAAAGATAGGTCAAAATCACATCTATATTAACTCTCGGGCGTATTAGCCAAAGCTAACTCGAGTTTTAATATAAATGCGGATATTCATTATATAAACAAGAGTTGCATAGAGATGTAATTGGTAATCGTTACCTACCGATCATACTAAGCCTTGGGCGTATTAGCCAAAGCTAACTCAAGGGTTAGTATGATGTGGATCTTGTCCCACATGAATTAAGGTATTCAGTGGGAGCATCATTTAGTTAAAGGCCTAATTAAATGATTTTAAAAGAATATGATATTTATTGCTGCAAATTTTTCTGTTGTAGATAACCATGACGTCAAATACGAACACTTTCTCCCTACGATCTGTCCTTGAGAAGGACAAGCTCAACGGAGCGAATTTCCTGGACTGGTACAGGAACTTGAGAATAGTTCTCACCCAGGAGCGTAAGCTGTACGTTCTGGAGCAGCCCATTCCTGAGGCTCCTTCTGCCAATGCCCCGCGAGCCGACAAAGATGCTTATAAGAAGCATCAAGACGACGCATTAGATGTGTCCTGTCTAATGCTCGCGACCATGAACTCAGAGCTTTAGAAGCAACATGAGTTGATGGGCGCTTACGATATGGTTGAGCATCTTCGCCAACTATATCAGGGACAAGCGAGGCATGAGAGATTTGAGATCTCGAAGGCACTGTTTCAGTGCAAGATGTCAGACGGGGCTCCTGTAGGTCCTTATGTACTCAAGATGATTGGGTACATAGAGAACCTACAAAGACTGGGGTTCCCACTTGGCGAAGAGCTGGCCACTGACTTGATCTTGCAGTCCTTGCCAGATAGCTATAGTCAATTCATTCTGAACTATAACATGAACGAGATTGACAAGCCACTGCCCGAGCTACTTAGTATGTTACGAACTGCTGAGATTAACCTTAAGAAGGTTAAGCCCATTCTGATGGTCCAGAAGCATAAGGGCAAAGGCAAGCCCAAAGGCAAAGGAAAGTCCCAAGCCAAGGGCAATGGCAAGGCACTGAAGCCTAAAGGAGGGGTCGCCAAGGATGCTACCTGCTTCCACTGCGGTCAGACCGGGCACTGGAAGAGGAACTGCAAGGTATACTTGGAAGATCTTAAGAAGAAGCGAAGTGAGACTTCCACTTCAGGTATATATGTTATAGAAGTCAATCTATCTATTTCTACATCATGGGTATTAGATACTGGATGTGCTTCTCACATTTGTACTGATGTGCAGGCGCTGAGAAATAGCAGAGCATTGGCAAAGGGCGAGGTGGACCTACGAGTAGGCAATGGAGCACGGGTTGCTGCTGTTGCTGTAGGAACTTATAAGCTATCTCTGCCCTCTGGGCTTGTACTAAATTTAGATGATTGTTGTTATGTGCCTGCTCTTACTAAGAACATAGTTTCAGTTTCTTGTTTAGACAAGAAAGGATACTCTTTTATAATAAAAGACAAATGTTGTTCTGTTTATTTAAAAGATATGTTCTATTGTAGTGCACCACTAATAAACGGGCTCTATATTCTAGACCTTGAGAGCCCTATCTATAACATTAGTACCAAGAGGTTCAAGTCAAATGACTTGAACCAAACCTACCTCTGGCACTGTCGCTTAGGTCATATAAATGACAAGCGCTTATCCCAGCTCCATAAGGATGGTTTGCTGGACTCATTTGATTTAGAATCATATGAGATATGCGAGTCATGCCTACGAGGCAAGATGACCAAGACGCCCTTTAGTGGGCATAGCGAGAGAGCAACTGATTTGTTAGGACTCATACATAGTGATGTATGTGGCCCTTTCAATGTTGCTGCTAGAGGCGGTTATAGGTACTTCATCACATTTACTGATGATTTCAGTAGATACGGTTATGTGTACTTGATGACACATAAGTCGGAATCCTTTGAAAAGTTCAAAGAATTCAAGAATGAAGTACAGAACCAGCTTGGCAAGAGTATTAAGATACTTCGATCCGATCGAGGTGGAGAATACTTAAGCCATGATTTTTGTGACTATTTAGCTGAGTGTGGGATTCTATCCCAACTCACTCCTCCTGGAACACCACAGTGGAATGGTGTGTCCGAAAGGAGGAATCGTACCCTATTAGATATGGTACGATCTATGATGAGTCACACAGATCTTCCGACATCTCTATGGGGATATGCTCTAGACACGGCAGCTTTCATACTCAACCGAGTTCCATCAAAGGCCGTGATAAAGACACCATATAGGATATGGACTGGGAGAGATGCCCAGGTGTCTTTTATGGGGATTTGGGGGTATGAGGCTTACGTACGACGTCAAGTCTCAGACAAGTTAGGACCTAAATCCGACAAGTGTTATTTCATTGGATATCCCAAGGAAACTAAGGGATATTACTTCTACATTCCCAGTCAGCACAAGGTAGTTGTGGCAAAGACTGGGGTCTTTCTAGAAAGGGACTTTGTTTCTAGAAAGACTAGTGGGAGTACCTTTGATCTTGAAGAAGTTCAAGATGCGAACGATAGCACTGGAGCCTCGATGGAAGTTGAACTGGAACCACAAAGTGTTGTGGATGATGTTGTTCCACAAGGAGTTGAGGAACAACAACCAGTTCAAGTAGACATACCTCTTCGCAGGTCTGATAGGGTACGTCATCAGCCTGAGAGATATTCATTTCTCGTGTCTGACCATGATGACGTTGTGCTCATAGAGGATGAGCCTAACACCTATCAGGAAGCTGTGATGAGACCAGATTCCGAGATATGGCAGATGGATTTCAAAAACCGCGTTTCTGAATGGAAACATACTCGAGGATGTGTACATAACACAACCTGAGGGTTTTTGTAGTTCCACAGCCATAGGATCTATCAAGTATGTCATGTTATGTACTAGACCTGATGTCTCATATGCTTTGAGCATGACGAGCAGATACCAGTCAAATCCAGGTGAAAGTCACTGGATAGCGGTCAAGAATATTCTTAAGTACTTACGAAGGATAAAGAATATTTCTTGATATATGGAGGCAATGATGAGCTAACTGTAAAGGGTTACAGTGATGCCAGCTTTCAGACCGATCAGGATGATTACCGATCGCAGTCAGGGTTCGTATTTTGCATTAATGGTGGTGCTGTCAGCTGAAAGAGTTCGAAGCAGGATACAGTAGCTGATTCTATAACAAAAGCCGAGTATATTGCTGCATCAGAGGCAGCAAAGGAGGCAGTTTGGATCCGCAAGTTCATCACTGAACTTGGGGTGGTTCCTAGCATCGCTGACCCAGTTGAGCTCTATTGTGACAACAATGGAGCTATAGCACAGGCGAAGGAACCTCGCTCACACCAGCGGACCAAGCACATACTACGGCGCTTCCATCTCATTCGAGAGATTATCGATAGAGGAGATGTGAAGATTTGAAGAGTACCGACAGAGGCTAACATCGCAGATCCCTTGACCAAGGCTTTGGCACAGAGGAAGCATGATGGTCACACTAGGTCTTTAGGCCTTAGAGCCTATACTGATTGGCACTAGTGCTAGTCGGAGATTGTTAGTTAGAGCCCTAGAGCCAATCATTTAATGATTGTATGGACTCATGTATATCATATTCTTGTATATTAATAAAGGCTTTTGTTTGGTTATTATACTTATTTATATTAGTGCCAAATAGACTAAGTATAATAGCGTCCTTGAGTAGAAGGTTCATACCTATATCAATCGATTAGTTGAATCGATAATGAGATGATATAGGGAACACTACTCTAAATCATTCCTAGTCGAGTATTAGCATTCAGGGACAATGTTAATACAATAAGACTAGCATGTAGGTCAGCTCGATGACTTGATCTCACAAGTCATGGATATAGAGATATCAAGCTGACACATGGGTATGCATTAGAGAATGTATACTGAATGACCCGCCATGAGAAAGTATCATGGATCGTTATATGAGTGTCATATACTTTCTCATGTGGCTATTAGTATGACTATTAGTCCTTAGACCTGAAGTCACCATGGATCCCTACATAAGGAGTTATGTACTTTAGTTTCGTCAAACGTCACCCGTAACTGGGTGGACTATAAAGGCGATTACTGGGTATATAACGAATTATGTAGAGGGATGTGAGTGATGTAGATGGGATCTATCCCTCCCATATGACGGGAGCGACATTGGTATTCTTGATAGAGTGAGACCACTAAGTGCATGGCCATGCCCTAATGAGTCAACATTAGATGTTGAGCTCATTTGATCGAGTGAGTCTACTTGGAGTTCAAGATTTAGATTGATTAGAGGATGACACGGTCTATGCCTCACATTGATCAATCTAGATGTCTAGGATAGAAGGACACTTGTCATTATTTTGTGAGTAGTCACAATTGGTAGTCACAAGGTGATGTCGGATCTCGACATTCTTGTAACTTGGGTAGTAATGATGTGTTGATAGATACCGCTCATTACTTATGCTCCTAAATGGGTTTAGGGCATTGCCAACGTTACAAGAACCTATAGGGTCACACACTTAGGACAATTAGGTGGAGATTAGGTTCATTTGATGAACCAAGAGGATTAGATTCATTTGATGAATCAAATTGGATTAAGAGTAATCCTAATTGGGCTAACTTGAGTTCGACTCAAGTTGATTCATGTGTTAAATGAGTCTAATTTAGATTTTGACTCATTGAATCAATTCAATTTAATGAATTAGATTCATTATATTAAGTTGGCTCGAATCAAATGGTTGGATTTGATCCACCATGGTAGATATTGAGTCAAGTTTGACTTGACTTGAGAAGGAAGACCAAAGGTCAATTTTGACTTGACCTTTTGCCACCTCATTGGTGAGTTGGCATTAGGTGGACCAATAATGATGTTCCACATCATCATGGGTGCCACCTCATGGAAGTTACAAAGCCACTCTCTTAATGGTTTCATATTAATTGCAATTAATGCAATTAATTGGTAATGGTTTCATATTAATTGCAATTAATGCAATTAATTGGTGAGATTTTGAAGGTGGCCGGCCACTTGGTTTGTGAATGAGAATTTGATTTTTCATTCAAGTGGTGTAACTTCTTCTTCTTCCTTGTGTTCTTCCTCTCTAGCTCTCCCTCTCCCTCTCCTCCTTACTTGGCCGAACCTTACCAAGGTGCTAGCACACCTTTGTGTGAGGTTTTCTCCACCTAAGTTGTCCGTGTGGATACTTCTAGAGGACCGGCGCTTGACGGTCTTGAGATCCGGCAACACCTTGGAAGAGCGGGATTCGCGTAGGGCGCGCATCAAGGGTAAACACTTTTTCCTCGTACAAGAAATAGTTTTTCGAATTTTGTAAACGAATCTTTGCACGGATCTACGGCTTTGGGTCCTTCGAGGTTTCCGCGACGCGAAAAAGTGGTTTTCGCGGCTCGAAGAACCCAACAAAACTTACATATTTTCTCTTGTTTGTCCTTAAGAAAATGATACCCTTGTGAGGAGGAAGAAGAAGCTTCTCTTCCTAGTTTTCCCTTTTTGTTTTCTTCTTCTTGTAAGAGGTAAACCTTGAGACTCCTTCTTAGAAAAAAGGTTTTCTTAGAGAGGAAACCTTAACTTGACTTTTGAGAATGAGGGAGAAAAGCTCTATGTTTCGGTGGAGAAGGAAAAGGGAGGAGGAAGAAGGAGGAAGAAGAAGAATTAGAAATTCTCTTTCTCTTTTCTCCTCTAAATTCTATTTATTCATCATGGGAATGAATTATGTCTTCATTTATCCTTCCCTTAACTCCTCTATCCATTCCCTCTTTGATTCTCACGAAAAGTTAGAAGGGAAAGAAGGAAAGAAGGCAATTTGCCTTTTTCTTGCTCCCTCTATTAACCAAGAGGAAGAGAAGGTAAACAATTTCGTTTTCTCTTGCTCTTTTTACTTAGTTCCTTCTTCTCACCTTTAACTACAATTTCTATTCCTTTCTATCCACATATCATTCATGTCTCTAGTGGTTATCATACACCAATTTAATTCTATCATTTGTGGGAGGTTCAAGGTTCAAACCATCCCTCTCTTTCTTTTTATCTCTATTATTTCTTTTGCTTCCTCTTACCTTTATGCTCTAATGAAAAATACTACCCATATCTTATAATTCCGTGGGTGTTACAGTTAGAGACAACCTAACTTTGAACCCTTTGACTTAATCAAATCGCAAGTTCGATCATCAGATGCTTCCTGCACCAACAATATCTCCCTTTTTTATTATGACAACACAGTTCAAAGTTATGTAAAACATAACAATAAAATGAAGAAATTTAAGCATAAGTATCATTAGCATAAATACAATAATTTTGAAAAAAAAACTTTGATGGAGTCAAAGAAAGAGAGCAAAAAGCTAATGATATGGATCATAGTCAACCCACTCTAGATGTTAATGATGATCCATTATGCATCAATGGAGGCCCAATTACAAGGGCTAAGACTAGAAAGATGAAGGAAGCACTTAATGTACTAATTGAAGATGTGAAGGCCAAAGCTACCATTGAAGAAGGTTTGACCAAGAGCAAGTCATTCGGCATAGTCAACCTAATTCAAGCCTTAGATGAGCTTAATTAGCACTTAAGTCTCATGTCTATGTAGTAGGGATATGTAGGCTTAATTTAGACTAAAATTCTACTTTTATTTGGGTTGTAATAAAGTCATAAGCTTAAAATGGCTAAGTAGTCTACATAAGCCTTTACTAAATGGGCTTTCTTTTGGCCTTTTATGGTTTTTTGGTCACCTTTTAGCTATAAATAAAGGGGGTGACGACCACACATGTATCTTTGACATATTTTTCAATCTAAAGCATGGTGAGGCTCTCGCTTGTTGGTTCTTCATTGAACTTGAACTTATCAAGGCATCTCCTTGTGGCGTTCAAAGACTTATCACCAAAATCCCAAGGTTGTGGCGCCGTCCATCTCGTATACCAAGGTTCGTGATTTTCTAAGCATTGGGTCGAGTTTCTTTCATCCATCTTATCATCTTTAGACCTTCCTTTTTCTGTTTTCAATTCGTTGTGGGTTCTTGAGATATCTTTCTCGTTGGGTTCACATCATTTGGTATCAGAACTTTGGTTTTTCTAAATCGATTTGGTTATCCTTTTGTTCTTTGTACTTGAAACTTTGTCTATTTGTTCAAAATTATCTGCTTATCATTATCATCTCGATCTTAGTGAGTTTTAATCGTCTTGGTGCTATCAAATTATTTTCGACAAAAAAAAAGAGGCAGAAATTAAAAAACAATATATATATATATATATATATATATATTCGACAAAAAAAAATAGTAAAAAAAAGGGCCGAAATTCCAAAAAAAATTTGAAAAATATAAAAAAAAATGTGAGTGTAGAGAATCATTATTTCTATACTTACACTTTCCAATTCCGCATTTCCTTTAAAGTTTTGTCTATTATATTTGTACTTTCCAATTTCCTTTAAAGTTTTGCCTATTATATTTGTACTTTCCAATTCCGCATTTCCTTTAAAATTTTGCCTAATATATTTGCATTTTTCAATTCCGCATTCCCTTTAAATTTTTTCCTAGTATATTTGCACTTTCCAATTCCGCATTTCCTTTAAAGTTTTGCTAGGTATACTTTCACTTTCCAATTTCGCATTTCCTTTAAAGTTTTGCCTAGATTTAATTCTTCACCTATCTAGATTAAGTTCTGGCAAATTCCTTTTCAGTTTATATTTCAAATATCATTATCTTTTAGTCCCGCATTCTCATAAGTTTTGCCTAGATTCAATTATGGCAAATTTCCTTTCTGAACTTAATTTAAGTTTTCAATTCTACAATTTGAATTCTTCTATCAATTCCTTTCTTTTTTCCTATACCATTGGGATTTTTAATCAGTCAATGATCGTTTACAAGGAATTGCCACAATTCTAAGTTCTTTAAAGAGTTAACATTAGCGAATTGAGTGATTGAGTGACAACAGATTGCATTAATGGCGACAAATGGAGTAGAAGCAAGACCTAGAGAAACACTTGAACAACG
Source organism: Zingiber officinale (assembly GCF_018446385.1). Lineage (NCBI taxonomy): Eukaryota > Viridiplantae > Streptophyta > Magnoliopsida > Zingiberales > Zingiberaceae > Zingiber > Zingiber officinale. The sequence continues at coordinate 68,387,088 of NC_055991.1, forward strand.
TGGCTTGAGACAACACTTGGAACGCATGGAAATCAGATTCAATCAAATTCTCGACAGATTGGAGAGACAAGATGCTATAATTATTGAATTGCAAAATAGCCAAGCTGGTAGAGTTCCTACACGAAGTTTGAGGCAATATAATCATGAAGACAACAACGATGATGATGATGGCATTTTTGAGGGCATTGATGATAGGGCTTCTAGTGGCAGATCTGGTGGTATCAGAATTGGTGGTAGAAGGGGGAGGAGTGATTATGTTGATAGAAACTTGGGAAATATCAAAATGAAGATTCCTTCTTTTCCAGGCAAAAGTGATCCAGATGCATATTTGGAGTAGGAAAAGAAAGTAGAATTAGTATTTGATTGTCACAACTACTTTGAAGAGAAGAAGGTAAAACTTGTTGCTGTTGAATTTATTGATTATGCTATTATTTTGTGGGATCAAGTTATTCTAAGTAGGAGAAGAAATAAGGAGAGACCTGTTGGCACTTGGGAAGAGATGAAATCAATTATGAGAAAGAGCTTCATTCCATCACATTACTATCGAGATTTGTACCAACGGCTACAAAGTCTAACCCAAGGATCCAGGACTATGGAGGAATACCATAAAGAGATGGAAATTGCCATGATTCGAGCCAATGTGGAAGAGGACCGAGAAGCAACCATGGTAAGATTTTTACAAGGTTTGAATTTAGAAATTGCAAATATAGTAGAGTTGCAACATTATGTGGAGCTGGGAGGTATGGTGCATATGTCCATGAAAGTTGAAAAGCAACTTAAAAGGAAGGGTTCAATCAAGCATGGTCAAAGTTGTAATTCATCCACTTGGAAATCTAGTTGGAACAAAAGAGATGATAAAGTTGCATCAAAAAATAAGACTGAGTTTTTGAAGAATAAAGATGCTAATTCTCCATTAGTTAAAGGTAAAGAACCTATCCAATCTTCAAGAAATTGAGATATTAAATGCTTTAAGTGTTTCGGAAGAGGACATATTGCTTCACAATGTCCAAACAAAAGAAGTATGCTTTTGAAAGACAATGGTGATATTGAAACTGAGAGTGAGTCCGAAGATGATATTGCCTTACCACCATTGATGGAAAGT